>NC_072376.2:79022678-79331785 GCF_028885625.2 Pongo pygmaeus
ATCAAGCCATTCTTAAAAACGCATCTCTTGTTTCATGAATCAATTGTATACATAAATACTGCAGCAAGCAAAGGAAGTTTTATCTTTCCAAGGCTGAAGACACTTGGAAATATTTGCAGCATTTGTTTTAGAGAAGAAAGAATAAAATGAGAAAGCTGGAGAATTAATTCTCCCATATTCTTTATTGTAAAATAATTACATAATTTTGTTTTAAAGTGACAAAGTGAGGCTCAGAAACAAACATTCACAGATTAATATTTAAATTTTTCAATGTCTGAGGAATATAACTTTACAAATGGAAACCCCAGATTGGAGAAGTGACCAGCAGTATATTTAGGACTAGAATCCAGGTCTCCAGACCCAGTTCTGTCATTTTCTTACTACATTTTGCTACTTCTTATATATAGAAAACATTGTCTCAGAAAAGACAGCATATTGTGGTTGCAAGCATATTTTAGAATCATTAAAGGATAAAATATCATGAACTTCAAATAAATTAGTTTTAGCAGCATAAAGTAACTTTGTTATTATTTCCACATAAATAAAGCTCATTAGTGTATGGATAAAAAGCAAAGATTAGCCTATATTTTACAATTTTCTTGTTTAAGATTAGATAGAGTTGGTGATATGGTTTGGCTGTGTTCCCACCCAAATATCATCTTGAATTGTAGCTCCCATAATTCCCAAGTGTCCTGACAGGGACCTGGTGGGAGGTAATTGACTCATGGGGATGGGTGTTTCCCATGCTATTTTCATGATAGTGACTAAGTCTCACAAGATACGATGGCTTTATAAAGGGAAATTTCCCTGCAAACGCTCTCTTGCCTGCAACCATGTAAGACACGACTTTGCTTCTCCTTTGCCTTCCACCATGATTGTGAGGCTTCCCCAGCCGTGCTGAACTGTGAGTCCATTAAACATCTTTCCTTTATAAATTACCTAGTCTCAGGTATGTCTTTATTAGCAATGTGAGAACAGACAAATACAGTAAATTGGTAGCAGTAGAGAGGAGTGCTGCTGTAATGATACCCGAAAATGTGGAAGTGACTTTGGAATTCAGTAACAGGCAGAGCTTGGAACAGTTTGGAGGGCTCAGAAGCAGACAGGAAAAATGTGAGAAAGTTTGGAACTTCCTAGAGACTCGTTGAATGGCTGTGACCAAAATGCGGATAGTGATATGGACAATGAATTCCAGGTTGAGGTGGTCTCAGATGGAGATGAGGAACTTCTTGGGAACTGGCATAAAGGTGACTCTTGTTATGTTTTAGCAAATAGACTGGCAGCATTTTGCCCCTGCCCTAGAGATTTGTGAAACTTCAAACTTGAGAGAGATGATGTAGGGTATCCATTGGAAGAAATTTCTAAGGTGGCAAAGTGATTAAGAGGAAGCAGAACATGAAAGTTTGGAAAATTTGCAGGCTGACATGGCAATAGAAAAGGAAAACCCATTTTCTGAGGAGAAATATAAGTTGCCTGCCAAAATTTGCATAAGTAACAAGGAGCCAAAAGTTAATCAGCAAGACAATAAGGAAAATGTCTTTAGGGAATCTCGGAGACCTTCATGGCAGCCCCTCCCATCACAGGCACAGCGGCCTAGGAAGTAAAAATGGTTTTGTGGGCAGGGCCCAGGGCCCTTCTGCTCTGCAGCCTAGGGACTTGGTGCCCTGTGCCCCAGCTGCTCCAGCCATGGCTGAAAAAGGCTAAGGTATCACTTGGGCTGTGGCTGCAGAGGGTGCAAGCCCCAAGTCTTGGCAGCCTCCACGTGGCATCGAATGTGTGAATGCACAGAAGTCAAGAATTGAGGTTTGGGGACCTCCACCTGGATTTCAGAGGCCTTATGGAAACTCCTGCACGTCCAGGTGGAAGTTTGCTGCAGGGGAGGGGCCCTCATGGGAAACCTCTGCTAGGGCAGTGCAGAAGAGAAATGTGGGGGGTTGGAGCCCCCACACAGAGTCCCATGGGGCACTGCCTAGTGGAACTATGAGAAGAGAGCTACCATCCTTCAGAACCCAGAATGTTAGAACCACTGACAGCTTACACCATGTGCCTGGAAAAGCTGCAGACACTCAGTGCCAGCCCATGAAAGCAGCTGGGAGAGAGGCTGTACCCTTGCAAAGCCACAGGGGTGGAGCTGACCAAGACCATGGGAATCCATCTCTTGCATCAGCATGTCCTGGATGTGAGACATGGAGTCAAAGGAGATCATTTTGGAGCTTTAAGATTTGACTGCCTCTCTGGATTTTGGATTTGCTTCACCTGGGGCATGTAGCCCTTTCATTTTGGCCAATTTCTCCCATTTGGAACAGGTGTATTTACCCTATGCCTGTGCCTCCATTGTATCTAGGAAGTAATTTGTTTTCACTTTTACAGGTTCATAGGCAGAAGGGACTTGCCCTTTCTCAGTTGAGACTTTGGACTATGGATTTCTGAGTTAATGCTGAAATATGTTAAGGCTTTGCAAGACTGTTGGGAAGGTATGATTGGTTTTGAAATGTGAGGACATCAGATTTCAGAGGGCAGAATGATATGGTTTGGCTGTGTCCCCACCCACCTTGAATTGTAGCTCCCATAATTCCCATGTCATGGGAGGGATCCAGTGTGAGGTAACTGAATCATGGGGGTGGGTCTCTCCCCTGATGTTCTCATGATAGTGAATATGTCGCATGAGATATGATGGTGTTAGAGGATTCCTCTGCACATGCTCTCTTGCCTGCCACCATGTAAGATGTGACTTTGCTTCTCCTTTGCCTTCCACCAGGATTATGAGGCCTCCCTATCCATGCTGAACTGTGAGTTCATTAAACTTCTTTACTTTATAAATTACCCAATCTCGGGTACATCTTTATTAGCAGCATGAGAACAGACTAATACCTTAGGGTTTCTGATTTAGCAGTATGTTGTGAAAAGAAACTAGAATGCTTTTTGGGGGGCAGGCTAAAAATTCCATATTACAAGTATTTACAGGCTGCTTTGAACACTAAAGTCAAGAGAAAAATCTATATTTTAAATGTACTAAATAAAGTTATTGGTTGTTGTGGGAAGACAGGGACCACGAATGGAGGCACCCGCTGAAGCCATGGCAGAAGAACATAAATTGTGAAAATTTCATGGACATTTATTAGTTCCCCAAATTAATACTGTTATAATTTCTTACACCTGTCTTACTGCAGTCTCTGAACATAAACTGTGAAGATTTCATGGACATTTATCACTTCCCCAATCAATACTCTTGTGATTTCCTATATCTGTCTTTACTTTAATCTCTTAATCCTGTCATCTTTGTAAGCTGAGGTTGTATGTCGCCTCAAGACCATGTGATGATTACGTTAACTGCACAAATTGTCGTAAAGCATGTGTGTTTAAACAATATGAAATCTGGGCACCTTGAAAAAAGAACAGGATAACAGCGATGTTCAGGGAAAAAGGGAGATAACCATTAGGTCTGACTGCCTGAGAGCCAGGCAGAACAGAGCCATACTTCTCTTCTTACAAAAGTGAATAGGAGAAATATCGCTGAATTCTTTTTCTCAGCAAGGAACAGCCCTGAGAAAGAGAACGCATTCCCAGGGGTCAGTCTCTAAAATGGCCGCTCTGGGAGTGTCTGTCTTATATGGTTGAAGATAAGGGATGAAATAAGCCCTGGTCTCCCGTAGCACTCCCAGGCCTATTAAGACGAGGACATTCCTGCCTAGCAAATTTTGGTCAGACCAGTTGTCTGCTCTCAAACCCTATCTCCTGATAAGGTGTTATCAATGACAATATGTGCCCAAAACTTCATTAGCAATTTTAATTTCACCGCGGTCCTCTGATCTCGCTCTGCCCCCATTTGCCTTGTGATATTTTATTGCCTTGTGAAGCATGTGATCTCTGTGACCCACACCCTATTCGTACACTGCCTCCCCTTTAAAAATCACTAATAAAATCTTGCTGGTTTTGCGGCTCAGGGGGCATCACAGAACCTGCAGACATGTGATTTCCCCCCTGGACACCCAGCTTTAAAATTTATCTGTTTTGTACTCTTTCCCTTTATTACTCAGACCGGCCAACACTCAGGGAAAATAGAAAAGATCCTACGTTGAATTATCAGGGGTGGTTCCCCCGATATCTGAAAAGAACCTACATTGAATTATTGGGGGTGGTTCCCCTGATAATTGGTGACCAGAAAGAATACTATATACACATAATACCTACATAATGAACTTAGCCAAACTTCTGCAACTGTGAGTGATAGATTAATATGATTAAAGTCAAATTTTGCTGTGTTGTAATTTGTTACTACACTGGACATTTACTTCTCGGACCACAAAATTTTAGAAAATGCTTTTTAAGGAAAACATAAATGACATTTTTCATGTTAATAATGACTAGATGTCTGTTTAGAAAGAGAGAGAAGGGATCTGTCTTCTTCTTTTCATTTAAAAAAACATGTATTAAATGGTCACTTTCACTATTGGTGCTGTGAGCAAGAGGATTTTGTCACTTTGGTATTCATGTATACCTCTTGAACTTCATGAGGAATGTAACAATTCTGCTTTACTTTCCATTATCATTTATAAAAGTTTTGAGAATGCCTCTTATGTGTTTCTTTACCAAATCTGAACGCATCAATCCTGTTTGTAAGGCGAAGGTGGACACTCTTATTTTGAAGCCATGATATCTCCTGCCGAGGGGTTTTGGTACCACTGGGATGTGGCACATTTTTCTGGAAAGGGCCAGAGCAATGGTGATAAAGGGCCCACAGATGGTTTGTTGATGTGGTAGAGCCATGCTATTGCTACAATTATCACAGACACTGATAAAAAGGGTCTACTGAAATAAAACAGCTTTGTGCATCCTTTATCGTACTTCAACAGTCTTTCTAAATTGATGAAGTACAACTCAATGACAGTGCTGATATTGGTTCCTGCATAGAAGAATAAAGCCCAGAACAGGGAAAGAGCACCGCTGCAGGTCACTGCTTATCTCCTTGGTTTGCAGAATGACCAGAACCAGCAGCCTTCCTGCACATATAAAAGGCAGCAGAAATGAATGTTCAGTCTCCTAATTAACAAATGAACGCATGAGGTTTGCATCATTTTCCTGGATTCTTACCAAGGGTCAGTAAGGAAATCACTTCTTTGAAGTATATCTCTATTATTACCCGACACTATAAGTCAGAGTGCTGTCTTTAGTGTCTGTGAACATATGTTCTCAGAAGATTAGCCACAAAATCACAAACTTATGTGAAAAAAATACTGCTCCATTAAAGTAATTTATGGGATCATGTGCAAAAGAAACATTAGATATGACAACCAGAGTGATCAGACAGTATTTCATATTGTTAAAAGAGTGTTCTACATGATAAACTCTCAATATAAACAGCTGTAAATTACTTTCAATTGAAGTGTGATAAGGCTTCAGATGATTACATTAAATGAGCACAAGTGTTCAAGAATCACATCTGAATGTTGAAATTCAAATGATTTATGGTGAATTTCAAGGGCCCTCACTCAGTCTCACCTGCAAAATGTCACCTCCATGGTCCTATCTCTTCTCTTCTCATTTACTTTCTTGCTAAAAGGTCAAACCAGAAAATCTACTCTTTAACTTTCTCTTTGACAATGTCTAAATTCTTAAATCTGTTTAATTTTAAACTGCTTTGTGCATATGTATAGACTTTGTTTCACCTTCTATGTTTCTCTAAGATGCCTCATTAGTCTTAAACTATTAATACTTTTAGCTTTCCACTAAATAATCTATAAGTGGTAGTAAGAATTTAAACTAAGATGTCTATGTTGCAAGCTGGAATCCTCATGCAACCCTGAACGGGTATAGCACCGAAAACCTATTTAATTTCTTGAAGCTGAAGTATTATTAAGTATCATTAATCAACATCATCATCACCATTGTCATCAAGGATAATATTAACTGAGCATTAACTATGTACACAATGTAAGGCATATTATCATGTGGCCAACATAATTTTCATAATTGTTTTGTGAGACAAGAAATGTTACTCTATTTTACAGATTGAGAGACTATGGATCAAAGAACAAAGTCCGAATTTCATTACCTGAGAGAATTAGAAAATGTCTAAAATTGAAGCATTTCTCGTTCTTTGATTTTTACTTTATGATTACAAATAGATTTATTATCAATTTGTGTTTCTGAGTATTGTGATTAAAAGTAGCTTTTGTGTAATAAAATTCATAATTACTATAACACATCATTACTAGTAAAACTCTCTAATTAGTTTATCACAAACAGAAGCTCAGGCCCTCCCTCCAAAGATTCTGATTTAATTTCACCTGGGTGGTTATAATGTACAGCAACATTTGAAAAACCACTGATGTAACACAGTTATGACATTACTCATATGGCCTAGAAATAGCCAAATTGGGATGTCAAATTGATTTCTGCCAGATGCAAGTTCAATAACTCAGTGGTTTGGTGTGCTCTGGTCTATTCACGATATAAGATGCAAAATAAATGAACTTTATTATTTGGTTGGTGGTGGGTATGCTGATTGCAAAATTTTTAAACCATTTCAACTTTCATGCTGAGAATAATTTTATGTCTCATATTAAGAGAATCACCCGAAATGACATATTACTTTGACATAATATCCTAGAATCAGATGAGTCCAAGGTATATCTAACATTTTCTAGAACACATTAACCTGTCTAAGCCATGTGTTGCAGGACACAGAAGGAAACTCGATAAAGTGAAGAAAACTTGACATTAAGAGACTTTACATTTGGCTTTAGTTCAGGTTCTGCCTCTAACTAGCTAAATGCTTAGGGCATGCAACTGCCTTTTATCTGCATCAGTTTCTCCATCTGAAAAGTAAGGTATTAAATGACTGCTAAGCTCTCTTGCAGCCTTAATATACTTTGAGTTCTATGTTAGTGGTATGTATGGTAATTCAAATTCCAAAAATGCTATACTGGAAAAGCTCACTGTACTGTTTCAAATCTCACTCATATCAAGAAGAATGGGCTGAATTCAGTATCAGTCACTCAAATGTTCATCAGATTCCTTATGGAATTTTTTGTTGTTGTTCTTATCCTGTTTCAATATGGATTTTTTTTTCTTCAGGGATAGTTTTCTCATTTGTGATAAACTCACCTAAGGTCTTCATTACATATTCTATTGTGATATGTTTTAATTTATCCATAGCCTAATACATACTCTAAAATATTACGATTATAGAGAAAGGCATAGAATTGTGAGTTTTAAAACTATCCAAATCTCAGAGGAACTGTTCTGCTCACAGTAGCAATAATAAATGCACAAGAGCATTGGAACAGGTGGGTTAGCAATAGAAACGTATTAATGGGTTGTGGAAAAACTACCTCACATTTGTTATTATACTTTTCAGACTGAAGGGTTTCATGCTTCATAATAATCCATGATTTGTCATAGGAAGGCAGAAAATGTGGCCATAGTAAACCTGAATCTGAATAAGAGAGAGTTCCGTGTTGTTGGTTGAATTTCTTATCACAAAGATGGCCCTTCGTAAGTTTTCAGAGAGAAGAATAGGAGAGGAAGAAAGGGAGGGAAGGAGGGGGAGGAGAGAGAGTATATGAATGGGAGAAGGTAAGAAAAAGGGAGAGGGTAAAAAGAAAAGAATATATTTTACTTAAGCCAGGTCATATCAAATTTGGAAAGAGGAAAGTCACAGGGTCACAAAGAATCACAAGACAATATTTATGGGATTTGATTTTGTGATAACGTATAGTTTTGAGGATTCTGCAGAATTTTTCCGCATAGTGTGTGCTATGGAGTAGAATATCCTTGGCTACTTTGTGGCCCATGCCATTTCCTCTTCTTCGGCTCTCAGTGGGTGAGCTTCCTTTGCTTCTGCCATTGCCAAAAGCAGCCACCAGGCCTGCCAACAGTGTGGTCTACCTCCTACATGTAACATCTCTGCTGTGACCCAACTCTTGTTAGAGCAGAAGATGTCTGAAGCAAGGGTGCTAACGCTTGAGGGTTCTTTCATGCTCTACTCACATTTACTAGAGTTGGGTGGGATGATATTCTGAGTGACAATTACCTGCTCTCAGAATCACTCTTCCCTTAGGAAAAAGCCATTCATGGGCTTCCTTCAACAATACTAGTGACCTGACTAGACTTAAAAAAATTATTTCTAAGTTTGAGACTAAACTAAGACTTTTTCTGCAAGAATAAATACAATTACACTGCAATGAGTGTTTTAAGATGCAGGGCTAGTGGAGTAACTAGGAAGAAAAAGGATAGAAACGGGATATAAGAGACTGATTTCAGGCCCTAGCTTTAATATTAACTAGGCTCTGGAATAGAGGTAAGTTGTTTGAATGCATTATGCATTCTTAAACTGTAAATAGCATAAAATTAATGAAAATGAACCACATGAAAACATTCTGTGAAGGGATTATTGGTTCCAAAAATAAGTGATGCCATAAACTTCCAGGTAGAAGGGACATGCCATCCACAATACAAAAATAAATCAAGTTATTTCAGATTTGTCTTTTGTAATATTAGATACCAGAAGATTACAGCATTTGGGCAGAAAAAAGAATGTGACCAAGGATTTCATACCCAAATTGTCATTCATATATAAAGGCAACAGAAAGTCCATTTGAAATACATAACACACCAAGGAAATGCACATCTGCAAGACACTATAAAAGAGATTAAGTTCTTTTTAATTATGATATGAAACTGGAAGAAAGCACAGATTCAATTGAATAGTTTATGATTCATACCTATTGAATGTAGACTTCAATAACTATGATAAAAGTTATTTATCAAGTAACATGCATAATTTAATAAGCATACATCAAATCAAATTTAAAGCGTATAATTCTTGAGGGAAAGTGTACAGAAAGAAAGATATGTACAGTATGAACGAAGACAGAAAAACAAAATCATTTTTCCTTCTGTTGGTTTTGTTGCTGCTGTTTGGGGGAATGAAGGTAAAGGTAAGATAAAAATGAGCCACAATTCCCTCTTCTTTACTGGGGGCATTCAGTAAACACCACTGCATAAAAAGAAAATGGAAATAGGCAAATATGAATGCAATATCAATAATATGCAGAGTAGAATTCAGCGCACATTTTATTATATGGGATTGAGAGGGTGTGTTTTACTGATAGTGATTACAATCCTTAACAAAAATCTGGCTATATGCGCTGACACATCTATTATGCAATAATTGTCAGCAATTGCCAAACAAGTTGACAGAAACAATTTTAACACATCTCTCTTGGTCTGATACATTATATAAATAAAAATGCCTGATGGAAAGATTGCTGAATAAGATAATTACTGAGTTTTATCTTAAAAATTTATATCTGAGTACATACTCCAGACAGAATATTTATTTTAATTCCAAGTACTTACACCAAATACCCATGCACGGTTTAGAAAACTGAAGCCTACATTAGCCCACAGAAAGAAGCTCAGTGTGTTCTACAAAAAAAAAAAAAAAAAAAGAATAATAAAAAATTCACTCCCTGAAAATAATATTTAATTATATGTGTAATTTTTGAACTGAAATGAAATGAGAAAAAACTAGAGGAATTGCTTTATCAAGCCCTTGAAATTTACTAGAACTGTATCAAAGCACTTACTACATGCCAGGCACGAGTCTCATCTCTGGAGAGAGGCTGCCCGAGCCATAGCACTGCTCCCTTGGAGGAGCTTACAGTACAGAAGTCAACATTAAAATTTACAAAGAGTTCCATCTAGCTCCTGTTCCTCTTCCAATTCAGAGCCAGCATTTGTGTGTTTCTTTTTTTCCTGGAAAGTTCCAACCCGTAAATACTTTTGGCTTTGAGAGTTACATGGTCTCTATCGAAGTTACTCAACTTTGCCATGGTAGGATGAAAGAGCCATGGAAAAAATATAAACCAATAGGTGGGTGGCCTGATTTAGTCTGCAGTTCGGTTTGCTGTTCCTTGCTCTAATTAAACATACTTTCCTCCCAGCCATCACACTAAAAAGTAATATTTTTTTCAATTGTGTTTTTTAATCTTCTTTCTTACAATCTTTACAGGATAGCTTACTCTACATATTTTAATACAAATGTGTTATATTTAGACTAGATTTAAGCTATAGTCTAGGGTTTATAGAATGTTTATGGATTGGCCTGGGAAACTGACCACTGGACATAATATCCATTTTTGGACAACCTGTGTTCTGAATTCAAAATACCTCCCATGTTTGAGCATGATTTTTGGAATATGGGATGTTAGTTTTTATTTCTTTAACTTTTAGCAGAAATGATACAGAAAAACCATCTCTGAATATGGAGGGAAAGAGAAATAGTGACATTTGCAAAATAGAAAATAATGTAGTACTTTTGATGTTTATCTCACTCAATTTAGAAATTTCTAAGAACCACTTTTTTTGCAATTAGGGAGTATTTACATAAATGCTCAATCACTTTCCTGCTTTTCTTTGAAGTCTAATGTTTCAAAACTTCTTTCAATTACAAAGGATAAATTCATCAAGATAACTAGATTATCCTTTGAGCCACACACATTTCCTTTGTAAAATATTCAGCAACTCCAATCATCCTTCATGAAGTACCAATATCCACCTGGGGAACTGTAATTCAAGCTTTCAGGAAGAGGTTGGTAATCCTTCTACGTATGGTATTTAGCTGAGCCTGAGATCAAGAGAATAGAGCAGAACACAAAAACAAAAATTAAAATATATTCTATTAACTAATGTTTCTTCTCTTAGCTCTTATCATTTAATTAATCCCTACTGTAATTCTCCATATTAGCATCATACAGTATTATAATTTCTTACAGTAGGCTTCAGTGTTTAGGATTACACAATCTTTTGTTGTTTGGAGTCTATTTAGTGTCAATTATATTCCACATTATCTCATAGACTGTCTGCCATTTCAGTTATTCTGGAAGTCTCATGTTTCATTTTTGTAGTCCTATTTGGATTCTTGTTGGTTTATCTTCAAGACATTTTATCAACTGATTAATAAAATAATACTTAACATGTAACCTCATTCTGTTAGATACTAAAAGAGTTGCAAAGTTCAGTACAGCACCTAAGTTCCTCAAACTTATAGTCCATGATTTTTGCCTTTGAGCATATTGAGTAGTTGGTTCAGGGCAAAGCTGGAGCTTTTCTGCATCTGGGATCTTGGGAGTTGAGCATGGGCATATGGAAGAAAGGGAAAACAAAATAGGTGGTCTTCACAAGAGACCTAGGGGGAAGTCCCAAGATCAAGTCCATACTTCCGGGCAGAGATCAATAGCTGTGCCCAAAGTAAAGAGCCAGCTACTGTGGACTACAAGCTGCAGTAAAAAATATTCCGAGTGTGAGCCTCAAGAGATTCCTCGAGGTAATGGTCAGGTAAAGGTAACAGAAAGGGAGGATATTTCAGAGAGCCTAAAACAGAAAATTACAGGTGGGAGGAGTATTATAAAGGGTTCTGAGTTGGCTTAGACAAAATGTCACGACTCCAGCCCAAGCTTGAGTGTCATGGAAGTGACCCAGCTGTCCCTTATATAAATTTGGGACTTTGTGCACTCTGATGGCAGTTGAGTTTCTAGTAGGAATTGCAGTGACACATTTATTATTATTATTATTATTATTATTATTATTATTATTATTATTTGTGTGGTGATAAATTCTCCCGATGGTGCTGAGAGCAGATCTGCAGCAGCGCTGGCTGACTCAGCCTCTTGTTTCTGAGCCCTTTAGTCACAGTTGGATGGCCTTTTACTGAGGGTACCAGTTTTCTATAAATCATAGGGTTCATTAAGAGAGCAAGCCACAAACTCATTACCAAAGGCTTGAGTAAAACCAGGGGGAAAATGTTGGAAGGCCATGAAAGTTCCAGGTATCTTCTCATCAGAATTCAGAGAAGAGAGTTTGGGGCCAATGAAGGGTTAACTGCAGCTAATGGATCCCATGGCTGATGGGACCAAATGGGAGATGTGTCCTGCTAGGATCCCAGACACCAATTGTTCTGGTTTCTCCTTCTTGTATTGTGAGATGCAGGCAGGGTTCTGAAAGGCCGGGCATCCTCTGGTGGGAGGTAATAACGGAGGCACTGGACATGGCATACATTTATAAAATAAAGCAGAATCAAGTTTAAATCTTGAAAACAGAAGCCTTTTGCAAAACATGGAACGTCCAAAAATACCATTCCAAGAAGAGAACATTTATAGGATAACTGTGACTGTAGTTGTTAGCTAAAAGGAATTTTTAATAGAATTAAATGGTAATGTATAAAATAAAGGAACAAGAAATAAGAACAATGACAAGAGAAGCTCTCATTAAAAGGTGGTATTTAATAGGACACAGAAAGACGAGCAGGACCTAGATAGAAAATTGGAGTACAGATACAGCATATTAGGAAGTGGTTAAATGTGATCTTACAAGAGAGGTACCAGAGTAAGTGAGACATGAGTTAGCAAGGGAACAGTGAGGAAGTTCGACGTGTGAGACTGGATCAGACGTGAGTGCCTATGAAGTCAAAGAGAATGAAGTTAGATTTGGGAAGGATATTTTCAAATCAATAATTTAAAGGGTAAAAGTTGTGTTAGCAAAGGATTAATCTGCTGTGCCAGAAGGAGAAAAAGCTTGTTAGAATCCTGTGCAGAGATCCAAACTCCAGCGATGGAAATGGATAAGAAAAGATGCATAGACACGCAGTTGTAACAAGCTGTGAAAAAAACAACTCACGAGAGGTTCCCTTTTGCTGCTTTGGAAGAACATATTCTGTGTATTCTTGGGGAAGTGTGATGAACCAGAAAGGAAGGAAATGGTTCTCTGCTTGCCTATATGTAGACCTGCTATTTTCCCAAGAATGAAAATATGCACAGATAATATGTACATGTCTCCTGCAAATTTTTGAGCCTCCCAATTGCATAGCCTTTTTCAGGAGGGTTACTGTGGGAATGTTGTTAAACATTAGAGGAAAGATTATTGGACTAGTGAGGTATCCTATCTAGGCAAAATCAAACAAACAAACAAAAAGATTCTCTTGTCTCTAGGATCTTTTTCTCACACAAGTACACAGTTATTCTCATTCATATTTCCTCTCCAGTTTGCTTTCAGGGAAGAAGATACTAAATATTTCAGATTTAAAATTTTCTTTTTCTTTTTTATTAAATAAAGTATTGTTTCTACATTATTTCTCTGAGCACTGGAGACTCTGTATTGCAGCTGTTTGGATTATTGGAATAATTTTCAACATAACCTGGACATTAAAATATATTCCAGAAATAATAAGAATGGGAGTATAAGCTCTAAGCTAACCTACAGGACCAATGAGCCTGCACATCAACATAAGGCAGGATATTAAATCAGCTCGTGAAAAATAAACAATATCAAGAGTGCCATGCACTCTACTTGTGTAAGCATGTGCTTGACCAGCAAATTCTCTCTAGGGCCTGAACAGTTTCCATTTTATTATATTTTATTTTTTTGTGGGACAAGACTTAGAAAACGCTCTGATTATAAAATTTAACTTCTATTCACGGTCAAAAACCCTGAGTTCCAGAAACAAGGCCAGGCTTGTGTTGCCAAGTAAGCATAAAACTACAACAAAATTCAATATAATATTTATTTTGAATGTTCATCTGAGCAGTAAAAAAGTGAAGTCTTTAGTTATTCTGCAGTTACTATCCTAGTCCTATTTTTAGAAAAAAAAAGTTCTTGGATGGCATGACAAAAAAATGTATTATCAAGTGGCACGGTTATGGAAGGATATATAAAACCGCATTGATTTAGACAATTAAGATTTGCAAATCTTACTATATGCTAAGCCTTGTGCTACTCTTATTAGAAATAATAATAAGAATTTATCATGGCATGTTACCCTAAACGCATCTAGAACTTTTTTTCTGTTACTGATAAGAAAGCTAAAGCCAATAAATATTAAGATATTAGTCCCAAATATCAGAGATGTTTAGTGGCAGAGCTGAAACACCCAACTCTCCTAAATCCTAACCTCCTTATTCTATTTATTTTGGCATCATTTATGCTAAAATAATGAAAGTGAATCATGCATATCATGGGTATGTTGGCAAAGTTGGGTATAGTCATCATGTTGTTCCCCCAAAGTGCTTAAAGTAACTTGATGATGGTATATTTTGCAGAAGCATATGCATTCAAATGCAACGTTAAAGTCATGAAAGAGTTTCTACTCATAACAGAAGTGCAAAATGGTTCTCAGAAATTTACAGACTATGCCCTGGGAAAAGTGGAGCCAAGAAATAAGATAGTAGGCAGAGTAGAAGGAAGAAAACCAGTAGCATATGATATCCCTCCTCCTGCTTTTGTGTTCAAACAGTCTACAAGGCACAGCACATACACCTGACTCTGAACTTCACATGAACTGGTTTTGAACCACAGCAAACTTACTTAGTGGTTACTGACCTTGGTGATATTAACTTCTTTGAACATTTTTTAAAATTTTGTTTAAACATAAAGTGAGGACAATGATATACAACTTCAAAGACCTGTGGTGAATATTACATTACGGCAAATCGAACCTAAATAATTTAGTATTTGGTGTGAAGAATAAATGGCGGCTACAACAATCATTACTTCCTACAACAGTGCCTAGTATACAGAGGGCTGTTGACTGAGGAAGAATGAAGGTGGGAGAGAGCTCCTCAGCAGCTGTGTGTTGAATACATACATTTCAATATACTAGGTTAAAAAAAGAGATAATGCAAATAAAATAATCACACATTAATACTGGGAATTTAAAAATTTATTGACTTTTAAATGAAACATATTTATAAGGCAGATCTATTTTGATAGAGAATGGATATATGCCCCATTGATTTTATCTTAAAGTTTAACAACTTTAAAAAATAAAGTAAAAGGAAGGAAATGCAAATCAAAACCACAATGAGATACCATCTCACACCAGTTAGAATGGCTATCATTAAAAAGTCAGGAAACAACAGGTGCTGGAGAGGATGTGGAGAAATAGGAACACTTTTACACTGTTGGTGGGACTGTAAACTAGTTCAACCCTTGTGGAAGTCAGTGTGGCGATTCCTCAGGGATCTAGAACTAGAAATTCCATTTGACTCAGCCATCCCATTACTGGGTATATACCCAAAGGACTATAAATCATGCTGCTATAAAGACACAGGCACACGTATGTTTATTGCGGCACTATTCACAATAGCAAAGACTTGGAAGCAACCCAAATGTCCAACAATGATAGACTGGATTAAGAAAATGTGGCACATAGACACCATGGAATACTATGCAGCCATGGAAAAGAAAGAAAAATGAAGGCTAAAGAAAGGAAGAAGGAAAAAGAGAGGAAAAGAAAAGAAAAAAATGAAATAAAAAGAAAGGCAGGAACATCTGATAAATATGCAAAAGAACTCACTAGTAGCTGAAGGCAGAATTGCTAGGCTACTTAAATCCTAAGTGTCTAGTCAAAGAGGCTGTGAATTAACACTGTTGTAATTATTGAAGTGAAAAAGCTACACAGAGTCTCTAAACTTTCCCTGAGGGTGTTTCTCCTGTTACTTATTCTTTGTGCCAAGACATCCAAAAACATACAGAGTTTAGTGCTTTGGCAACTGCTGTTACAATGTTTGAGTGAAATCCTGTTTAACTGTGAATGGCTTGGAAGTGGCGGAGAAAGTGTAACATATACACACACATACAGCACTGACACTTTCCTACTAAAAATCATTTCATATTGTTTTAAAGAAAATTGGGCAACGTATCCAACAAGCTGTTGCCATAAAAACATTTTTCATCTCTTGTTCGTCAACATTTATACCAAAATAATAGAGATTATCTTCTTGAAACTTTTTCTTTTCATTTTAGTCATTAATCTATATTCTATGATAATTAAATTTTGAAAGGTCTGAAGCATTTATCCCTCAATTTTGAAATATCACTTCAGACTATAAAATCCTGCATGAAGATGGGCTCTATGACCCGGCCAATTCACTTAATCTTCTGGGACTTGTTTACCTCACTTACTAAATGAAGAGTTTGGATCTTAGGATCTCTAGGATACCTTCAGGTTCCCAATATTTAATAATTCTCGAAAAACATGCTATTTGTATGTGTGTGTGATCATGTTTTTCCTATAAGGGTACATGAGCCTAAAATTCATAGAAAACTGTGTTTAAGGCAGGCACATCAATTAGTTTGGATCATTATTTCTTTTAGTGAACTAAATGCTGAAGTTTTTTTCTGACTTTCTAGGTTATATTTCTTTGATATCAAAAAATATCAGACAGTCTTGGCTTTCCACAATTATTTTAGGGTCAATTATGCCCCCTCCCCAAGTATTCCTTACGGTTCTATTTTTATTTACCCCATGTCCCAAGTTACTAAGTCTTCCACGGCGATACCCTGTCCAGAACGGCCATGATCCCATCTGCAACACTTTCATCTGATCATAGCTTTCATTGTCCCCTCCAAAACCATCACTTTCTTACTAACCCCTCATCTCCTTCTCTCTCAAAACTTCTGTTTCCCCAAAAGAGCTTATGTTCACTAGGTGATCACAGAGGAGCAGATTAATTAAACCAATTTAAAATTTAAATGAGCGACACATGACCTGGTTTATTTCAGTCAGGAAAATCTGCATGTTGTAAAAGTCTCAGTTATCTTTAACTTCTGGATTCATTCATTAATTTACAACCAGTATTTGGGAGATAACAGCAACCCTAAATCATAGGAAGTGACAGAGCTGCTAGGTGGCTTTAGACCAAGCCTAGGTTTATCTAGATAGGAAACTAGCTAAATTATCTCAGGCCTTTGATCTAACCTTAGTAACAAGCAGACCCAACTGTATGATTATAAGAACAGAACTGAAAGAATAATTTTGCATCTTTGTTTCTCTTCATCCTATCTGTAGGTGAACCATTCAATTTTGCATAATATATGTAATATTTTGAGCAATAATTTAGCAGATGTACTGTTTTCATCTAAACGTCTGACACCTGAAGATTACAAAAGTTAGCATTAAAAATATAGGAAATTTTAAAATGTTAATCACACAGAATTGCACACTGGAGGCCAAATGGAGGATGCGTAGGTCACTACTTGTATAGATAGAAAGGATTCTTAAATTACTAATCAAACATGCCCAAAGCTTATTTGCTGTATTGTATGGAGTAATACCTAAATGAGAAAATAGCAAACTATGACATAATTTACTCTTTGTAGCATGTTCGATAAATTTGACGTATCAAAATTTACAGTAGCTGCAAATAAAGTATAGATCTAAATACTAACAGAAAAGAAATACAAGCACATAAAGAATATGTTCCAGGCCGTGCGCAGTAGCTCAAGCCTGTAATCCCAGCACTTTGGGAGGCCAAGGCAGGCGGATCACGAGGTCAGGAGATCAAAAGCATCCTGGCTAACACGGTGAAACTCCATCTCTACTAAAAATACCAAAAATTAGCCGGGCATGGTGGCAGGTGCCTGTAGTCCCAGCTACTCAGGAGGCTGAGGCAGGAGAATGGCGAGAACCCAGGAGGTGGAGCTTGCAGTGAGCCGAGATCACGCCACTGCACTCTAGCCTGGGTGACAGAATGAGACTCCGTCTCAAAAAAATAAAAAATAAAAATAAAAAAAGAATATGTTCCAGTAGTTTATGAAATAAAATAAAATACAAGCAACCTAAAGGCATTCTCATAGGTAAGAGGAAGGATTAAACTTGGTGATCGTGAAATCTTTACAATATGGTTCTTTTAGTTCTAAAATTGGAGGCTTCTAAAATTTATGAAACAACAGAAACAATAAGAACTCTCTATATAGGAAAGTAAAACTAAATAAAATGAATAGCAAAGAAAAATCATGAGAATGCACCCAATATTGCAAATAACAAAAGAGGGAAGAGCCAAAGGATTTCTTACATATAAATACATATTCTTGTGTTACAGATAGAATAGTTCAAACATTATTTTTATCAGAAGACATTGGGAAGTCAACCTTTTGATTTGTCAGCTTGTTTTTTCATAGCTTGACATGTGAAGAGAAATCCAGTAGCAACTAAACTAGAAGTAAACATTAAGAATTTGAGGCATTCTTTAAAAGTAATAGTATAACAGCTGGACTGGTTCAATTTGGCTTTTACTGTTGTTTTTTCAGTTATAAGAGCAAATGAGTTGAACACCCAAAGAAGAAAATACATCACATTATGGGAACCAATCCTAAGAAAATGTCAACCTGTAGAGATGTGTGCGTTTGAACAAGCTGACAATAGTCTGTTTTTTTTTTTTTTTCTTCATATTGTATCTCTTGCCTGGAATACAGAGCCTTTGTTGATGCCTGAAATTTTTAAGAACCAAGAAGAAATTGAACATTATCCCAGAATTTCTTATACTAAATCAATACAGCAAAAGAACTTAGTCAAGCAAAACAGGCTCTTAGGGAGGCCCCGCTGCCCTTCAATACTGTCCAGATGTACAATTCAGGAAATGCTGTAGACATTAGAGTCATTCAAAATTTACAACCCCTGAGTAAGCAGCATGAAAGGACTGCAGAGTGGAAACAAAGAATGATGCATGTTGAGCAGAAGGGGCTGGAGTGAAAGACAACAGAATCCATGGCGAGGACAGAGCGCAGAATGGATCTCTAACCCTCTCAGGCAAAACTGGACTAAACCTGTCTCTATTCAAAGCAACTATTCTGTCCCTACTGCCTCCTGGCTGCTTGTCTTCCCTGACCCCTTCTGAAGGCATGAAGCCACTTGTGGCTATAGCTAGAGGCACAAAACCTTCTTTCAATTGGTGTATTATTTTAAATAGTAAGTTATAAGAATACCAAAAGATAGTCTTTCTAAACTTTTAAAATCCAATTTACTTAATTTAGAACACACAATGGCAAATTTGCTTACACATTATCTAATAATAAAGCAGTCACATCAGAATGTCAGTTTCACGGAGGCCAGGAACTTATCTGTATCATTTCTATTGAATCTCCAGCAGCTAAAACAATGCTTGGTGCATAGTAGGTATCCCACATATTTGAATGACAAAATGAGTCAGAGATGAACTGAAGCAGAATTCAGCTTCAGGGAGAATTTCTGATTCTCAGGCAATTGGATATTCTGATTTTTATCCTGTTTAGGATAAACTGAATTTCCTTTGCCTGGCTTTCCAAAGGATGTCCAAATTCTCTGTCAATTTTTATTTCAATAAAAAATGAGAGCCAAAATCACTTCCCCTAGTACTCTTGATCTTCTGAAAGCTAAATTATTTTTCTTCCTTTTACCATCCGTTATGCCTCCAGTCCCTAAGTTTAATTAACTTGTATTTTTCTAAAGGAACTGAGAGGCAATATGATCCATAGACAAAAAGGGAATTATTTGCTCTGTTTTTCCCCCAATTATCAAATTATCAAACATGAGTCTTCAACACTTAGAAGTTTGAAATCAGACTTATAATTTTTGTCCCTCAATATGCCATACCTACAGGGCATTATGAGGATCAATTCATTATTTAGTGCAGAAATAATTTCTTTACTAGTACTTTTGTTTATTCTGACATGTAAAAGAAGAAGTTTAAATGTCTTTCTAAAGTATGTATTTCCATTTACAGTGCATGCAAATTTCCCCAAGGGTAGCAATAACTGTAGACGTGGAAAGTAAGAGATAGCACTAGAATAATGTGAGTCTCTTTTCATTTTTCTGTACTTTCCATAGCTCCCACTAGGGACATAAGCCAAGGCCACTAAATATTTCACAACTGCAATAGGGTTATGGCCAGTGATGCAACAATAGAAAAAGAAGAGAGAAAGAAAGAAAAACAGACAGGGATATTGGAAAGAATGGAGTGAGGAGGGAAGAGAGAGACAGACAAAGAAATAGCAATTGTAATATTACAGAGGAAAATCCAAACTCAGAACTAAAGGGAGTGCATATGAAAAACAAAAAGCACATAAAGACTAAGAATATATTTATTCATATAAATCAAATAATAACTCACTCAGTCATTGCATTTTATCCAGAAAGTCTCTAAAGTTTTCTTAATGGTTTTCAGTCATTCACAATCATTAAGATTCTATGTAGAATCTAAAATTAATGGCAACCATGTAATCATAGGTGAGAGCTACAAAGATTACACTCTTCTGATACCAGGTTCATGTAATACATCTTTGCCCATCATACTGAGATGGATCATTAACGGTCAATTTCACTCCAACTGAACAGCCCCACCTTAACTATTCTCTTACAATATGGCCTTGTTAAAGGATGTATTAGAACCAGAAACCTAAACACGGAGCTTTCATCCTTCACTTCCTCAAAGAATACCTTGCAGTGGCTTCAAAACTGCCTCTTAGCCTTCTTGCCCGGTGACCATGTGCTTCTGTCACTACTTTACATTTTTCAAATTTATTTTTTAATGATTCACAATATCAGCCTCCTTATCGATTCAAATAAAAATGCATCTTATATTCCCCAAGGTGACTCTGCCTCTGGGGACCCATTACCATTATTGCTACTGACCAGATCACCTACCCATTTCCTTTTTTTTTTTTTCCCATTCATTACTAAAATTTCATCATAAGGTTGTAAATCCAGGATTACATGGAGCACAAGTTTCACAGATGTTGTTTGACTCATTCATTCATTCCTTACTCATTCAACATGAATTTATTGTATTTTAGGCACCAAGCTATGAGGTGAAACCAGCTGTTAGAGGAAGGAAAGTAACCAGATTGTTAAGGAAGAAATGGGTTAGTTACATATGTTTTACTAACCCATTTCTTCCTTAACAATCTGGTTACTTTCCTTCCTCTAACAGCTGGTTTCATAACTAACCCATTTCTTCCTTAACAATCTGGTTACTTTCCTTCCTATAACAGCTGGTTTCAGCTCATAGCTTGGTGCCTAAAATACAATAAATTCATGTTGAATGAATAAGGAATGAATGAATGAGTCAAACAAGATCTGTGAAACTTGTGCTCCATGTAATCCTGGATTTACAACCTTACGATGAAATTTTAGTAATGAATGGGAAAATTGGGGGCATCTATGAAGTATTGTATTATTTGTCCAGAAAATATGTAATTTATTGATTATTTCCTCCTCTGGATGCTTTATAGTTTTTGTTTGTTTGAGACAAGTCTCGCTCTGTCGCCTGGGGTGGAGTGCAGTGGAGTGATCTCGGCTCACTGCAACCTCCGCCTCCCCGGTTAAGGCGATTCTCCCTGCCTCAGCCTCCCGAGTAGCTGGGATTTCAGCTGCCCACCACCATGCCCAGCTAATTTTTGTATTTTTAGTAGAGACGGGGTTTCGCCATATTGGCCAGGCTGGTCTTGAACTCCTGACCTCAGGTGATCCACTAGCCTCAGCCTCCCAAAGTGCTGGGATTACAGGCATGAGCCACTGCACCCAGCCTATAGTAGAATCAGCAAAATTCATTTAAAACTATAGGCTGTGTGCGTTGCCTCACGCTGGTAAT
Organism: Pongo pygmaeus; assembly: GCF_028885625.2. Taxonomy (NCBI): domain Eukaryota; kingdom Metazoa; phylum Chordata; class Mammalia; order Primates; family Hominidae; genus Pongo; species Pongo pygmaeus. Next base: position 79,044,086 of record NC_072376.2, read on the forward strand.
CCCAACATTTTGAGAGGCCGAGGTGGGCGGATCACTTGAGATCAGGAGTTCAAGACCACTCTGGCCAATATGGCGAAACCCTGTTTCTACTAAAACTACAAAAATTAGCCGGGCATGGCCACTGCTCCTGGCCTTTAGTTTTAAATGAATTGAATTTAGGTGGTAAGAGTGAAGTTACTAAGCCCAAAAAAGTGGAGCTCATGGAGAATTTTACATTTCTTATTCTGGGTATTCTGTTGTTGTGGTTTTTGTTTTTGTTTTTGTTTTGTTTTGTTTTTGTTTTTGAGACAGCATCTTAGTCTGTCACCCAGGCTAGAGTGCAATGGCAGGATTACAGCTCACTGCCTCCTCCCCTGGGATCAACACAATCCTCCTGCTTCAGCTTCCTGAATAGCTGGGACTACAGATGTGCACAACCATCTCTGGTTATTATTTTTATTTTTTGTAGAGACAGGGTATCACTGTTGCCCAGGCTGGTCTTGAACTCCTAGCTTCAAATGATCCTCCCACCTCAGCTTCCCCAAGCATTGAGATTTCAGCTTGAGCCACAGCTCCTGGATTTATTGTGGATATTCTTGATTGAGATATTTAGTCATTCAGAGCTGTGCATTGGTCATAGCTACTGCTTGAGCATGCTTTTATCCACATATAGATTACATGCTACTACAAGCTAGGAATCTCATCATCTGTTTTCAGCTAACACATGCTGAGTATATTTGTGTGTACAGCATTCTGTCAGGATCTCTATATGATATACCATGCAGTACTGAGCAATTTTTAGAGTCCTAGTTCTCATGGAAATTATTGCTCTGTAAAGAAGATAAATATACCAACTATTACAAAAAATAAGTTATAAAATTACAGAAGTGATAGAAACTTTAAAGGGCAATTAAATTTGTCAAAGAGGTCAGAAAACATATGGCATATAGCATCACAGATTTGAAATTAACCTTATACTCTAAAATATGCATGTATATTTATTATGCTATAAACTATACAACCAAGATATAAGAGAGTGTGTGTGTGTGTGTGTGTGGGGGGGGGGGGGGGGGGGATTATTTGAGGAAGCAGATAGTGTTACATCAGTTTATTTTCTAAATGGTCAATGTTTATAGCAAACAAATTGGAAAATTCAATTATTAAAAACACCTGGAGAAAATTAAAACAAGATACATATAATATGTACACTATTATAAACTTCAAAAAGTGTATTATTCAATCCTTAATATGAGATTAGATAAAAACATAAATTTACTCTAAAAATGTATAATAAGATAAAAAAGGTTTAAGGTAACTGAACAAAATTAAAACTAAATACAAAGTTATCTGCACTTAATTCACTAAAAATGCCAGTTTTTTTTAAATCCTTTGAGCAAATGTACTTCTACTTGCTCTGGTGAGGAGACTGGAACATTTAGAATCTTGTGAAAGCAGATAGGATTATATCAATATTTCCTGATATTAATAGGAATTTTAAGGGATTAAAATGAAACAAAACAATTTTATTAGAAAAAAACACACACACAGCTGGAGAAAACCAGACTAAGCAGGCTGTAGTACTTCGGGACCTCTCAGGTTCATTGGTCCTGATATCATAGAGCTTCTTTGGACCAAAGAGTCAGCATTTTCCAGATCTATCAGACCATGATCTTCCCCTGCAGAATATCTTGCATGTCTGTACTCCAAAGAAAATGCATTGGAAAACACTAAGGAAGAGTTCTTAAATTGAGAATTCTGAAAGAGCCCACTCATTTCTAGCAAGTGTTAACACTGTACTGCACAGGATTGCTGATTAATTACAAGATTCCTCCAGTTATCCATACAGAAATGAAAAGACATAATGATCAGAACTTAATTAATTATTGAAGATCTAGTGTGATGGTAACTGAATGGTTCCAAAGGCAATGCCCCTCAATCAAATTGTAGTCAGAATCGTTAATCTGAGAAATATGAAAACAAGAAAGAGGAGAGAAAAATCAGGAATTTTGTGGTCAAAAAGGAGAATAAATTCAATAAAATTTTTGGAACGTAGAGAAATCTGGACCACTAAGGTGGCTGTGCAGTGTATGTTTCAATAAGAATTTCTCAGCCTTGGTACTATCGATACACTGGGCTGGAAAATTCTGTGCTGTGGGGGCGGTCATGTACACAGCAGGATATTTAGCAGTATCCCTGGCCTCCACCCACTAGATGCCAGTAGCCTCTCTCTCCCCGGAGCTGTGACAACAAAACATTTCTCCAAATATTGCCAGATGTTTCCTGGGAAGCAAACTACCCCAGCCTTGAGCTATTTAGTTAAAAAGAAGAAATAGATATTTTCAGAAGCAAATTGTAAGAAATACAAGGATGGTAGGCGAAAAAGAAAACCCAAGAAATAACATGAGCTGGTAACAAAAAAAGAAGATACTTCCAAAGTAAATATCATATTTTAAATCATAAGCAAAAAAAAAAAAAAAAAATACTAAGAGCATTTTTTAAGAATTTGTAGAAGAAATAAACGGACAAAGCAAATTTGTCATTTTTTGAAATTTTAACAATGTTTTAAATTTCAATAATACGATTTATTTAGTTTCTAATTTTTAGCTGAATTAATGACATGAAATAGATTCCGTATTCAAGGTGAATATAATTTTAATTAATTTAAATTTTGTTACCTCTATAGCACTATTTAAGATATCAACACATCATTTAAAAATATCTGATGTTTATTTCAACATTTTTAAAAGTTTATTAAATTTACACATTATATATGTTTTATAATACTATTTCCAGAGCATTTAAGAAAACACATCTTTTCTTTTACATGTTAATAGAAATTTTGGCCAAAGAAAATTCCCAAACTGGTGTTGATGCATGATGAAAAACGCAACAGGCCAATTTGTGTTTTTTATACCAAAGAGTTAGAATTCATAAAACACTTGCTCATAGCTTTCCAGAAAATATTACTTGAGTTGATTAAAACAAACCTTGAACCTATAATGATTATAATTAAGTTAGATTTAAAATATGACAAATAGAAAATTGTTTAGCTATTTAAAATATTTTGCTGTTTTTTTTAACCTGCTTGTATGTATACTTGGCATATGTGATTCATTTTGGTGCTTCCCTCTGTCAGCACCTCTAAATAACTAATATCAAAGAAATAGGCTCAAAGAGATACAATTAAATTTGTAAAAACTACCAAACGCAATAATTACCTAACTATACTATAAAATATTCTTTTGTCTCAAATATATTTTTTTCTACTTAGTTCTTGTTTGCCTAGAGAGGTTATTTAAAGCTAAGAAGGATTGGTGTTTGTCCATTGATAATAATCAGGAAAAATTTTAATGGAAAACTCTACTCAGTATAGCAGAATATAATGAAAAAACAAACACACAAAAAATCCAGAAAGCTGTTCCTTTGCTAAGTGAATATCCACACATATGAATAACTCTTATTTATTTATTTATTTATTTATTTATTTATTTATTTTTAGACGGAGTCTCGCTCTGTTGCCTAGGCTGGTGTGCAATGGTGCAATCTTGGCTCATTGCAACCTCCGCCCCCCAGGTTCATGAGATTCTCCTCCCTGAGCCTCCTGAGTAGCTGGGATTACACGCAGCCAACACCATGTCTGGCTAATTTTTTGTAGTTTTAGTAGAAACAGGGTTTCACTATGTTGGCCAGGCTGGTCCAGAACTCCTGACCTCGTGATCCGCATGCCTCGGCCTCCCAAAGTGCCGGGATTACAGGTGTGAGCCACCATATCCAGCACTTATGAATCACTCTTAATCTCTTTACAAATTCTCTCTTGTCAGTTAGTTTTAATTGTTTGCATAGCTCTAAAAGCCATTCATATTTAACTCAACCTAATCATATTCTTCTTCAATTTTTTAAAAATTAGTTTTCTTAATATTCTCATATTTTCTATGTTAAGATATGACCACAAAAACCATATTTAAAAATATTAGTGGTGAGGTGCAGTGGCTTGCACCTGTAAAAAAAATTAGTGATATTCAACATCTAATTTTTAATACAACAAGTATTTATCAACTATCAAAAAGATGAGTAAAAACAAGTGTTGGCAAGCACGTGAAGAAAAGGGAACCCTTGTGCCCTTCGGTTGGAATGTAAGTTGGTACAGCCATTATGGAAAACACCGCAAAGGTTCATCAGAAATCTAGAACTATTGGGCCTGGCACGGTCGCTAATGCCTGTAATCCTAGCACTTTGGGAGGCCAAGGAAACCAGATCACCTGAGGTCAGGAGTTTGAGACCAGCCTAGCCAACATGGTGAAACCCCATTCTACCAAAAATACAAAAATTAGCTGGGTGTGGCGGTGCACACCTGTAATCCCAGCTACTTGGAAGGTTGTGGCATGAGAATTGCTTGAACCCGGGAGGCAGAGGTTGCAGTGAGCCGAGATGGCACCACTGCACTCCAGCCTCAGCCTGGGTAACAGAGTGAGACCCCCCCACACTCCAAAAAAAAAAAAAGAAAGGAAGTCTAGATCCAGCAATCACACTTTTGGGTATATATCCAAAGGAAATGAAATCAATATCTTATCTTAAAGTGATACTTGCATTGCTATATTCATTGCAGCATTATTCACAGATATGGAAACAAACTAGGTACCTATCCATGAATAAACAGATAAAGAAACAATGATATATATATAATAAAATATTATTCAACCATAAAAGATAAGGAAATCTTGCCATTTGCAACAACATGGATGAACCTGGAAGACATTATGTTAAATAAAATAAACCAGACTGGAAAGACAAATACTATGTGATTTCACTGATACGTGAAATCTAAAAAAAAAAATCACATCACAGCAACAGAAGAAGGGTAGCTGTCAGGGGATCAGAGGTATGGGAAATGGAGAAATGTTTTAAGATGAGTAAGTTCTGAGAATCAAATGTACAACATGGTGACTATCGTTAATTGTACTATACTGTATACTTGAAATTCCCTAAGAGAATAGATCTTAAGTGTTCTCATCACAAAAAATAAGGTAACTGTGAGATAACCGATATGTTAGCTTGATTGTGGTAATAATTTCACAATGTATATTTGCATCAAATCATCACATTATGCCTTCAATATATATACATTTTTTATTTCTCAATTTTATCTCCTAAAGTCGTAAAAATATTTATTAAGCTCTTACTATATTTCAGGTACTACTTTAGATTCTTGACATATCTCAGTGGAAAAAAGAGATAAATATCCCTAATATGTGGCTTACATTCTAACAGCAGAGATAGTAGGAAAAATGTACAAATAAATTGGGTAAGTTAGAATTATATCTGGAAAAGAAAATGTGGAGAAGAGAAAAGTGCTTGGATGGATTGCATTTTTAAATAAGAGAGTTGAACAGAGAGTAGAAAGTGATAGTTGAACTGATAGCAGAAAGTAGCAAAGGTGCTGCTAAGGAGGATATTTGGAAGATAAAACAGCCAGTGCAAAGTTCCTGAGGTTCAAATATGGCAGTATGTACAAAAGCCTGGAAAAAGGCCACTGTGGCTAGAGCTGAGTGAGCAGGAGGGAGAATAGTAGGTTATGAGGGAAGAGGTAATGTAGGCATTTTGTGTAAGTCATTTTAAAGGCTTTGGTTTGTATCCTGAGTGAAATGGACAGCCATTTCAGGGTTTTGAGCAGAGGAGTAATATAATTTGACTTTTACTTAAGGGGTCATTCTGGCTGCTGCACTGAAAATAGTTCTTGGGTAAAAGCTAGAAGCTGGTAAACCATTGGGTAGGTCATTGCAATAATTCAGGTTTGAAATGATAATGAACTGAAAGGAGTGAGAAAGTGGATGCACAGAGAAGTGTTTGAACTCTAGATGTAATTTTAGGGAGCATTAACAGGACTTTCAAGTAAATGTGAGCAGGAGAGAAGAGTCAAATAAGACCTCATGTTCTTGGACTGAACAACTGGAGAAAAATAGAATGGCTACAATCTGTGGTAGAGAAATCTAAGGATGGTACATACAGGGGCAGGGCTGGGAAGATCTCTTTCAACATATAGAAAAAATAACGGGAGTCTCTGTCCTTACATTATCTGTAGGATAGGGAATGTATGAGCGTACACTTCCAATATTATATAAAATTTTCCTTCATGTATAATACATGACTGTGATGGCTAATAATGAGTCCTTACATTATCTATAGAGTAGGGAATGTATGAGCACACATTTCCAATATTATATTAAATTTTCCTTCATGGATAATACATGACTGTGATGGTTAATATTGAGTGTCAACATCATTGGATTGAAGAAGGCAAAGTGTTGTTCCTGGGTGTGTCTGTTGCCAAAGGAGATTAAGATTTAAGTCAGTGGACTGGAATAGGCAGACCCACCCTCAATCTGGGTGGGCACCATCTAATTAGCTGCCAGCATAGCCAAAATAAAGCAGACAGAAGAAGGTGGAAGGAGCTGACTTGCTGACTCTTCCAGCCTTTATTTTTCTCCCCATACTGCATTCTTCCTGCCCTCAAACATCAGTCTCCCCTCAAGTTTTTCAACTCTTGGACTGAAACACCAGTGGTTTGCCAGGGGAATCTCAGGCCTTCAGGCACAGACTGAAGGCCGCACTGTCGGCTTCCCTACTTTTGAGGTTTCGGGACTTGTAATTGCTTTCTTGCCTCTCAGCTTACAGAAGGCCTATTGTGAGACTTCACCTTGTGATCCTGTGAGTCAACATTCAATAGACTCTCCTTCATATATACATCTATACTATTAGTTCTGTTCCTCTGGAGAACCCTAATGCAATGACCGACTCAAATTTGCTGTGTCCAGACAAAAATTCAGTATCTTTCTCCTCAAACATACACCTCCTCAAGTATTCCTTGTATCTTTGAAAAGGAACAACAAAGATATAGTTGTACTAGAAAAAGATCAAAGCACCATTCTAAACTCCTTTTTATCTGAACCACACATTTTTAGATTCTTAAATAACTTTTGAGTTTATGTCCTCTTCATCCTTTCTGCTATATATCAATCCTATAATATTTCTCACCTGAGCCAATGTAGGGGCTCATTAATACCTCAGCACACAACAGCTGCAATGCCATTAACGAAATTATTTTCTTCAACTTTCAGCTGAAGTATTGTGGTCATCTGAAAGTCTTTCATATTCTCTCCAATTTGATTTGAGTCTCTTCTTCTGTGTTTCCACAATAGCTTAACGGGGGTCCACTATAATATTTATATGACCAACAATTAGTGTCATTTATCTGTAAAATGTTTAATGTATAAGTAATTCATACTAGAGCTATGGGAATTCACCTGTATGACTTATGGATTTGTGGTTTGGTTGCAGGGTCTGTTGAAGAAAGTGAAGAGAAAAAGTACTCGCTGGTTGGCAGTAAGACTTCTACAAAGTTCTTTCTCTTTGATTGAGTTTACCCAGTTGTCACTATCAATTAAAATTCCCCAGCTTCACGTCTGGGAAGAAATTCTCCAAAGTGCCTGATTCCTTCCCCCTGCATGTCAGGTGGGAAGCCTGCTTCATTCCATGTCTTCCACGTTACTCACATGTGGTTTCGGACTTCTTTTTTAATTTCGTACCATTACACAGCTCTTGGACCAGATTTGAGCTTTCACTACCTGGCTTATGCCTTCAGAGCCCTTAGGTGCTCAAGCATTAAATCCCGCTGTCTTCCAAACCTTCTGTTTCTTCTTCTACAGAAAGATTTGCTCCATCGTGTCTGACCACTTCTAACTTGATTCTGATCTTCTTTAAGGTATACAGAGTTAACAATCCAAAGGGTTTGGGCTGGATATAAGTATTCATAGTAAGTTTTTTAAAAATAGCTTAAATGTTCATTAATTTCCAAGTTTATTTTCTAGTGAATAGTGATTAATAACTAGTATGCAACCATGTATATTGCTACATTAAAAAATGTTTAAGTGTATTTCATTTGCATTATGATTTAAGTAAGTTCATGAAGTTAGTATGAAACCTTACCCAATGTTATGACTGCTGAGTCTATAGAAAACAAATTCCAATTTCAAAACAAATTAGCTTTTTGGAGTACAGTCCATTGGATGCTTAGCAATGGATTGATTAAAAATGGGGGAAATATGGCCAGGCGTGGTGGCTCACGCCTGTAATCCCAGCACTTTGGGATGCCAAGATGGGCAGGTCACCTGAGGTCAGGAGTTCGAGACCAGCCTGACCAAAATGGCGAAACCCCATCTCTACTAAAAATACAAAAGTAGCCAGGCATGGTGGTGGGTGCCCGTAATCCCAGCTACTTGGGAGACTGAGGCAGGAGAATCACCTGAACACAGGAGGCAGAGGTTGCAGTGAGCCAAGACCATCCCACTGCACTCCAGCCTGGGCAACAAGAGTGAAACTCCATCTCAAAACAAAAGCAAGAACACCACCACCAAAAAAACAGGTGTGGGGGAATGTGAGCCAAGGAAGTTGCTAAGTTGCTGCAACAAAGTAACAAAATAAACCTATAATTTATAATTATTTTAAATATTAGGTATTAGGTACATATTGTTTTGATTTTGTAAAACTGAACATGCAAATACACACAAGTGATTACTATGATACTGCAAGGAAAAGAAGGGTTGATATACAACTAAAATACATGTTGGGAACTATCATGACCTAATGCATCTTTTATCATTATGCATTACACAAATGATGCTGCTAGGTCCAAAAAGAAAATATTTTATTTTTGTATATTATAACCTGCTAACTTTTGTTTTATGCTATATCTATCTCACATAAAATTTTTATGTATTCACAAATATTTCCAACATTAATTCATTTTTGTGACATAATAAAGTGGGGATTTTAATTGAAGACATACAGATAGATATAGATTTAGATACATATAAAATCTGGAAAAGCCATAGTGCAATTTAAACATTACTGAAAAAGATTTCAATTATTCAGTCAAAAATACTAATTGATAGACTGACTTGAAATGTTTAGCTTTTAATAATCAAGAGCATCAAACTTGGATAATTTTTAAAACCTATTTTAGAATGTGCCTAAATGTTTCAAAAAAGACAATTGTCATAAGAGTTTTTCAATAATATTCCTCTTTTCTTTGCATATTTTAAGACTGTTTGGTAGCAAACATATTCCACGATTCAAGCATGCCATCTTTTGGGAATATTGCTGATTCATAATACAATTATCATAACTAATTTTAATTAAGAAAACTTTGGTTTCTTTTTTAGTTGTGCTGAATTAAACATTAAGCATTTTATTTTAAAAGCATGCCTTCTGTACTTTACTGAACATTGACAAATTCTTTAAAAAATATATTAGTAATATGTTATGCTTTTCCAAGATAACAAAGAAAGTTGAGAAAAGAAAAGTTTACCCAAATCACAGTAGATTTTTCTACTGCTTCACAGCTTGGACGTTTAAAGATAATTATCATAGATTATAGTTCTGTAAGGGCACCGTTTTTTAATTCCAAACTGTGAATGTTCACAGAAATATACACAAAGAGCCAAAAATACTCTTTTGTAGATTACTTTAGGCTTTAACTTAGGGTTGTTTCATACACACACTTCACATAAACTTCTTATCTTTTCAAACTCCTAATAACTTCCTGAAGACTGGTCCCACCTGAAAGATTAGGAATATAAGCCTCAAAGAACTCCCAGAAAGATGAGATCTAAACACAAAATTGTCTTTTTATGAAACATAGAGAAACGGAAAATGCGTTTAAAATGTATGACACATTTTGTAAAACTATAGAGAAGAATGATCTCAAAGGTAGCCTACTGGGAGTCATTAGAAAGAATCAATGTCCAAAGCCATGAAAAAGTAGCTCAATGTTCATGCCTATGCAATAAAGCAGGGAAGAGACTACTTCTTTAGCCAAATGAGAAAGAAACTGAGAATTCACCTACTGATGGTATTCAAGTTCATCAAGAGTTGTTATTAAGTTGCTGTTCAGGAAATGGAAATCTGCCCCTCTAATAATGTCAAGGAAGTTGCTGCAACAACGTAACAAAATAAACTCTACAATTTGTCATAGAAGGCTGGTCCATAACATAGTAACAACCAAATAACCACATAGGTACATCCCTACCTAAATACACACTGCCTTCCCTAAATAACTTTAAAAAGAAAAAACAAAAAAACAGTAATTCATCTCTTCAGGATCAACTTTTCTTGGAGTAAGTAGATGAGTGACACATGAGCCGAAAATGCCTATACTTAAGATTCTGTTTTTTAGTGTGTGTTTAATGAAGTCTTAGAACATATTTAATAGGGCAAATGTTACCGCATTTATCGTGAAAGAAAGCAAACCTTAAAAAGAGAAAGTTATTCAAGGTATACACCTATAAGATGTCTGCAAAGTCCAACTGGAAATAAATGTTGACTCACCAACATTTATTCACCAATTTTAAGGAAGAATTTTTTAAACACTGAGAAAACTCAGAAAACTTACCACTAATTCTACCTAATTTAAACATATGACAAAGAAGCAAATATAATATCAACAGAACTGTGTGTACTGATTTTTATTTTCAGAGAAAGCACTTCTTGTCACAGGCTGGGGTAAAAGGAGATGAGGCTGAGATGGATTCTGAACCATCAGTCTGAAGAGAGCTGGGTCTGGAACACTTACTAAATTCAACCAAATGCTAATTATAAACCTTCAAAAGAAAGGCATTTCTAAATAAAAACAATCTTGTGTAAACCTTGAATGATCTCTTTCTTTTGGTCTGCCCTCTTCCTTACAAACACACTTAAAACAACCTTTCTTTTTCTTTTTTTTTTTTTTTTTTTTTTGAGACCGAGTTTTGCTCTTGCCACCCAGTGTGGAGTGCAGTGGCAAGATTTCAGCTCACTGCAACCTCCCCGTCCCGGGTTCAAGAGACTCTCCTACCTTAGCTTCCCGAGTAGCCAGGATTACAGGCGCCTGCCACCACGCCCTGATATATATATATATATATAAAATATGTAATATTTCTAGTAGAGATGGGGTTTTGTATTTTTATTTTTGTATTTTTAGTAGAGACGGAGTTTCACCATGTTGGCCAGGCTGGTCTTGAACTCCTGAACTCAGGTGATCCTCCCACCTCAACCTCCCAAAATGCTCGGATTACAGGTGTGAGCCACCTCGTCTGGCTCAGCCTTTCCTTTTAGATGATATTTTGAGAACTGATGAAGAATGTAACAAAGACAGAAGATTTTATACTAGAAAATTGTCACTGATTATTATGTACACTCAATTGCTTTAATGTTATTTTTATTTTTATTTTTTTATTATTATACTTTAAGTTCTAGGGTACATGTGCACAACGTGCAGGTTTGTTACATATGTGTACATGTGCCATGTCGGTGTGCTGCACCCGTTAACTGGTCATTTACATTAGGTATATCTCACAATGTTATCCCTCCTCTCTCCCCCAACCCCCCAACAGGCCCCAGTGTGTGATGTTCCCCACCCTGTGTCCAAGTGTTCTTGTTGTTCAATTCCCACCTATGAGTGAGAACATGAGATGTTTGGTTTTCTGTCCTTGCGACAGTTTGCTGAGAATGATGGTTTCCAGCTTCATCCATGTCCCTTCAAAGGACATAAACTCATCCTTTTTTATGGCTGCGTAGGACTCCATGGTGTATATGTGCCACATTTTCTTAATTCAGTCTATCACTGATGGACATATGGATTGGTTCTAAGTCTTTGCTATTGTGAATAGTGCTGCAATAAACATATGTGAGCATGTATCTTTATAGCAGCATGATTTATAATCCTTGGGGTATATACCCAGTAATGGGATTGCTGGGTCAAATGGTATTTCTAGTTCTAGATCCTTGAGGAATCACCACACTGTCTTCCACAATGGTTGAACTAGTTTACAGTCCCACCAACAGTGTAAAAGCATTCCTATTTCTCCACATCCTCTCCAGCCCCTGTTGTTTCCTGACTTTTTAATGATCACCATTCTAACTGGTGTGAGATGGTATCTCATTGTGGTTTTGATTTGCATTTCCCCAATGGCCAGTGATGATGAGCATTTTTTCATGTGTTTGTTGGCTGCATAAACGTCTTCTTTTGAGAAGTGTCTATTCATATCCTTTGCCCACTTTTTGATGGGGTTGTTTGATTTTTTCTTGTAAATTTGTTCTTTGTAGATTCTGAATACTAGCCCTTTGTCAGACGGGTAGATGGTAAAAATTTTCTCCCATTCTGTAGCTTGCCTGTTCACTCTGATGGTAGTTTCTTTTGCTGTGCAGAAGCTCTTTAGTTTAATTAGATCCCATTTGTCAATTTTGGCTTTTGTTGCCATTGCTTTTGGTGTTTTAGTCATGAAGTCCTTGACCATGCCTATGTCCTGAATGGTATTGCCCAGGTTTTCTTCTAGGGTTTTTATGGTTTTAGGTCTAACATTTAAGTCTTTAATCCATCTTGAATTAATTTTTATATAAGGTGTAAGGAAGGGATCCAGTTTCAGCTTTCTACATATGGCTAGCCAGTTTTCCCAGCACCATTTATTAAATATGGAATCCTTTCCCCATTTCTCGTTTTTGTCAGGTTTGTCAAAGATCAGATGGTTGTAGATGTGTGGTATTATTTCTGAGGGCTCTATCGTGTTCCATTGGTCTATATCTCTGTTTTGGTACCAGTACCATGCTGTTTTGGTTACTGTAGCCTTGTAGTATAGTTTGAAGTCAGGTAGCATGATGCATCCAGCTTTGCTCTTTAGGCTTAGGATTGTCTTGGCAATTTTTGGTTCCATATGAACTTTAAAGTAGTTTTCTCCAATTCTGTGAAGAAAGTCATTGGTAGCTTGATGGGGATGGCATTGAATCTATAAATTACCTTCGGTAGTATGGCCATTTTCACAATATTGATTCTTCCTATCCATGAGCATGAAATGTTCTTCGATTTGTTTGTGTCCTCTTTTATTTCGTTGAGCAATGGTTTGTAGTTCTCCTTGAATAGGTCCTTAACATCTCTTGCAAGTTGGATTCCTAGGTATTTTATTCTTTTTGAAGAAATTGTGAAGGGAGTTCACTCATGATTTGGCTCTCAGTTTGTCTGTTATTGGTGTATAGGAATGTTTGTGATTTTTGCACATTGATTTTGTATCCTGAGACTTTGCTGAAGTTGCCTATCAGCTTAAGGAGATTTTGGGCTGAGACGATGGGGTTTTCTAAATATACAATCATGTCATCTGCAAACAGGGACAATTTGACTTCCTCTTTTCCTAACTGAGTACCCTTTATTTCTTTCTCTTGCCTGATTGCCCTGGCCAGAACTTCCAACAATATGTTGAATAGGAGTGGTGAGAGAGGGCATCCCTGTCTTGTGCCAGTTTTCAAAGGGAATGCTTCAAGTTTTTGCCCATTCAGTAAGTTATTGGCTGTGGGTTTGTCATACATAGCTCTTATTATTTTGAGATACGTCCCATCAATACCCAGTTTACTGAGAGTTTTTAGCATGAAGGGATGTTGAATTTTGTCAAAGGCCTTTTCTGCATCTATTGAGATAAACATGTGTTTTTTGTCTTTAGTTCCGTTTATATGATGGATTATGTTTATTGATTTGTATATGTTGAAGCAGCCTTGCATCCCAGGGATGAAGCCAACTTGATCGTGGTGGATAAGCTTTTTGATGTGCTGCTGGATTCGGTTTGCCAGTATTTTATTGACGATTTTTGCATCGATACTCATCAGAGATATTGGTCTAAAATTCTCTTTTTTTGTTGTGTCTCTGCCAGGCTTTGGTATCAGGATGATGTTGGCCTCAAAAAATGAATTAGAGAGGATTCCCTCTTTTTCTATTGATTGGAATAGTTTCAGAAGGAATGGTACCAGATCCTCTTTGTACCTCTGGTAGAATTCGGCTGTGAATCCATCTGGTCCTGGACTTTTTTTGGTTGGTAGGCTATTAATTATTGCCTCAATTTCAGAACCTGTTATTGGTCTATTCAGGGATTCAACTTCTTCCTGGTTAAGTCTTGGAAGGATATATGTGTCCAGGAATTTATCCATTTCTGCTAGATATTCTAGTTTATTTGCGTGGAGATGTTTGTAGTATTCTCTGATGGTAGTTTGCATTTCTGTGAGATCGGTGATATCCCCATTATCATTTTTTATTGCATCTATTTGATTCTTCTCTCTTTTCTTCTTTATTAGCCTTGCTAGCAGTCTTGCTAGCAGTCTATCAATTTTGTTGATCTTTTCAAAAAACCAGCTCCTGGATTCATTGATTTTTTGAAGGGTTTTTTGTGTCTCTATCGCCTTCAATTCTGCTCTGATCTTGGTTATTTCTTGCCTTCTGCTAGCTTTTGAATGTGTTTGCTCTTGCTTTTCTAGTTCTTTTAATTGTGATGTTAGGGTGTCAATTTTAGATCTTTCCCGCTTTCTCTTGTGGGCACTTAGTACTATAAATTTCTCTCCACACACTGCTTTAAATGTGTCCCAGAGATTCTGGTATGTTGTGTCTTTGTTCTCATTGGTTTCAAAGAACATCTTTATTTCTGCCTTCATTTTGTTATGTGCCCAGTAGTCATTCAGGAGCAGGTTGTTCAGTCTCCATGTAGTTGTTTAGTTTGGAGTGAGTTTCTTAATCCTGAGTTCTAGTTTGATTCTAATGAGGAGTGCTTTACTTCAAACTGTGTTATCAATTTTGGAATAAGTGTGATGTGGCACTGAGAAGAATGTGTATTCTGTTGATTTGTGGTGGAGAGTTCTGTAGATGTCTATTAGGTCCTCTTGGTGTAGAGCTGAGTTCAATTCCTGGATATCCTTGTTAACTTTCTGTCTTGTTGATCTGTCTAATGTTGACAGTGTGGTGTTAAAGTCTCCCATAATTATTGTGTGGGAGTCTAAGTCTCTTTGTATGTCTCTAAGGACTTGCCTTATGAATCTGTGTGCTCCTGTATTGGGTGCATATATATTTAGGATAGTTAGCTCTTCTTGTTGAATTGATCCCTTTACCATTATGTAATGGCCTGCTTTGTCTCTTTCAATCTTTTTTGGTTTAAAGTCAGTTTTATCAGAGACTAGGATTGCAACCCCTACTTTTTTTTGTTTTCTATTTGCTCGGTAGATCTTCCTCCATTCCTTTATTTTGAGTCTATGCGTGTCTCTGCATGTGAGATGGGTCTCCTGAATACAGCGCACTGATGGGTCTTGACTCTTTATCCAATTTGCCAGTCTGTGTCTTTTAATTGGAGCATTTAGCCCATTTACATTTAAGGTTAATATTGTTATGTGTGAATTTGATCCTGTCATTATGATGTTAGCTGGTTATTTTGCTTGTTAGTTGATGCAGTTTCTTCCTAGCATTGATGGTCTTTACAATTTGGCATATTTTTGCAATGGCTGGTACTGGTTGTTCCTTTCCATGTTTAGTGCTTCCTTCAGGAGCTTTTGTAAGGCAGGCCTGGTGGTGACAAAATCTCTCAGCATTTGCTTGTCTGTAAAGGATTTTATTTCTCCTTCACTTATGAAGCTTAGTTTGGCTGGATATGAAATTCTGGGTTGGAAACTCTTTTCTTTAAGAATGTTGAATACTGGCCCCCACTCCCTTCTGGCTTGTAGAGTTTCTGTAGAGAGATCCGCTGTTAGTCTGATGGGCTTCCCTTTGTGGGTAACCCAACCTTTCACTCTGGCTGCACTTAAAATTTTTTCCTTCATTTCAACTTTGGTGAATCTGACAATTATGTATCTTGGAGTTGCTCTTCTTGAGGAGTATCTTTGTGGCATTCTCTGTATTTCCTGAAGTTGAATGTTGGCCTGCCTCACTAGTTTGGGGAAGTTCTCCTGGATAATATCCAGAAGAGTGTTTTCCAACTTGGTTCCATTCTCCCCGTCACTTTCAGGTACACCAATCAGATGTAGATTTTGTCTTTTCACATAGTCCCATATTTCTTGGAGGCTTTGTTCATTTCTTTTTACTCTTTTTTCTCTAAACTTCTCTTCTTGCTTCATTTCATTCATTTGATGTTCAATCACTGATACCCTTTCTTCCACTTGATTGAATTGGCTACTGAAGCTTGTACATGTGTCACGTAGTTCTCATGCCATGGTTTTCAGCTTCTTCAGGTCATTTAAGGACTTCTCTACACTGTTTATTCTAGTCAGCCATTCGTTTAATCTTTTTTCAAGGTTTTTACCTTCTTTGTGATGAGTTCGAACATCCTCCTTTAGCTCAGAGAAGTTTGTTATTACCGAACCTCTGAAGCCTTCTTCTCTCAATTCATCAAAGTCATTCTCCATCCAGCTTTGTTCCATTGCTGGCAAGGAGCTGCATTCCTTTGGAGGAGAAGAGGTGCTCTGATTTTTAGAATTTTCAGCTTTCCTGCTCTGGCTTCCTCCCATCTTTGTGGTTTTATTTACTTTTGGTCTTTGATGATGGTGACATACAGATGGGGTTTTGGTGTGGATGTCCTTTCTGTTTGTTACTTTTCTAACAGTCAGGACCCTCAGCTGCTGGTCTGTTGGAGTTTGCTGGAGGTCCACTCCACAACCTGTTTGCCTGGGTATCACCAGCAGAGGCTGAAGAACAGCAAACCTTGCAGAACAGCAGATGTTGCTGCCTGATCTTTTCTCTGGAAGTTTCGACTCAGAGGGGCACCCGGCTGTATGAGGTGTCAGTTGGCCCCTACTGGGAGGTGTCTCCTAGTTAGGCTACTCGGGGGTCAGAGACCCACTTGAGGAGGCAGTCTATCCATTCTCAGATCTCAAACTCCATGCTGGGAGAACCACTACTCTCTTCAAACTGTCAGACAGGGAAGTTTAAGTCTGCAGAAGTTTCTGCTGCCTTTTGTTCAACTATGCCTTGCCCCCAGAAGTGGAGTCTACAGAGGCAGGCAGGCCTCCTTGATCTGCGGTGGGCTCCACCCAGTTCAAGCTTCCTGGCCACTTTGTTTACCTACTCAAGCCACAGCAATGGCAGACGCCCCTCCCCCAGTATCGCTGCCGCCTTGCAGTTGGATCTCAAGACTGCTGTGCTAGCAGTGAGTGAGGCTCCGTGGGCATGGGACCCTCCAAGCCAGGCACGGGATATAATGTCCTGGTGTGCCATTTCCTAAGGCTGTTGGAAAAGCGCTGTTATTAGAGTGGGACTGTCCCAATTTTCCAGGTACCATCTGTCATGGCTTCCCTTTGCTAGGAAAGGGAATTCCCTGACCCCTTGTGCTTCCCGAATGAGGCGATGCCTCACCCTGCTCCGTGGGCTGCACCCACTGTCTGACAAGCCCCAGTGAGATGAAGCCGGTACCTCAGTTGGAAATGCAGAAATCACCTGTCTTCTGTGTTGCTCAAGCTGGGAGCTGCAGACTGGAGCTGTTCTTATTCGGCCATCTTGGAACCTCCTTCTGCTTTAATGTTATTATTGAAGAAGAGTACAGAAATGAAGATTCTCAAATTGCATTAAAAATTGCTTAGAACAATAAAGACCTAAGATCTAGATGTTTGGAAATTCCATTTCTGCCACCTTGGCCATTAAACAAAAAAATAGTTCACCTTATTTTATTTTTGATTATTTTAACCTAAGTTAGATTGAGGAATCATACATACTATTAAATATATTAAATTTTCAGCCAAAATACTTTGATTCACTTTCCAGTTTTACTTTTTGTTACCTCCAACCTCTCTGTGCCTGAATTTCCTTGCTGGATTTAAACTCTACACAGCTGATTTCAATGAACTCTTAGTAAGTTCAAAGAAGAGCTTCTATAAAAATGCTGTAAAGCAGCTGGGCGCAGTGGCTGATGCCTGTAATCCCAGAACTTTTGGGAGGTCGAGGCAGGTGGATCATCTGAGGTCCAGAGCTTGAGACCAGCCTGGCCAACATGGTGAAACCTGTCTTTACTAAAAATACAAAAATTAGCCAGGTGTGGTGGCAGGCGCCTGTAATCCCAGCTACTCAGGAGGCTGAGGCAGGAGAGTCACTTGAACCCTGGAGGCAGAGGTTATAGTGAGCCGAAATTGTGCCACTGCACTCCAGCCTTGGTGACAGAGTGAGACTCCATTAAAAAAAAAAAATGCTGTAAAGCAGTTATTACTTTAAAACAATATGTAGAGGAGAACTCTGTGAATAAATAACAGTAATTTAATAGCTGTGACCACTATTTTACATAAATTAAGTTTAACATAGGAGAAAGTTGTAATTTTTTCAGTGAACTTTCTTTTTTTTTGCAAAAAATTAAAGGAATATAAATCACTACAGTTGCCATTCCCCATCACATGTATATCACCAGTTTTCTTCTGTGATTTCAAAGGATGGATTAAATAACTGATCTAGGTGTTTTACAATGTATTAATGTGCTCTTATACATTAAAACATGAACAATCATTCTTTATTTTCTCTTTGGTTTTCACCATGGTTACACAAATGTAAGAAAGAACATAGTAGCCCTTAGACTACTATGGTACATAACATAGTAACAAACTCACATTTGTTTGAGAGATTGAAACCCTCTGCACATATAAGACTTTGTCATTATCTTTAGATACCACTTCAGGTTTTAATTAAATATAATTATGTTCCCGACGATGTGGAAAGAGGTATCCCCAGGAGCTGATAGCGTCTCTGTTCTAGGATGACTAATATAAAAAACAGGAATTTTCTGTGTTTATAATAATGATATTGTCGTCCAAGTGTAGTGGCTCACGCCTGTAATCCCAGCACTTTGGGAGGCCGAGGCGGGAGGATCACCTGAGGCCAGGAGTTTGAGACCAGCATGACCAACATGGTGAAACGCCGTCTCAACTACAAATACAAAAAAAAAATTAGCCAGGCATGGTGGTGGGCACCTGTAATCCCAGCTACTTGGGAGGTTGAGGCAGGAGAATCACTTGAACCTGGGAGGAGGAGGTTGTAGTGAGCCAAGATCCCGCCATTGCACTTCAGCCTGGGCGACAAGAGCGAGACTCCATTTCAAATAATAATAACAATAATGATATTGTTTTATGCAATTACTTATAATTGTATTTACTTATGTAATTACTATATAATTGTTATTACTTATGTAATTACTTATTTCCTTTCTTCTTAACCTCTATTCCTCATTGCATATTCCAAGTGTATATTCTGCAAATGTGCCCAAGCCTCTACAGTAAGTCTATGACTTGAACTCCGTTCAGTTTTTATCTATTGAACAAGTATATGTTATCATGACTGGCCGGGACACATAGTTATAAGAATAAAATTGTATGAGAGGCCAAAAGATTCCCCAGTTTCTAGAATTTACTGTTTAGTTGAATTAAATTTTCTAGTACTTGTTGTCCTGAAATATCACTTTAATTTGAGAAAACATCTGCACAGTCCTTTGGAGAAGTCAACTTAGATTAAATGCCTTAAACAACAAGACTAGTATCAGCGATTTAAAAATAAATGATTTGTGCTACCTTTTCCCAGTTCAAAGGAAGTGTAACCTATTGAAGAGTCTAGGATCCAATGTCAGGTACAAGTAGATTAAAATTCCAGTCTGACCACATAGGAGCTTTGTATCTTTTCACAAATTATTCAGGCTTTCAAAGCCTCAATTTTCTCATCTGTGAAATGGTAGTACTAAATAATTCTTACCATAAAACTCTGTTGTAGCAATTAGAGTTTATATCTATGTGTGGTTGCTGGAACACAGCAAACCAATAAATATTATCTGTTCCTGTTCTTATGAACAATATGAGTGACAGTAGAGGGCAAATCCCAGATATACAATTTCAATATCCTTGATTTGTGAGTAACTGTCTTGTGAAGGAAACCCCCTGAAGAGTATAAAACTCTCTGTTTTGGCTCTGAAGGGAAGGAATACCCTCTTCCCAGGTTCTTTTGGTCTATAGATGCTTTTTACCAGGTGTAAAGTAACAGCCCAAAAGGTTTCAAATACTTTCGGAAGAGTGAGTAGTGCCCAGAGAGCTGATGAGGCAGGTCCAGTGGCATCTCTGAGCTGTCAGCCTCATGCCCATACTCTCTGCCAGTTGCCTGCTCCCTTTCTATGGTTCTGTAGAATATGCTGTAAATGCTCTGTGAGACTCTTGGGGCATAAAGTTTGCACTGATGGAAGCCTGGGTCAGACCAAACTAACTAATGAGTACTGTCAAAATTCCAGTTGTTATCTGAAATTCAATATTGACTTCCTTGTCAATGTTTTAAGGATACCTAAGACCTTAAGAGACTTAGCTGTGCCTGTATCATGCTATCTTTGTCTAAAATAGTGCAGAAGAAGTTTTACTCTTACTGAAGTATTTGTTCTGGTGCATATGATGAAACAAATTCTGGAATCAATTTTAAAAAACACTGTATAGCTTATAGAATTAGGTATAGTAAGTCTTGCATAAAACTGAAAAACAACTAAAAATTAAAAATAAAATTGGAGTTGCGGGGAATATATAGCAACCCTTTTGAGCCACATATACATCACTATATTACATCACAAAAATAACTGTTACTTTACTATTTTAGAAGCTCAGTCATTATTACACTATTTTTCCAAACCATCCATTGTAAAACTCAGAGCAAAGCTATGAGGAAGATTGTAAGCTCTTTTTTTCAATCACAGTCTCTATAAACTAATGTACTGTACTCAAAACATAAATTGAAACAAGGAGGTAAAAGGGAGATGAACAATCAGTGTTTTCCAAATTGCTTCTTTGGTAAGCAATTGAAAAATACATTCATATGAATGTATTTTTTTTAAAAAAACCAAAACAAAAAGGTGGAATGAATTGAAGAGGCAGAGCAGATCATAAAATAAAACTGGAAGTTTAATAATCTGCTACTTTTCCTTTAGACATAGAAAATGTACTTTATGAATACCTAAAAACATTATGATAATAGATTATTGCTGTTATGTATTATTCATATGACAATGGATTTATGTAATGTGTCTACATCAAGTAAAAGAGATTAACCAGAAGAAACTAACTTCAAAGTACATTGTCTTTTAGGTCTCCAAAGTAATAAAGATCCAAGCTTGGATCTTTTAGGGTATTTGCTCTGCACCATTTAGAATGCAGTTTCTTTCCTTCATTAGGCCCTCCACATGAGATACAGCAAATCAGAGGCTACAGAAATAGAGATTTCTTCATTATACTGATAGTCTCAGACGTTTGGGGCTGCTAACCCACTAGCGGTTTTATAAGCCTTATTCTACGTGATCCACCGATTTCTCAACAGCTGTGCAAAAGATTTTCCACCTTTGTTACAGTTTGACTACTATTTCCAAATAAACAACAATCCAGTCAGACTTTGTAAAAGTAGATGTTTCATATAGAAATTTGGCCACACTTCCTAAAATATAAGCAATTCTTACGCGTGAGTATCAGTTCATACTAAAAAGCTCTCCTGTGTACTCTAGTTCAACATAGCTCTGGTTGGAACATGTAACTGTGCTCGATAATTATTTTTGTTAATAATGTCATGAAAACATTGTACAAATTTCAAGATCATAGATTTTTAAAATTTTACCATTTTTAATTACTATGTTCAATTTTCCATGAAGCAACACTGAAATAAATAGCAAAACAAAACCAGTAACATGAAACATTTCCATAATATGTGAAATGGAAATAGGAATGGTATACACCTTGATTTTACTATGATGCAACTAAATGTGAAATACACGAAACCCTATGAGGACAAGTACCAAGGTGAGTTACAACAAAGAAAATTGATTAAAGTATTTCTATTTTGATCAAATTTGTTTTGTAAAGTTGTGCCACTGCAAAACTCTGGGAGTAAATCATAAAATGTATATTTTTATATTGAAGGTTGATGGGTAGAGCACTTTCAGAACAATTTCCTGTTGAGTGACCAGTAGGAAGTTATAAGGTCCTCAACAGGAACAGATTGATCCATACATAGACAGATCAGAGAAATATGTTTATTAAGTACTTTGTGTTCATCACAAAGTTCAACCTAGCAGAGATTTTCTGTTATATTGTCCATGTGGTGACTCCTTCACAAGCTTTAAAGTAATTATATTATTTTATCTTATTTTAAACTAACAGATATAATTGTATGTATTTACCATGCACAGTACAAGATGATGTTCTAAATATATATACATTGTGGAATGACTACATCCAGCTAGTTAACATATGGATGACTTCACATAATTATCCTTTTTCTGGTGAAAACACCTTATATCCACTCTCAACATTTTTCAAGAATGCAATATATTGTTAACTATAGCTACCATGTTGCACAATAGACCCCTTGGGCTTATTCATCCCATCTAACTGAAATTTTGTATCCTTTGATCAATATCTCCCCAGTCTCCACAGTACCCCAACCATCCCTCCCCTGTAAACACAGCTTTTGCTCATTACTTCTATGACAGCAACTTCTTTACATTCTACATATGAGTGAGATAATGCAGTGTTTGTCTTTCTATGTCTGGCTTATTTCATTTAACATAATTTCCTCCAGGTTCAGGTATATTATTGAAAATGACAGGATTTCATTATTTTTAATGTTCAAATTGTATTCCATAGTGTATATACATCACATTTTCTTTATCCAGTCATCTATTGATGGACACATAGATTGATTCCATATCTTGGCTATTGTGAATAATACTGCAATAAATATAAAAGTACAAATATCTTTTCAACATACTGATTTTATTTCCTTTGACTATATACTCAGTAGTGACATTGCTGAATCATATGGTAGTTCTTTTTTTTAATTTTCTGAGTAACCTCCATACTGTTTCCCTCAATGGCTGAACTAATTTACATTATCAACAGCGTTTGAGAGTTTCCTTTTTGCCACATCCTTGCCAAGACTTATTATCTTTTGTCTTTCTGAAGATAGCTATTCTAAGTAATAATTTAAATTAAACAATGATGGTAAAATAAAATTTGTAGATAACTGTTCTCAAAATACTTCCTTCATTTTTAAAAAAGGTTGAATAGTATTCCATTGTGTATATATATATGCATATATATATGTATATATATATATGCATATATATCACGTTTTCTTTGTCCATTCATCAGTGATGGACACTTACATTGCATTCGATATTTTGGCTATTGCAAATAATGCTTCAATGAACACACAGATTAACCTAGAGAACATTATGCTAAGGGAAATAATCCAGGCACAGGAAGACAAAAACCACATGATCTCATTTATATATAAAATGTAAAAAAAAAAAAAATTGAACTCATAAAGCAGAGAGTAGAATGGTGGTTACTATGGATTGGGTGGGTGGCACCAAATGGAGGAATATTGATTAAAGGTTACAAGGTTTGAGTTAGTATAGGAAGAATAAGTACGAGTACTATATTCACATACTCACAATGTATTGTACAGTATGATGACCAGAGTTAATAATAATGTATTGCATAGTTGAAAACTGCTAAGAGAATGATATGGTTAGGCTTAGTGTCCCCACCCAAATCTCATCTTGAATTGTAATCCCCAGGTGTTGAAGAAGAAACCTGGTGAGAAGTGACTGGATTATGGGGGTGGTTTCCTCCATGCTGTTCTCATGATAGTGGATGAATTCTCATGAAATTTGATGGTTTTATAAATGGTAGATTTTTCCTGCACTCTCACACACTTCTCCTTCCTGCCACCTTGTGATGAAGGTGCCTTGCTTCCTCTTTGCCTTCAGCCATGACTGTAAGTTTCCTGAGGCCTCTTCAGCCATGCTCAATAGAGTATCAATTAAACCTCTTTCCTTTATAAATTACCCCATCTTGGGCAGTTCTTTCTTTATAGCAGTATGAAAATGGACTAATAAGAGAGTAAATCTTAAATATTCTCATTACAAAAAATAATAAAGATTAGTGGTGATATATATATGGTAATAAGCATTATTGACTCATTCCACATGGTCTAAAATAATTTTTCATTCATCAATTCAAAAAATGTAGTGATTTCTACCTAAAGTTGGGCCACTATCAACAATACTATTTAATGTTCTATTGAGAGTATTAATAAAAGCAATTATAGAATCAAAATCAGAAATATAAGAATTAGAGGAGCTAAATTGCCCCTATGTAGGTGATATAGTAGTAGATCTAAAGATTAAAATAAAAGAAATAAAAAATCTACAGATATAAAATTAATATAAAAAATCTATATAACCTTTATATATAAAAATAATGTTAGGCAATATATTCTGACTCTCTGTAAACAGTTATTAAAAACATATTTTTACAAGTCCTGTTGTGAACATGTTTTTATTTCTACAGAGTAAATACTTAGAAGTGAAATTGATGTGTCATAGGGTGACTGTATGCTCAACTTTATCAGATATTACCCAAGAGATTCTCAAAGTTACATGACTTTTCATTCCCACCAGCAGAGTATGTGAGTTTAGTTACTTCACCTTTTCACCAACAACTGGTATTGTTAATCTTTTGTAATTTTAGCAATTCTAGTGAGTGTGCAATAGTATTTGATTTTGCTTTTAATTTACATTTTGCTAATAACTTATTACATTAAATGTTTTGTGCTTATCAGACATTTATCTTTGTAAACAGTGCAAATCTTTCCCCCATTTTTACTGTGTTGTCTGTTTACAATTGATTTGTATGATAACTTTATATATGCTGAGTACAACTGCTTTGTCAAAGATATATAATGTGAATATTTTCTCCCATAGCTTAGCTTTTTCATTCTCTTAGTGTTTTTGTTTGTTTGTTTGTTTAATTCTGAAGAGCACAGGTTTTCCTTGTTTTGTTTTTCATGAAGCCTGACTGGTCATTTTTTTTTTTTTTTTTTTTTTGTGGCTAATGCTGTTTCTGTGTTTCTATGAAATCTTTGCCTAGCTCAGGTCCAGGAAATATTCTTCTACATTTTCTTCTAGAAACTTTTGAGCTTAAGATTTTATATTTAGGTCTATGTACCATCTATAATTACTTTTGTGTGTGTGGTATGAAGTATCAAGATTTATTTTTTTCCTACATGGATACCAAGTTTTCTAGGTCTGGTGGTTAAAACAATTTTCCTTTCTCCATTACATTACTTTGGTGCCTTTTTGGAAGATCAATTGGCCATATCTGCGTGGATCTAGTTCTGGACTCTGTTCTGTCCTTTTAGTCTATTTGTTTATCCTCTCACTATCCTAAATAATGTCATTTAAATGTAAGCCTAACACTGTGCTGCTGTCACTGTCCACCCAAATTTGATGGGCAAATTTAGGTAGAAAATGATTCTTTCTGTGAACTTTCAAGCTTCTGATACAAGCTGCAATATTCATGGATTAATTTAGATGACAGCATAGGATAATGAATGAGAAAAAGCCCTTGGAAACAAACAAATATGAATTTGAATCCTATCATACAGGAAATCTTTTTCTGTTTTTAAAAATGTCATTTTCTTCACCTAATAAAGTAGGGATCATATTGTCGATCTTATAACTGTTTTGAGATATTTATTAAGATACCATAGTTTTTTTTGTGGTCCAAATTTTTTTTTATTATTATACTTTAAGATCTAGGGTACATGTGCACAACATGCAGGTTTGTTACATATGTATACATGTGCCATGTTGGTGTGCTGCACCCATTAACTCCTCATTTACATTAGGTGTATCTCCTAATGCTTTCCCTCCCCCATCCCCCCACCCCACAACAGGCCCTGGTGTGTGATGTTCCCCTTCCTGTGTCCAAGTGTTCACATTGTTCAATTCCCTCAGTGGAGTCTTTGACATATATGGAGTAAACATAACATACCTAGCAATATAACACTATACTCATAGGCAGAGAGGGTGAAGTTTATTTGTAGAAATGTAAAACATGGGCACAATTTTGAGTGCCTGCTCTATTACTTCTTTCTTTTTTTGTTCAGATTAGCAATGTCTTTCCTTAGATTATGTTATCAATGATTTTTAATGTATCATGTTCTCCTGTGTATAAAAGAATGCTATATTCTTATACATTACTATTTTGTGATTATAGCCTTTGTAATATCATAATTATCCATGTTCATCATTTTCTCATCATGTTGACAAATGATAAAAAACTTTACTATTCATGTGCATACCTTTTCAAGGTTTTCTCCTACTTCTGAATTTCCCAGCATAAAAAATAAATCAGGCGTGCACATCTTTATCAGTAGGAAACAGAGCAATGTTACTTAGAGCATTTTCCCAATAGGTTTACTCTTTCATTACTGTGTAATTAACCCCACATTGAGAATTCTATTGTGAATTCTTTTGCAGCAGCAAATTAAACATTTGACTTGAATACTATTATGTTTCTGTGAAAGTGACTATCGTGTCATTGGGAAACAGACGAGCAATGTTATGAGTAATGAAGAGTTTTCAGTAAAGTTTTCAATGATGCTGGAAGATGTGCCCGAAGAGAAAATATTCTATATATTTCAAAGACCCCACCATAATTTCTGGCACAAAATCCATCAAAATCTAATAAAGTAGCTTAATTAGCATGATCATCTTATTAATAATTTACTGGTTGGCAAAGGCACTAATGGGATTATAATGCATCATTTTAAACATAAAAGAACATTATTGTGATGCTCATCAAGGTGAGCACTATAGAAGTAAAACCTGCACTAAACAAATTTGGTATCTTTAAAATATAACTAGATAACCTGCCATTTCCTGATAAAGCACAGTCCTATAAGATAGCATATTTTCTTTCTAGGAATTCTGCAATTCATATCTAAAAATGATTTCAAGGTAACCATTCTGACACTTTGAAAAAAATATATATTTGTTCCTGATCAACAGGGCATATTTAAAATTTTTCCGTAAAATGGCCTGGTTTAGCAAATCAACAAGAAATTAGCAAAAATCACTATCAATATTTAATATTAAAATCCTCATCCACAGAAAATGAGATTTCCTAATGGACCTTAGAATATTTGTAATGTTCACTGTATATTCATAAAGCATTTTGTAGACAGACCATATAAAGAAGTCAACGTAACAGGATAGAGCAGATGTCTATTCTAAATCCTCCTTAGAGTCACTGAGAGTCTAGAGTGACAGGTGATCTTTGATTCTAGCTGTCTAAAGGGATTGATAACAGAATACAGAGCCTGCAGTTCCTAGGTCACTAATTGAAATTTGATCCTGGTATATGCCTAGGGAAAAGTAGATTTGGGTAGGCTTCTGACTTTAATCATCTGCATTACAAAAGCCATTATTTTATGGATATGAGTGTCCTTCACATTCTAATATAATGCTGCTACAGCATGAAAAGACAGGAAAAACCCAGCCATCCACCTATACTGGCCTTTCACAAGACATATATTTTAAATCTTGTTTGTTACTATGAATCTCCTCCAAACTGGCTGTAGTGCAGCGTGGCTCCAATTGGGCTGCACTGCCTACTAATTGACAGTCTTACTTTATGAACTAAAAACAAGAGAGAGTGTGCTTCCTTCCCAATTAAACATAATTCAATCCCTAGAGACATTGCCACATTGCTGATCCAGTGCTTAACAACAGTATTTTAAAGAGAAAGAAGAATGATCAAATTCAAGCAAAAGAATTCCTGGTAATTGAATCAGTGGGGCTTCAGTGGTATTTTGATGATAAAGAGAAGTGGTCACTTCCGGGTTATCATTTGTCTGAAATTAAAGTCTGTATTCAATGTCTACACAGTTTTTTTCTTTTAATGACAGTTATTGTTTAGGAAAAAGACTAAAGTACTTGAAGCCCAACTAAGTGAACTGTGTGTTTGTTTGACAGAAAGATTTCGCACCATTAGTGAATCATTCACTAACACAGCTGCCTGTCGTATAAAAACAAATATAGACTATGCAATGTTGGTTTCTGAAAAAAGAACTCTACAATGAGTATAAGATCTGGATTAGACTTTACTACTTAGAAACTACTTAGGAAGAAATGTTTTCTTCCTCAGGAAAAGTTCATATATTGTTTAGCTATTAATAAATGTTTAAGGCATTTGCCCCCGAAATTTGATGAACCATTTTTATTAATAGAATCTTTCAAAACTTTCTAGCTCACTACTTTATAAATATTATGTCAAGTTAATTATTCAATATCTTAGCCTGGTGGTCTTGGTGGTTTCACAAAGACAAACGCATATGCTAAAATGCAGAGCCATCTATTAACGAGAACAAATCCCTTTGCAATAAATAACTTCAAGGCAAATAATGTGGCAAATCTTGACAAGAATAAAGTATATCAATAATGATTAGGTCTACATTATTGAATTAATAGAATAGGTCAGAGGAAAATCAAAACCAAATTCAGTTTTGTGTGTGTTTTTCTCCTCCAATAAATGGTGAACTTCCTATGGCTGGGGACATAAATATTCTATGGCCTTAGTTTATCCCACTATATAATACTAGGCCCTTAATGAATGCTTACTGAATGTCTGGAAATATAATATTAAAATATCTTTAATTAGATGTGATGTTTGCATAATAAAAATAATCTGAACATTTAGTCCAAGTGTAAAAAGTATTTTCAATTATTTAAAATCCACAATATTAAGTTCCTTTTAAAAAATAAATTACTACAGAGATCTTAAAATGATATGTTATACATTTCTTTCAACTGATTGGAGTTTAGTTGTACTCATCATTAATCTGCTGACATCTGAGCTAAACAATATTCTTAAAAGAAAATATATCATTTAAAGGTTAGTGGTTTAAATTTTTATTGTATTTCTATTTTGTTTGGCAACTATTTAATAACAAATTATATTACCGTAATTATATAGTAAGTATGTAATTCTGTCCTAGATATTGAAAGTGCAATGCAGCAGACACAAACTCATGGCTGCTTCTGAAGGTGAAAGTCGGCTTCCTTTGCCCCGTTTGGATGGCTGGATTTAGGTGCAGCTGCCTTCAAAAGCTGATATACTAAAACACAATTTTTGTAGAGATGTGAGGTACAAATACATTGAATTTCAGAAGTAGAAATCAGTGTGGGAGTTTCTCCTCTAGGATTTTTTTCCTAGTCCATTCCTAGAGAACTATATTGCTGTGAGACCATGGTCAGTAATAGGAGACAATTGGACAAGGAGAGCTGCTTACCATGCAGAAGGAAAGAATTCTTATTTCTCCACGTACCTCCACTGGGAAACCGGCACACAGGCAACTTTTCTCACTCTATTCAATCCACATCAAGGACACAAAAAGACTTTGGTACTTTTCTAAATAATACCTTTCCCGAATGTCTTGCTGCAAAGATTTCTAATTGTCTGCCCAATATCTACTCTCTTTTTCTTCCTTACTAATAGCACCCCAGTTTGGTTTGGGATAGTAATGTGCCGAGCTAAAATATAATATGTTCTCGTCTATTTTGGAAGTAAGAGAGGCCAGGTGCCATCATTCTAGCTAAAGCTGTTTAAAGAGAAGTCACTGACTAAGGCTTTCAGGAAGGCTCCAAATGTGACTCAGCTGGTCACTCTTTCTGCCCTTGAATCTTCATTCTTTCTCTTTCTCTGATCATGGACATGGGGGATAGAGCTGTTGTCGCTTTCTTTCAACCACGAAAAATGGCCTAAAGCATCTCAGAAAAAGTTTGAGTTTCTGAACGTCAGGATCGCATTTTGTAAATTTATTTTTCAGAGTCACTGTTTGGGGGCTTTCTGTTGTATCTGACCAGTCCAAATTCCAACGTTTGGACAAAATTCATCAAATCCATCAACTGAGTTACATCTGTCCCACCATGACCTACTGCCAACCCTGAAGTTTTGAAAAGTCATGCGGGACTTTCTTCCTGCCATTTCCTTCCATTATACCTAAGCCCTGCCATTCACTGTTTCACTCTTTGTGTCACACCTTATTTTGTTTTATTATCCATTTAGCTGCAGTTATAAAGTCAAAAGCTGTTAATAGAAAAGTTGATGAAACAAAAAATTACTTGTACAAAAAAGTGGGATTTAGAGAGGCAGGAAGAAACAACACAACAAATAATAATGAGATAAATACACTTTCTTCATTATGTTTCTTTTATACCAAATTAACATGAGAGTATGAGTCGAAGTTCTAGAATGACATAGTCTCAGCACTGAAATGTCAATGAATAACAATGGCTATAACAACAGCCCATTCAACAATAGGAAAGTAAGCTAGAGGTTTACACATACACTCATCCACTAACTCAAAAGAGTAATTTTAGCCTGGGAACAGGAAGGAATGAAATTTTTTGTTGTTGTTGTTTGTTTTCTATTTTTTGGTTTTTAAATTTATTAAAAGTCTCAGGGTGCAATAGCTCACACCTATAATCCTAGCAGTTTTGGAGGCTGAAGCAGGCAGAAGGCTTGAGCTCAGGAGTTCAAGAGCAGCCTGGGCAATGTGGTGAAAGCCCCTCTCTAACCAAAATATGAAAATTAGCCAGGCGTGCTGGTGCGCACCTGTGGTTCCAGCTACTTGAGGGGCTGAGGCGAGAGGATCACTTAAGCCTGGCAGGCAGAGCTTGCAGTGAGCTGAGATCACACTACTGCACTCCAGCTGGGGCAACAAAGCCAGACCCCATCTCAAAATAAATAAATAAATAAACATTTTAGGAAGTCACAAAAAGCTTGTGTGTGGGGAAAGAGTGACACAAAGTGTAACTTTGCTTATTAAAATTAAATTAGGGCTGGGCACGGTGGCTTACACCTGTAATCCTAGCATTTTGGGAGGCCAAGATGGGAGGATCATCTGAAGTCAGGAGTTCGAGACCAGCCTGGCCAACATGGCAAAACCCGTATCTACTAAAAATACAAAAATTAGCCTGGGATGGTGGCACATGCCTGTAGTCCCAGCTACATGGGAGGCTGAAGCAGGAGAACTGCTTGAACCCAGGAGGCAGAGGTTGCAGTGAACCGAGATTGTGCCACTGCACTCCAGCCTGGGCGACAGAAGGAGACTCCATCTCAAAAAAAAAAAAAAAAAAAAGAAAAGTAAATTAGAATTTAGATCTATGATATTCTAAAGTAAGAAGACTGTAAACTTATTGTAGAAATGTTCTTATTCATTACACAGATTATTTCAGGAAACACAACACCATTAACTAATTTATTTAGGAGAGTAGATAATTGAAAACATTCTAATATGAAACATAGTATTTCAATACCACAGGAGGGAAAAGTTATAATGCAAGTCATTCTGAAAAGAGTTTCAACATTTTATACTTCTGGAGGTTATGTCATTTGAATAAAAATAAGTTTATAGGAGTGATAATCAGAAGACTGGACATAATTTTCTGGAAACTCAAATGAGACAGCGTAATTTAAATGTGACAAGTTTTTAGAAATGAGGTTTTTGTCCTTATTCATGGAAAACTAAAATTTTAATGACTTAATATCTAATTTTAGGCATATCATTAGCAAACTCCAATCCATTATTTCTGTTTGCTCACTTGTGACTTCAGGAGAAGGTGAGTTTCAGTTCTTTATTTTCAAAGACTTTTAAACTGGCATAATAAAAAGAAAATAAAACGTGAAGAAAAATTTCTTGAGTTTTCAATTTCGAAGGAAATTTGAAAAGTCAAACAGCAATGAAGTCATTCTTTAGGCGGTGCACACAGGGCCACAACATAGAGCCATACAGTATGATTCCAAGAGCACCAATGACACAGACAACAATGGCAGCCTAGCAATCCACATCCTGTAACTTCATGGCTCTGGATTTGGAAAATCATTTGAGAGGCTTGATTTTATTTATTCCCTAAAAGGAAAAATACCAAAAAGGCAAAGTTCTTCAGAAACTATGTACTTCAGTCATACTAACTACTGGATGCCATTCTAGACATTGGACTTCTTTTTAAAAGTCATTTTCTTACATCGAAACATTTCTAAGACTTAAATGTTAGACCTAAAACCATAAAAACCCTAGAAGAAAACCTAGGCATTACCATTCACGACATAGGCATGGGCAAGGACTTCATGTCTAAAACACCAAAAGCAATGGCAACAAAAGCCAAAATTGACAAATGGGATCTAATTAAACTAAAGAGCTTCTGCACAGCAAAAGAAACTACCATCAGAGTGAACAGGTAACCTACAAAATGGGAGAAAATTTTCGCAACCTACTCATCTGACAAAGGGCTAATATCCAGAATCTACAATGAACTCAAACACATTTACAAGAAAAAAACAAACAACCCCATCAAAAAGTGGACGAAGGACATGAACAGACACTTCTCAAAAGAAGACATTTATGCAGCCAAAAAACACATGAAAAAATGCTCACCATCACTGGCCATCAGAGAAATGCAAATCAAAACCACAATGAGATACCATCTCACACCAGTTAGAATGGCAATCATTAAAAAGTCAGGAAACAACAGGTGCTGGAGAGGATGTGGAGAAATAGGAACACTTTTACACTGTTGGTGGGACTGTAAACTAGTTCAACCCTTGTGGAAGTCAGTGTGGCGATTCCTCAGGGATCTAGAACTAGAAATTCCATTCGACCCAGCCATCCCATTACTGGGTATATACCCAAAGGACTATAAATCATGCTGCTATAAAGACACATGCACACGTATGTTTATTGCGGCATTATTCACAATAGCAAAGACTTGGAAGCAACCCAAATGTCCAACAATGATAGACTGGATTAAGAAAATGTGGCACATATACACCATGGAATACTATGCAGCCATAAAAAATGATGAGTTCATGTCCTTTGTAGGGACATGGATGAAATTGGAAATCATCATTCTCAGTAAACTATCGCAAGAACAAAAAACCAAACACCGCATATTCTCACTCATAGGTGGGAATTGAACAATGAGAACACATGGACACAGGAAGGGGAACATCACACTTCGGGGACTGTTGTGGGGTGGAGGGAGGGGGGAGGGATAGCATTGGGAGATATACCTAATGCTAGATGACGAGTTAGTGGGTGCAGCACACCAGCATGGCACATGTATACATATGTAACTTACCTGCACATTGTGCACATGTACCATAAAACCTAAAGTATAATAATAATAATAATAATAATAAAAAGAAAAAAACCCAACATTTCTAAAATGGGCTATAAATACATATTGCAAATTTTACAGTATGACAAATGTAAACACTTTCCTTCCTTGCTCTCAATTTGGGAATAATCGAAATTTGACAGTCATAGTAGGATGGCTCTCTCTTACCATAAACCAAAAGATGTATTATTTTACACAGAATTAGAAGAGAACCCAATTAGGGTAATATGAAGTGAAAGTTTACATAGATCATAATCATGTAATCTATGTTCTAAGGTTTGTTTTCTGTTTATAAGTGGTAGAGTGAATCACCCTTGAATTTTAAAAACAGGGAAATTAGATTGGCTATGAATAGATTTTTCTATCTTTAATTCCTCCCTCTCAACTGTTTCCTTCTTCTTAGAAAGCTTCTTTCATTCCTGTATAACTGCTCTTTCATGAAAACTTGGGTGTTTTTTATTTTTCTCTTTTCTTTCATAGACACATTTGTGTTAGGGATCATCATGCCTGTGTATAAAGTTTGTACCTTGCACAAAGATGCCCCGCTGAAGGGGCAAGTGTCTGTCTGAAATTTAGTCCACATGCTGTCCACGAAGTTGTGAAAGGCAGTGTCTCCCCACAGGAAAAGAATGAGGGGAGTGAAGAAAGAAGCCCTCTCTTCACTAACCCCTGAACTTTGGGGCTATATCTGTTCAGGATATGGAAGGGCAACTTTTTCTAATTCATGCAGACCTCTTATCATCTAGCAGCAGGCCTGCTCTTATTAAGAGTTTCTACTCACATTCCAAATATTTCTAATATATTCAATGGAGTGCTTATTGTGAAAGTTAATTGCAATATGGTGAGATGTGGGTTAATAACAAGGAAATACAAAGCAAACTCAGTATGTGCAAAGTTAAGAAAAAACAGCAGAAGTCATAGCAGCTGTCAGTATCTCTGAAATACCAACAAGCAAATCAATACTGAGCCCTCTTTGAGATCATATTTCCCGGTGGACTATAATATTAAATAATAGTAACCTAAAGGCTATGAGTCTTTAATAATGCTTACTAAATTTATTTTGAAAATTTACCTTGAGTTGCACAATATTTGAATTTTACATTTTTCTTATATGGAATGATGTGTGTCTTATAGGAATTTTCAAGTTGCAACTTTAGTGAAAATGTAATAATGCCTAATGAATTATAAAATAAAAGGAAATCAGATTTTTAATTTCATCAATAGAACTCAATAACATTATTTTTAATGCTTGAAAAGAAAACCACCTAATGTGGGAAAAAATAAGGTTGAGTTTTCTTGAAAGGTACAATCTTACAATTAATAAATAATTCACAAGTGAATCTAAAACTTTTAATTATGTAATTGTTATTTAAATATAGAACACTTTTATACAAATGTTAAAGAAAATGAAAACTATATTTCTTATAGTGTTTCACCATCAACCTAGCTTGCTTCTTGACAATCAAATAACAAATGGCTACCAGAACAATCTGTCCCTCAGCCTGAAGTAAATCCATAAAAAATACAGTCTATCTACACACAAAATTTAAACATTGTTTCAATGCAATAAAAGGATAGTGATCTATACTAATAACATATTGATATGTAAACATTCAAGCACCTCCACATTAGAAGACATAATCAAGTAGTCAGATGTTTTACTCACACCTAGAATCACCTTCAATATAATAACGACAAATGTAGGCTGACACACAGGTGCCGTATGTGCCACTCAGGCACCATGAGCAGCATTGGTATTTGTGACTTTCTGAAATGGTGAAAACTCACATTTGTGACCTGAGCAAAGTATGTTTCCTCCATTGACACTGTAGTTACATCTAGAAAATTAGTGCACATTAAAACTATGCAATATACTTTGTATCTATATACAAATTTGAATTTGTTTCTAGATTCAGAAATTTGTAAAGAGATTTTGGAATTGCACAAACCTACAGTCATTGGGTGGTGGGCAATTCTTTGTAGGGTAGGCCAGACATGCAGATTGCAAGATGTTCTAGTTGTTCCGATTTTCCCCCTGTAAATGTCAATAGCCACCACCCCCTTCATAATAATCCAGAAAATCACCACAGTAAATTTCCAAAATATTCCCTTTGTTTCTGCGACGAAAATCTCTTCCTTGGAAGACAAAAATCACTGATTCTTTTTCTTTCTTCTCATGGTTGTTTGTGATGTAGAGAGTAAACTGAATGATGGGATTTAAGTGAAGATCCATTATCAACAAAATATCGTTTGTCCCTATCAAGAACTGAAATCCAAGCATTTATTAACTACTCAAAAGAAATAATAAGAGATGCTGTCAGTCCTTCAGATTTTTCAACCTCAAGCCGAACACTTGAGGGTATAGATATTTTAATGGCTAAGAATGAGAATTAATAAATGAGAATATATTTTAAATGCTCTGTCTTAGTGTCTACCTAATTATTTCGTTCACCATAGATCTTCATGGCATGGTTCTGAGACTTTACTTGCCACAGACATTAGATGCCCCAGGACAGAGACACGTGTGGCAAAAGTGTGATGAGGGAGCATGGCAGAGGATGGCATCAGTGTGCACGAATAGGAGATGGACAGATGAAACTTGAGACATTGAACAGGAAGAAGACTGCCATCAACCCTGGGACTGTGCAAGAACCTTACTACTTCTTTATCTAGTCTTGAAAACACAGGATGATATCTCATTTTCTCTTTTATAAGTTGTCTGCTGTAGTGAATTGTTGAATAGAATTTTTGGAAATGGAGCTTTCTTCAGCAATAGAAAAGGAAAAATCTACTGAGTCATAGTCTGATACAAAGAAGCCAGTCAAGCAAATGAAAGGGTGGGAGGGACACAGGTATGAAAGTGTTACATTTTATCAAGTCAGACTCCTGTAGCTGCAAAAATATTCCAACAGAGGGCTTTGACTGGACGCTGGAGCTAATGGAAATGCTAGATACCTAAAACTGGTTATGAATTACATGTTTATTTCATACAAAGATAATGCAAAGATGACTGACATTTGTTAAATACCCCCCAAATTGTGCTATTCACTGTGCTACGTACTTTCTATGAACTCAAGCATGTATTATTGCCCCAATTATTCTACAAATGAGAAAACTGATGTTCATGGACCTTAAAAACACTTCCAATTCCACAAACTTCTTAAATAGAGTCCCTTAGTTGAATTTAGGTCTGTCTTATACAAAGACATATTACATTTGTGCAACAAATTAATATTTTTTAAAATAACTGACAGACTGAATGAAGGAATGAGCACACTGAGAAAAAAAAAAAAGAATGATAACTCAACAGCCACAAACAGAAATCTTGAAGAAAATTAATCATAAACACAGAAGAAACTCTTAAGGTGGGCACAGTTTTGTTCAAATGGAAGTTTATTACATCTTCTAATACAAACACATCTTCCATAATCTTTCTCATTGATTTTTAGAAGCCCTTTTAAATTTAAGTGTCAACAGTCAAAAAGTTATTCTAATATCAATAAGAAAAGATAGCAAAACACAGCACTCTTAAGCCATTTTGTGGTGGGAAAAAACAGCTCCACAGACCTGATTGGTCATTGCAATCACAATTAAAATGGCATATAAGTGACTCCTAACTTACAAGGGTTCAACTTAAGATATTTTGACTTTACAATGGTGTGAAAGCAACACTCATTCAGTAGAAACTGTACTCCAAATTTTGAATTTTGATCTCTTTCTGTGCTTGCGGTCTGTGTTATCATAATTTCTCACATGCTTGGAGGAAGCAGTGGGTCAAAGCTCCTAGTCACCCACGCAATCACGAGGGTTAACAACCAACACACTATAGTGGATCATGCTGCCAGATGATTTTGCCTTGTTTTAAGCTAATGTCAGTGTTCTGAGCATGTTTAAGGTAGGTGAGGCTTATCTATGCTGTTCTGTAGGCTAGCTGTATTCAACGCGTTTTCGACTTAACTATATTTTCAACTTACAGTGGATTTATCGGGACCCAACTGCAACTTGGGGAGCATATATTTGGTAAGTGTTTGTGGTTACATTCCAAAGTACTCAGAATTATTTTTGCACTGTGTTTGGGTTAAGAAAGCATAGAATATGTAAGCCATTTACAAATGTGTTTCTTAAAGTTCTTTTGGTATGTCGTTTTGATGAGGTGAGTTGTATTTATAAAGAAATGTCAACTATGTGAGCAACAGATTTCCCCATGATATCAGCTAAATAAAATCTGCCTACACACACACATATGTACACGCATACAAACATATATATTCTTAGAAAGAGATATAGAGGATCAAACATGTTATAAACTGAACATGTTGATTAGTCAAACTGAAACGGACTCCAAGGTCTGCATGTCCAAAGGTTATATTTCTTACTCATACTGAAATGTCCCTAATACCTGTGAATGATATTGTCTATATTGTTCAACATATAAGTTTATTTCATGATCACTTATCATTCACAAATTTAGTAGTAATATTGAAAGGGAACTTAGGAAATCTACATAGTAATATATTAAGTTCTCAGTAATAACAACAACAAATTTATCAATACCAAACTCAAGTAATTAAAAAAAACTTGAGGTGAAAACCTGAATATAGTTAATAAATTTGTGGTGAGCTGTCAACCTTTCTTCAGACCTTCCATGTCATTTTAAAATTCAATGCACAAAGTACATTACATTTTCCACATAGTAACATTTTGCACCTACTTCTTCATAGAATTCTCAGACAAAAAATGTTAAAATAACAATGTGACATTTATCATCAATTTATACTTAAAGTTTTATAGTTTTAGAGCTTGAGAATGTTTTCTCTCTTAGGATGCTTTTCTTATATTATGTCACATATCTGGCTTTAGCCTCATGATATCCAAGGAATGTAGTTTGCAAAAACCAAATTTAACTGAAAAATATTTAAGCATAATTTGAAAAGAATAAAAAAACCTAAACCTCATTATAAATATATTTAAATATGGTGCTCATTAAGAAGTAACTAGATGGACTTTCAGTAAACTTTTAAAGAATTAAATATTAAGTATATATAATTCTTTTCTACATGCTTATTTTTAAAATAAAAACCTTTTGATTAAAAGAATAATTTTAAATTATGATTTTACTTAAAGTGATTTAATTTAAATTGTAATTAAAAGTTAATTTTGAAAAAAAACTAACCTTGGTCTTATCTTTTGGAAAATTAATATAGTAGTTTATGGTACACAAAATCATCTATTTTATGGTACACATAATCATCTATTTTCTAAATTGAAAATAACTCTTTCATGAGTGTTTTTATGCAGAGGCTTTTATTTAAATAAAATAATACATGCATTTTCTTCTTAGGCTTTTAATTATAATTTGTAAATAACATAAATTCACAGTTTGCTAGTACCGCGTAATCAAGCAGCTCACCTTCTTCTTTCAAGTCCTAAATATTTCTTTGTGTTGCAGAATATGCAAAAGAAAAAAAATGCCACAGACATTTCAAAAGAAGCAAATATTCCACCTTGCTTTTAAGGACAGATGAAACATTCCTATTTTCATGTGGCAGATGAAATAAGTAGATATTTCAATAATATATTAACTTCTCCAAAGGCATATATTATGGCCCGAAAGAGCTTTTAAAATTATACTTTTATAACAACTTCGACATTGAAAAATATTCACTTTATGATTTACTTGTTAGTCTCAAGAGAGAACAAAGTTTCAGAGCAAATCAAAATATAAAATTCATATTGCATACTGTGGAAGTATATTAGTTCTGTTTTTATGAGACTTGACAAAGGCTACTCTATAATGGAGACCCCAAGAAAAGTTGGGCAATACCTAACACAGGTGAATAATTGAGTAGTTGATATGGATCATTTGAGCTGCATCCAACATTTTCCCCTTTTCAAGTTTTAACAGTTTGCTTTTCTTATAGTAATCACTCAAAAGTGCCATCATGAGGAATAGCCATGCAGAGCATTTTAATCTCAAATCAGACAACTTGGTGCTAAAACTTTCTGTCTGTTTCTTTTGCTGGGAATTCACCACGGACAACGGCACTGCTATTTTGACACTTCGAAGCAGGCCCCAGACTAGCAAAGCAACGTAAACCCAACAGTAGAAATCGAATTTCTGGATATTGAATGAAGGGCCGGCTTAGAGCCTAAATGAGTGTGAGTCACTTAACTGCCACCACCTGCTTCCGCGTTTACAGAACTAGTGCATGGGGACATTACTCAGGTTCTTAGGGAGCCCCACCTACTAAAGAACCAAACCAAACCACACCAGACTAACCAACAATCACACCAACTCTGAGTTTCTATAGAATCAGACCTCTTGAGAGAGCACAGCATGAACTCTCTACCACCCCTGGTGCCCCTCCAAGCCACACTGATTTCCTCTGAACATTGAAATGCCTATACTTAGAGCAGGTGTGCTCTACTCCCTCTTCTGTCCTGACTTCCCCACCTCAACCAGCTTCAAACATTCAAAGTCTCTGGAAGATAACTGAAGATATAAAATATTCTTCATGGTAAAGTTTTGAGGTCCCTTGTGAGTCCACTATCATAGAAAAGACTGACCCCTAGTTGTCTTTTCTAAACTGAAAAATCACCCTAATGGCATAAATGCCACATAATTTATGGAAGGATAAGAAGACTATTGGCAGCCATCTGCCATGCTACATGTGGTGATTTCTGGTAGTATACAATGTAAAAATCACACTCAGTTACTATTAAGAAGGGCACAGAGTACACTGATCAATCTGATCATCTTCTTAGACTTTTTTTGATACATTTGCTCATGTGTGGAAATGCTTTTTATTAGTAGAAATAATAGCTATAAATAATAAACAATGAATAATTTTAGTAAATGAATGTGTGCTTTACAAACATGACATCACACAATACAATTGGGGGGTATTTACATATCGGTAAGCTTAATATTTTCACTATTATATTAGAATAAAAAGGAGTATGCACACACAGACTATCAAACAAGAGGACAGAGTATTCGGGTAATTGAGATTAGCTTGATTTTGATGGAATTTTACCAGCTTGAACATAGAGAGACAAGCATTTTTTTCTTCCTTGGTATTTTTCTTATTTCATTATAATTACTGGATTTAGTTAAAGGTATATTTCTAATATATTACCAATTACAAAGGTATTTTGTTATTATACTGTGATTTAGCATATGTCTAGAAACCTGTATGTCCTGGAAGAAGTTAACTCACTTTCTAAGATTCAGTTTTACTAAGGTACGTAATAATATTGTCAATAGGAAACATTAATAACATTAGTTAGGCACTTGTTATTGGTAAGGCAATTTGTTAAACACCTCATATGCGTAATATTATTTAAATTTCATAAATAACCTGGAAACTCTATTCCAAATCTCCAGTTAGATATAAAAGCAAGACTGAGGTTTATAAGACATGCTTCTCCATTCTCAGACTCAGAAGCCTAGGAGACTAGAATCATAGATTTTAAAAACTGCAATGGATTTTAGAGATAATCTAGTTTTATTCTCTCATAACTACAAAAACTTAAACTTTGAGAGATTATATAAATTGTCTAAGGCTATCCAACGTTAGTGGAGTATCTACATCTTTTTGAATTTTTTCGTCTAATCATATCATAGAACTACACTATTATACCTTTTATTTATACCCAAAATACCTAATAATGAGATATCATAATTATATATTTTTAAAATTTTCTTCCTCTAAAGTGTGCTTCTTAATTTTAAAATAAGTAGGAAATTTTCTACGACATCTTTCGTTATAGATTCAAAGTTTAAAATATTGCTACTCAATGTGTGGTCCATAGATCAGTCTCAGCATTAGCATCATCTGGGAGCATATTAGAAATGTTACATTATAGGTTCCACTCCAGATGTACTGAATCAGAATCTGCCAGGTAGTTTATATGCATATTAGCATATGAGAATTGCTGCTCTATGAAGTTCCTACTCTTTATACACCAACCTCCCCAATACCAACTCTAACAATGGCCAGTGCTATTATTCAAGGCCAACAGACATCTGTATATAACCACTTATTGGCCTATGTTCTAAGTAAACTGATCATCTGTAAAGAACGTATTTTAGCAGAGACTGTAATCTCAGATACAATCTGAGATATAGATACTGCATGAGTTTATTACAGATTCTGTATTAGTCCATTCTCACACTGCTATAAAGAAACTACCTGAGATTGGGTAATTTATAAACAAAGAAAGTTTAATTGACTCACTGTTCCACATAACTGGGGAGTCCTCAGGAAACTTACAATCACGGCAGAAGGGAAAGAAGACACCTTCTTCACAAGGTGGCAGGAGAGTAAATTCGAGCACAGGAAACAACTGCCACTTTTAACACCATCAGATCGAGACTTACTCACTATCACGAGAACAGCATGGGGGAAACCGCCCTCACAATCCAATTACCTCCCTCCCTCGACATGTGGAAATCACAATTCAAGATGAGATTTGTTTGGGGACACAGAGCCAAACCATATCAGATGCATAATCATCTAGTACTTGCTGGTTATTGTTTATTTTATGTAAAATTAGATAAAGCCTAAGCCTTTGATGTATGTTGCAAAGTTAAGCTGCAAAGATGCTGAAAGTTTACAAATTATAAAGCAAGACCTATAATATTCTATTTGAAGGTGCATATTATTGAAGTTCTGAAACAATCTTGTTATAACACTACATTTCTTAAAAACAAACAATTGGCATGGAACCCAGGAAGTCGCAATGTAATAAGAATGAAAGATACATTTTAAAACAATCCTTGGACTTGTTGGCAGCTTATAAATGCATACATCTCTAATAAAAACTATGCGAGATAATGAATATATTAGTGTTCTGATTTTAGTAATCAGTTTACTCTGTATATCAAAATATTATATTGTACACCTTACATTTATAGGAAGAAAAATAACTTAAATGAGAGAATAAACCTCAGTCGCTATCTATCTCAATGTATTAACAATCCAAATAATTGAAATCTTATTAAAATAAGCAAACTTTTGAAACAGTAGAACATAGTAATGCCAAGGGGAAATTCTTAAGAATATGAGTCATATTACCTTTATTCACATTAAAAAATAACTACAAATATATTGTAAATGTTGGGTTACAGTTATACTCTCAAAAATGTTATGTGAAAGTATGTTAAGATTGGAAACAATATTATTCATTTTCTTTAAAGTCAGCAATTGATATGGTTTGGCTCTGTGAACCCACCCAAATCTCATCTTGAATTGTAACCCTCTTAATCCCCAAGTGCCCAGGGTGAAACCTGGTTAGGGGTGATTGGATCATAGGGATGGTTCCCCTATGCTGTTCTCATGATAGTGAGTGAATTCTCACAAGATCTGGTTGTTTCCTAAGTGTGGGGATCCTCCCGCTTAATGCTCTTCTCTCTCATCTGCCACCATGTAAGACATGCCTTTGCTTCCCCTTTGCCTTCTGCCATGATTGTAAGTTGTCTGAGGCCTCCCCAGCCATGCAGAACTGTGAGTCAATTACACCTCTTCCCTTTATCAATTACCCAGTCTCTGGTATTCCTTTATAGCAGCGTGAAAACAAAATAACACAGCAATAAACAATACACTTTGAAATAAAGGTCATTTAGAAAATTGTCTCTTCAAAATGCTTGCTGTTTCAATAACATACATATGTGTTAAATTATCAAAGTTATTTTTCATTAGCAAAATTCTCTAAGCTAAATATAATTGAATTATCACAAACTTTAACAGTGACCTAAATTCTTTTTTAAAATATTATTAAGAAGCAGAGTCTCACTCTGTTGTCTCAGCTGGCTGAAATGCAGTGGTGCAATCATTATTCACTGTAGCTTCGAACTCCGGGGTTCATGCAATCCTTCCACCTCAGCCTCTCCAGTAGGTAGGACTACAGACACACACCACCACACTTGGCTAGTTTTTAAATATTTCTTTGTAGAGAGGAAGTCTTGCTATGTTGTCCAGGCTGGTCTCAAACTTCTGGCCTCAAGCAATCCTCTTGCCTTGGCCTCCCAAAGTCCTGGGATTACAGGTGTAAGCCACCGTGCCTGGCCAGTGCTGACATTTCTAAGCAACCCTTGAACTATATCTCATGTCGAAAATATCATCCACAAACAAAATAATTTTTTAACATAATAAAACAAACGTTCCTTTTTTGATATTAAATGTATTTAGGCAACACATATTGACTATGATATAAGTATAAAAATTAATATAAACTTTTGGAAACCACAGGCATGCAATATAACTATATGCTAAAGCACTGAAAAGTTCATTTAACAATGCCAGTCTTTCTTCAACAGTTAAAAATTAGACTTTTATCGAAAGATATTTTGGAATGACTGTTGCTCAATTGTCCTGAATTTCTTTTGGATTTAAATGCATTTTGTGTCAATGTGTTAAATAATAAATTTTGAAATAAAAAGCAGTGTTTAACTCCTTTGTGTTTGAGATCCAAGGGTCCAGGGAGAAAGAACAATGGATTATTTGATATAAAACAGTCCTGATATTTTTCCTTATTGCCAATATTTAGTGTTTGAAGACGCCTGGACCAGTGTTTTTTCTTTTCCTAGTGTAACCATGTCTTTCTCCCTCATCTTTGCCCACCTTCCTGGCTAATGGGAGTGTTAAGAGAAGGGCACAGGAGTAAATGAGGAAACCAGAGCAAAGCAAACTGCAAGAGATACTTGAGATTTATTTAACATTTCCCAGAAGTAGAAACCAGAGTGCTGATC
Organism: Pongo pygmaeus; assembly: GCF_028885625.2. Classification (NCBI taxonomy): domain Eukaryota; kingdom Metazoa; phylum Chordata; class Mammalia; order Primates; family Hominidae; genus Pongo; species Pongo pygmaeus. The sequence continues at coordinate 79,087,664 of NC_072376.2, forward strand.
TTCATTCTCTATTTATTTTCCTATAAATGAAATTGTAATGTTTTCTCCCTTTATGGAAAAGAATATTCAAAAATTTAGGAGGGAAAAAGACAAATGTTTTCCACGTTAATTGACTTTATCCTAAGCCTTTCAGTCTCTATTTCCAGATGTTTTGTAATTGTAAAAAAAAAATACATTATACAGATACCTTACCAATCTCTGACAGACGATGATAAATAAAGCTTCCTGCACCAACTGAGGCTGGCTGAAAGGCAGGGCGCAGTCAAGGGTCTCATAGACAGGCCCGAGAGCTCTGCCCAAATCCCAGGACATAGAACGACAAGAATTCACTATGACTTATCAATAGGGCCGTAGTATATGTCCCAGAATATAATTTTCCAGTGGCCAACTTTCATCATCATTTTTTATGATCCTATCATTTCTAATTCATGCCTTCATTATCTATGTAGCAAAAGGTAATTGTTTATTTTGCCTAGACCTTTGCAAGAAAACTACAAAATTTTTATTACACGTAAAGCTGCTTATCATAAATTCCTAATTATAAATATTTTCTACCTTTCTAGGGATTATAAAAAACTCAGGACGGAGACCTTGTATCTCAAGCTTTTGGCATCTCCAGAGCCTACCACAGTCAAATGTTTTCTTTAATAATGCAAAAAATGTCTATAAGTCATTTCAGCCAAACCTCCAAAACATCTGACCACTAGTTTCAAGGAGTTAAAGTAATTTCCACTGTTGGATGTCTCAGCTTTCTAATTATTTGGATAGTCTCAAATTCAAAAATGAGAAACAAATGTCTAATTTATTTCTATACTTTCCACGGCACATCAGAAAACAAGCTTCATATCATCTACCCATATGGCCAACAAGTTAGGGTAAAAATGTTTATGCGTTTGGATATGTTCTGCCTGCTCACAAAGCTCTCCAATTTGCAAATGTCACTTTTCAGAAACATTCATGAGTAAGGTAACTGAATATCTATTACACTGTAAAATAATCTCTACTAAGTAGATATTTTGCATTATTTAATAATTTTTATCATGTTTTATAATATTTCAGTATACTTTTTATTAAGTGATGTTAACTAGCATGTCATTTGGCAGAATATAGCAACATCATATATTGTTGCATATAATATGAAAATATAAAAATTCAACTAACATAGATTTTATATGCTTTAATTTTTAATTTTTTTAATTTTTTCATATTTTATAATATGAAAATATAAAAATTCAATTAACATAGATTTTATATGCTTCCTTTAATTAAGCATATCTTAATGTATTTGAATGATATTTTTATCTCACTTTTTGGCCATTTACATGAGTTATTATGTGGATATTAGAAAATACACTGGTCTAATCTTTGCTAATTCTGCTTAACTGTAATTTCTAGCTTCCCAAATAAATTCTGAAGTAAATGTAAGAGGCAATTACAAATTATTTTGCAAGATTATTTATAGACTGTATTCTAGTATTATACCCATAGTAACTGTATAATAAATATTTAATGTATTTTAAAATAACAAAAAGTAAAAATCACTAAAACTGATTACCATCGTGTGCCTGTGTCTGCACATTCTGTATTTAATCCTATGGCAAGCCTTTGATAAAGTGCCTTTATTTTGCAGTTTTGCATGTTAGAAATCTGGGTCTCAAAAGTTCAGATAATTTGTCCAAGGTCACTCAGGAACAGAGCCAACCAAACCCCAGCTTTTCTGAGACAAATGCCTGTGTGCTGATAACCACTGCAAAATACTTTCCCCAAAGAATATGTAGACTATTTTCAAACACCATTAGTACTTCTACCAAATCAATGTCAATACATTTCAGCAAGTAATTACTATAAAAATTACTTTCAGCAATGCTATAGAACATTAGATTGCAGTGATCTTTATTTTAGGAGCTTGTAGGATAGGATACCCATTCATAGTAAAGGACTGTTTATTTCTTACATACATGGAGATTAGCTTTGACGGTGGAGACAACTTGCCACAGATAATGAAGAGAGTTGGGCACCCTGCCATAGAGAAGTTACCTAATATTTTAAACTCATCGATGATGGACCAATAAATACATGCATACATTTATAAAACGCATAATAGTATTCCAATTTTTGCTTGCTTTGATGAAGTTGGTCTAATCAAATCTTACATTTTAAGCTGAATTAAAGCAGATTTCAAATATTTTTGGTTTATATAATCAGACACCTATAAAAAAAGGAGGCCAAACAGAAACAGATACAATTTTGCAAAATCCTTTTAAGACTGAATAGACTTCAAAATACAATTTAAAGAACAAACTTATACCTCCCCACAATTATCCCTCCCCACACCTAAATCTGTGCAGTGCATTCCATGTATAGCAATGCATATGCTTTTCATTCTAGATAGCCCAAGAGTCCCAGTCCTTTTTAGCACCAGGGACTGGTTTTATGGAAGACAATTTTCCACAGATGAGGGTTGGGTGTTGGGAGGGGGTGAGGGGATGTTTTCAGGATGATTCAAGTGCATTACATTTATTGTGCACTTTATTTCTATTATTACTACATTGTAATACATAAAGAAATAATTATACAACTTATTATAAAGTAGAATCAGTGGGAGTCCTGAGTTTGCTTCCCTGCAACTAGATGAGCCCATCCGGTGTGATGGAATGCAGTGACAGATCATCTGGCATTAGATTCTCCTAAGGAGCACACAGCCTAGCATGAACAGCAAAATAGAGTTCACACTCTATGAGAATTTAATGCTGCTGCTGATCTGACAGGAGGTGGAGCTAAGACGGTAATGGTAGCGATGGGGAGCAGCTGGAAATACAGATGAAGCTTAGCTCCCCAGGCCACTGCTCACCTCTTGCTGTGCGGCCCAGTTCCTAACATGAACCCCCTGGGGTTGGGGACCCCTGAGATACACAGTTTGGCAGTCAAGCGCATCTGTGGAACATACAGCTTTTGTAATGCTGATGTTTAATAAAACTGGTAAAACATATATTATTCTGTCTTATTAAAGATAATAAATGCTTACTGCCCATATTTCTTTGTTTTTTTTTTTTTTTGGAGATGGAGTTTCACACTGTCACCCAGGCTGGAGTGCAGTGGCGTGATCTCGGCTCACTGCAACCTCTGCCTGCTGGGCTCAAGCGATTCTCCTGCCTCAACTTCCCAACTAGCTGGGACTACAGACACACACCACCATGCCCTGCTAATTGTAATTTTAGTAGAGACGGGGTATCACTATGTGGGCCAGGCTGGTCTCAAACTCCTGGCCTCAGGCAATCCGCCCGCCTTGGCCTCCCAAAGTGCTGAGATTACAGGTGTGAGCCACTGCACCTGGCCCAACTGCCTATATTTCTAACCAGTGAAAATTTCTTTTCTATTTGCTGATAGACAATTAAGCGGGATAATTTACTCTTTCAAAATTTTCTTTTCATTACATGTTTAACAGAAGACTAATTCCAAAACCACTAAATATCTCCTCATCAAAGTGACTTCCAAACTTGGCCAATGTTGGAATTGTGAGGTTGTCCTCTTTTTCTTGGAACAGTCTTTTCCTGCTGTTTGCTTGGCTTTTTCTTTAGGTTTTAGCTAAAATGTTATAATAGAAAGAGTTTCCTTAATCACTCACTGATGACCTTACCTGTGGACTAATTGGAATGATTCAACAATTTTAATTTCTATGTTGTCATACATATTCAATAAAAGAGAACTTGAAGGTAAATTATTAAGATAAAATACTATAAAATGGACAGTGCAAATAATTTTGAAATTAAGAAAGCATAAGTAGGATATGTGACTTCATAGAAGCATAGAATTCAATGGCAATTTTTAAACTAAAATGTAGAAAACTGAATGTGTTATGTGGAAGCTGATAAAGTGGATAATAAAGAAAATAACTGGAAGATACTTTCAGTTCCAGGCCTAGATGATTAATCTTTCAAAAACATGCTGATGCTCAATGCATGTTTCTGAGTAGTCCCTCTTTACCCATTTCTTAGGGAGTGGTTGACACAGTACAACTCCAGAAAGGAAATGCTTGAGTAGCTAGCATGGTTTGTCTTTAGCGCCACCACTTGAGACTTTGTCATTTGAAAATCCATATGTGGAAACAAACACAGTATGAGAGATCCTCTAAATACTGTAATTATACACATATAAATGAACAAATAGCAGATCTAAAAGCTTTTTTTGAAAAAAAGGCCCTATTGATGCCAATTTGATAAAAGAAACAATGTCATTTTTACTTGCAATATGCTGAAATCTCTCTTTGAAAGTAGATACATGATTCTAATTTTGCCAACAACACATTTTAAATTCCAAAAATTGATATGTGGGGTGATTATACGGTCTGTAAAATGAAAATGCCTCAGATTACTGCATATAATAATTACCCATTTTCTCACAATATGAAGACTACTCAAATTGCAGTAATATTTTTCTGACATACTTTGGGCAAATAGTAGATAATAAATTAAAATTTAAAAATGTTTTATTTCACACTGAGCAAATAAGTATAAACTATCTTTTAAAATAACTGTAGTTGTCCTATAAAACAACAGTCCCTTTGAATATTTCTGTTTCATTTTTGGTTTTGACTCATACAGATACATCAGTTTTAAGGCAGTTTTTTTTCTGTAATACCAAGATTACTTACAAACACACTTGTTTGCAACTAACATTATATTACAATCATAATACTTCTTAGTACGATGTTTTTGGCTATCAAAACACAACAAATAAATGTATATTTGTTGCTATAACCTAGCTATATGCACTTTAAGGAACAATTTGTATACAGAGCTAACCCATTTCAATTCCATTTTCAATTGTATTTATTCAACACTCGTTGTGTACCTAGAAATGTTTGGGTAATTTGGAGGACATAAGTAAATATATAAATCACAGTGTTTTATCTTAAGGAATGTGTTTGTCTTCAAGTTATCAGTTGGCTATCTATAAAAGTAGTAGCGACTAAGTATTAAATTATATTTAATTAGATTCTATATTTGTCTTCAAGTATTTTACGGCCGTAGAATATTGGATAAATATTAAGCTTTTATTATCTGAGAAGCCCAACTAGAACTACTGGCTGGAATTTATGGGAGTGTAAATCTGTGTCAATGTAAGGGAAGAACTTGACAAAAGTAAGAACTGTATAAAAATGGAACCAGTGAGCTTTAAAATGTTTGAGCATCCTTATACTTTGAATATTACAGCACAGAGGTATTTGGGCTAATTTCATGTAATGGTATAATGCAACCAGTACAGTACCTAGTATGATGAAACATGTTTACTAAAGTCTAGTTCCTTTAATACAACCATTCCCTAATACCTATCAGCCTAAGGGAAAAAGTACAGGCTCTGCTCATGCAGATTATGGACTAATAGAGAAGAGGGTAATGTGTTTTTAGTAGGCATCACTGCAGGGATCATTGTGAAGAATATAAAATTTGAAACAGGCTTCGCTAGACTGGCCAACTTTGAAATGGTTCAGAAGTGTGTACTAAGTTGCAAAGGTAAGGATGAAGACAGAGTTTAAAATATAAACAAATAGAATAGAAGTACTTATTTTTATACTTATAAAATTATATTTTTGTCATATTAAAAATGGAAATGAAATTCATCGACATTTCATAACAACTTCAACAATATCAACTCATCTGCTGGATTATTACACACTAAATATATATAATTATCAAGATTTTTGGAAGCTACAGCTATCATTTAGAAGATTTGGTGACATCTTAAGTACTCTATTTAAAGTACTTGTTAGATGCAATAATTCTTTTCTTGACACATGTCTTTAATTTGCATGCAGATAACAAATAATTCTTAAGATAATAGCTTGTGGAAAGGACAGTCAGGCTTGGGTTTAAAGGCACGTGATCAGCCATGTGGCTTAAGAAAAGCACAGAAAATCTTTTAAAATAAAATCCGGTAGAAAAAGGGTTGCAGAAGTTGTAAGCTTTCACAGCATGGTTTCAAATTTCCCTTATGATAGATACACATTTACTTATAAAATGAGGAAAATATTTGTGGTTTATTCTTTGAAAATATATTTCTCGCCTTCCTTCTGTTGTCGATACTATGGGGTAATTTATCACTTTAATATTAGATAATTGGAGGTGGTTTTCATTATTTGTGATCACTGTGTTCCTTATAAGTCCAGAAACCAAAGAATTTGCCTGCCGCGTCTTAGTATTTCACCTGTGATTAGAGCAAATTGCCACAGGGAGGTGTTGATACATCAATCTGCTCCAAGATTCTGAGGCTTGGACCATAAATGAGTTTCCTCTAAATCAGCATAGATAAAACAGGAAAAATGAAAGGAGGGGACAAAATGTAAGAAGGTGTAAGAGAAATATGATTCGAAACAGCATGTTGTGTTAGAGAAACTGCAAAGATCTCAGTATGGTCGGTTAGATTATAGGGTGCAAATGTTGGGTTAGGAGAAGACTAAATTTAAGAGACAGGGAAGAACTAGACAAATGCAGTACTATAACAAGATTTGTGTTTTGGGAAAGTATTTCTGGCATAGATATAGATGATAAGCTAGAGGGGTAAAGATTAGAATCCGGGAGACATACCAGGAGGCTACTAAATTAATGCCTGGAGGGAAATGCTGAAAATCTTAACTATAGAAGCTGTGATAGGAATGGAGAGCAGGGGATGGATACAAGAAATATTTCAGCATTAGGACTGGCAAATATTTTAAAGACAAATATTTTCCCACTGCCATGAAAGCAAAAGAAAAAGTTATTTTCTCAACAGCACTCTCAAGAAAAGCTTTATGGATTAGCTATTGTATGAAATGAATACTCAAAACTGTGCTTATACATTAAACAATTATCATCTTTTAACTTTAGTAATAGCAATCATATTTACAGTTTTCGATACAGACTTCAACATTTCCTGACAACTGATTTAAAAACAGCTTTTATGTATACCTGACAAAGCATTTTCAGAAATATTTTACATAGCTTTAAATAAATGTTTTCACTACATGACTATTACATGTATTTCAATAGTACTCAAATGATGGAACTACATTGCAAAAGTACCTTATTGTGAAGAAGAACACAAATGACATATATATTAAGATTTAATGTGCTACCATTGAAAGAGCTGCATTCCTCTCTTTATTTCAAATATATTTCTTTATTTTTTACCAATGTAATTTTTAAGTCTCCAGAACATATCACAGTGTCATCAAGGAATAACTAAACAAAAAGATATAAACATTATGCCAATAGGCTTTTTCTTTTATATACAAGCAATCAAGCCTTAAAATGTTGCCTAGATGCAAGCTGAAACTTCTTAGTTAGAGAACTTGAACACAGAGACAGCACTTCACTCTCAGCCAGCTATGCCACGGTGAAGAGCACTGGATCCGGAAATAGGCCAAGCTGGTGGCCCAGGGAAGTCACTTCTCCATGTGTCTCTGATTTTTTCATTTGCAAACTGAAGCATTATTATAAGAAATAAGTGACCTAGTACACATAAAGAGTAGTGCCTGATTTGAAAGGCTGGGAAGAAAGATTTAATAAGAAGTCAACACAACAAATATTAGCTATTTATGTAATACAAGCAGAACGTTTTATAAGTATAATATGTACTGCTGCCTGGAGTTCTAGAAAAGGACACTCACTGATTGATGCTGAAAATGTAAATTTTTGCAGAATTTGTGGAACTCAATCAGGCAACATTTATTAGCCAAAAACTAAACATCTTCTTTGATCAAGCATCCCTGTCTTTGGAATCAATTCCACAAAAATAACCCCCTCAGTATCTAGAATATTGGAATAAGGTTGTTTTTGTTTATGTTCTTAATGGCAGAAGCAATGTTAATACCCCACCATGGCACATTTTTATCTCTGACACAGTACTATTTTCGTCAACTGACACAATAAAATAGTTTTTTTTTTTTTTTTTTGGAGACAGAGTCTCACTCTGTCACCCAGACTGGAGTGCAGTGGCGCGATCTTGGCTCACTGCAAGCTCCGCCTCCTGGGTTCACATCATTCTCCTGCCTCAGCCTTCCAAGTAGCTGGGACTACAGGTGCTCACCACAACGCCCGGCTAATTTTTTGTATTTTTAGTAGAGATGGGGTTTCACCGTGTTAGCCAGGATGGTCTCGATCTCCTGACCTCGTGATCTGCCTGCCTCGGCCTCCCAAAGTGCTGGGATTACAGGCGTGAGCCACCGCGCCTGGCCAAAATAGTTATTCTTAATTCTGTACTGTGAACATACAAAAACACAATTAACTATGCTACTATTTCCTTTTAACTAGTCATAACATAATAACTTAAATGCTTATGTTAAGATATATAAATAAAACTTACATATACTACAGAAGTGCATGAGGCATGATGAAATTTCATTTTTGGAAATTTCATTACTGCCATTGAAAATCTCTTCTACTATAAGTTAAGCATTCGTTTTAACATGTTCTTTAGGTATGAGGACATTAACCAAGTGACTTAAATCATAAGTATACTTTATTAGCTGAAAAACTGCTGGTGGTGGCAATATATATAACTTGAGTAAAAAAATAAAGTTTTATATTAAATACCAAATCTCATGGGATTATACGTGGCTGTCTGGCATATTCTGTGGAGAAAGATTCTATGGCCATATTCAAATCCACTGAGTAAAATACCATGAGAATTAGTAACATTAGTATTGATGGCAGCATCGAACTCATTGTGTTATTGTTGCTATGAATACATAGAAAAAAACACCTGAATCATGTTTTCTTCAGTTGGTTGGCATTAAAAACACTAAGCTAGCATAATAGTTTCATAATCTAAAAATCTGATAGTCATATTTTATAGTCCAGACATATTTTTATTTGAACCAAAAAATGTTTCAAATATGCTACATAACAATTTACATTTTAAGTTAGAATTTATTAGCAATTAAGTAATTTAATACATCATAGGCCATTATTTAACATGTACTTTATAAATTTTTAAAAATAAGACCCATAAAATATGCTATAATTTCACTATGTGACATAATTAGGCTGAAATTTTTTCATGTAGTTCTGTTTATAAATTTTTGACCAATGTCTGAAAAAGACATATATATATATATAGACAGTCTGTACTTATAATGTTACTTAATAATTTGGTTCCCATTAAGAGGTGACTGCTTAGAAAAATGAGTTAACAGTGATAAAATTTAATCCACATGGGTTTTCTGTTAGTTCAAAATAACTACTTCAGTCTATGATATAGAAGTGACAATAAGCACCTTTTTTTTTTTTTAATTTTACTTTAAGTTCTGGGATACACGTGCAGAACATGAAAGTTTGTTACACAGGTATACATGTGCCATGGTGGTTTGCTGCACCCATCAACCCGTTATCTACATTAGATATTTATCCTAATGCTATCCCTCCCCTAGCCCTCCACCCCTCAACAGGCCCAGGTGTGTGATGTTCCCCTCCCTGTGCCGATGTGTTCTCATTATTCAACTCCTACTTATGAGTGAGAACATGCAACGTTTGGTTTTGTGTTCCTGTGTTAGTTTGCTGACAATGATGGTTTCCAGCTTCATCCATGTCCATGCAAAGAAATGAACTCATCCTTTTTTATGGCTGCATAGTATTCCATGGTGTGTACTTGTCACATTTTATTTGTCCAGTCTATCACTGATGGGCATTTGGGTTGATTTCAAGCCTTTGCTCTTAAAAATAGAAGCACCTTTAATTTTAAGAGAATTTTCTTAGAGGTATTATTTTATTTGGCATATCATGGTATTTCACCACTTAACAGACTGTTTTTTAACAATACAAACTGTGCCTATCTTTTTTCATGTATTCCTTTCAAATAATACTATAATTGAACAGCATAGATAACATTATAACAGTAAATAAAAATTATGAGTCCAGGCAAGATTTTCCTTTTCACATACTATTTCAATATGACATCTAATGCACAGAGGTGAACAAATCCTTCCTGAATTTAACTAAACTTTTTTTTTTCTTTTTTTTTTCTTTTATTATTATTATTATTATTATTATACTTTAGGTTTTATGGTACATGTGCGCAATGTGCAGGTAAGTTACATATGTATACATGTGCCATGCTGGTGCGCTGCACCCACCAACTCGTCATCTAGCATTAGGTATATCTCCCAATGCTATACCTCCCCCCTCCCCCCACCCCACATTAACTAAACTTTATGTAACTTGATTCCATCTTAGATGTCCCAGACAACACAGGTTTAGTAACTTTGACAGTGCGTATGCAGGTCACACCTCTATTGCCTGCCATTTTCTATGATTCACATTTCCAGATCACCATCCCAGTGCAGATGAAGACGGTTGTGAATGTACTAGAAAAGGTAAGGAAAAACTTATATATGTTTGGGGAATTTTTCCTGGTAAAAGTATTCTCAAAATCTAATTTCACCTCTTTCCTAAACATAAAAACATTAAAGCATATATCACTATTTATGTTTATGAGGGTATTTCAAGCAAATCTAAATCACAAGGTAAATACAGAATACGGCCCCCAGGAGCTCCTCTTTATTTTTTCAACATTTTTACAGTATACCCAAAATATGTGATCTTCAGCAAGCAAATTCAGAGCCAACAATCACATCTTTATATCTAGATTTCCTCCTATCAGGGGAGCCTTTAAAATCTGCAGTGTCATAAAAAATCAGTTACTTCAAGCTGTTATTATGAATAGCTACCTCCAAAGTGAACTAAAGAAGAGTTCAAGAAGATATTTTTCAAAACTTACAATTGAAGAAAGAATCAACTTTGTTTTCTAAGTGCAAATGCTTTGTTGGAAAGAATAATTGGCTTAAAACATTTAACCTTCATGATTTTACAGAAGGATCATGATGTAACAGCCAACTAAAGGCATATATAATTTACTAAATAGTTACATGGACAGGATAAAATTGGATGTGTACTGGCTAAAGTTTGTAAATAGGCTGTATTTTAAATGGCAATGTTATTTACCACAGATAAAGAAATGGTATTCTAAGCATCTCTGTAAAATAATACCACTAATAGCACTGGGTAGGAATATGAATGAATGAATGAATGGGAGAGTTTGGAAGTCTTAACCAGAGTAACACCAAATCTTCAACTCAATATCAATGGAAAAACCAAGTCTTATTCTTTACTGGTTTCTAAACTATGCAGAAATTATTTCATGTTCATTTAGTTTAATATCAACCTTATTGTTGGCAATTTCAATATATTTGTGGTTTTACTGAGTACAGTAAATCTCAGTCCCTTCTCTGAGTTCTAGATTAGAAAATAACTCACAGAGAGGAAATAACATTCTTTATATAAGTATTGCTGATACAAAAGAATAAGGCTTAAATGTGTGATACAGTGGGATTCATTAACCTTATTTCTAAAATTAAACAGAGTCTCAAGCCATAGGAAGAACCGAACACCATAAGGCTCTTCGTGCTATCACTATTAGTGCAGAGGCAAAGCCTACTTTTATCTATTGTTCATCAGAATCTATTCTTTCTGCAGGCAGCCTGAAAGGAGAAAGGAGGGGCTGAGCTAAGCACATCTAGGTCCTTTTCCCATAGTCACCAAACAGATAAGTAACTCTACCTAACATAGGAAGGAATGAATGAACTGTAGACATAGACTCTAAGAGTTTGATAGACGGACTTTTCTTCCCATAAAACGAACTGTTAGGATGGAGAAAGAGGAAGCACCTCCACATTCCAACATTGTTATCTGCTCACAACTAAAACATATAGGTTCTATAGAGCCCAGGAGATGGGAAAATCCAGTGTTTTAGTGAATCACTCTGTTACAAGTATTCTTTTCAAGGCTTTCATTTGAAAATTAACAGCTGTATATAAATGATTGCATCATTATTCTTACTTATTAAAATGGCAAAAATAAGCATATAATTTATTTCAGCAGTCCAATATTGGTTGTAGAAATATGCCTTATGTTTCTGATAACTACTTATCTTAAAATATGTATCTCTCTAGAAACAGGTAACAGCCAGTTTCAGATACTGGTATAGACATAAATATAAAATTTTATTTTATTTCACACAACACTGGTTTTGAGGCTTAAAATTACTATATATGCTGTTTTATAACTTTGCAAGTAGTAAAAAATGATAAAGTAAAGCACTTCACAAATCAGGACTAGAGATGGGAAAATCTTTAAAGTACATGTTTTATTTCTTCACCCCACTGACATCAATCACTAAACAGACAACTTGTACAAGTTGGATCTCCATATGTTTAATATTTTAAAGAAAAGCACATTTGAATTAAGAATTTCTGAGCCTAGACTCTCTCCTTATTCTGTATACTATTTACAACAAATACAAAAATCTACTTCTTAAAAAGAGATGACAAGTGTAGACATGTCACATTTATTTTCTTTCAATCATAAAAAAGATTAACAAGACAAGAAGCTTTATGTAAACTTTAAGAGATTTGAGTAAGTTTTTGTCTAGAAGAATTTACTAATAAGGAACAGTGAATTAAATCTCAAAGAAATTATAGAACTTGAAAGGTTTTGCCACTTAAAATAGACAAAAAACATATATCATCATGCATTTCTTAACAATAAGGATATATTTTGAGAAATGTATCCTTAGGCAGTTTTGTCTTTGTGCCAACGTCATAGAGTACACACTCACAAACCTAGATAGTGTAGCCTACTACACACATAGCATAGACTGTATGGTATGGGTTGTTGATTCTGGCCTACAAACCTGTACTGCATGTTATTATACTGAATACTATAGGCAATTATAACACAATGCCTCTTTGTGTATCTCATCATACCTAAACATGGAAAAGATACAGTAAAAATATAATATACAAGATGAAAAATGGCACACCTATATATGACAGCTCCATTATAATTTTATGGAAACACCAACATACACGTGGTCCATCACTGAACTGAAATGTCATTATGGGGCACATAACTGTAAGATTTAAAATATGATATGCACCAAACAACTTTGATATCATCTAAAATGATATGTTGTAGGTTTATAACTGCATAAAGGTTAATAAGACCTAAATTAAATTTTTGGATTAATTTTTTTACCTAATTTTGCCATATATTGATGGTAAAGAGTAAAATTTGAACAATGATTCTTAATTCCTGAATATCCATGCTATAATAAAATCGAGATTATATATTTTTCTCCAATTAGTTAATAATTATTAGTTTGCATTAAGCAAATAATGTGCTATGCTTTATCAACCAATGAATTTTCTTGCCTAAAGCTCCTTTTAAGTTTAAATTGTTTTCATTAAGACAAGTTCATTACTATGTTCAAGGTCTCTATAAACCAGCAGTGTTTGTTTTAATATGCATTTACATATTTTATATTTAAGATATACCATTTTGGGAGAAGTATATGAATTGAGGAAGAGAAAATAGACTAATATACTATTGCTTAATACTGTTGCCTTAGTTACTTAAAATAATTGCACTGGAAAAGACCTTTCTATAAACTTGTAAACAACTTAAATTCCTTGAATGGTGTTTTAGAAAATATATAAATATACACATTTTTACATATAATACTTAATATATGTGCTATATTAAATATGTATCTATGTACTTTATAATATGTATTCAAATGTTTTTATAAAACATATATGAACAAATACATATATATTTATACACATATATATTAATGTGTGTGTATATATACACGTATAAAATCATATTTGTTAGAGAATATTTGAATCAATTCAAAACACATTTCCCAAATGTGATGGTCAATGAAATTATAGGTTAATAGTTCTACTAAATGATGTAAACTGGCCTTTATGAGAGATCATTTATTTAAGTGAAAATTCAGTTAACTCTAAAAAGTGAATTTATTAGACACTAGCTTAAACTCCTCATCATTTAGAACTGCACCATCAAGGTCTTTATAATATGTTCAAATAAATGCAACTCCCTAAGAGTAAAAGATTTTCTTTAAACTTCCCACGTGTGTCCCGTGTATCTACATTTACAGGAAGGGAAGATACACGATTAGTTACATCAGCTCAGCAGCAGTTCATTTTCACTATCTGCAAAGAAATCAGATTATATTTTTACATAACCATAGTGATGAGCTTTGTTTTCAAGTTTATTCTAGTCTGCTTGTACAACACATAGTATTAACAGTTTTTATATGTGTGTCAACAGAGAAAAAGAAATAAGTCATAAGCAAATACATATTTGAAATGCAGTTGTTGTGAAATAAACATCTTCTGTCCCTCATATTAAAACGGTATTTAGGAACAGAAAGTTTTAGCATACTCAACATATTTTAAAAATGTGTACCAAAGAAAAATGATAGTTTTAGATTTTCACGCTACTTTTTGTCTTGTGATGACCTCTCCTGGTTGAGTTGCTCATTATCTTAGATTCATGTAGTTTCCATCTTTTTCTCCTTTGAATGTTTTATATTAAGAATATAACTATCATACTTTCCTTCAGAGCTATATATAATGTAAATAAAAATGTTCATTAATGTAAAGTACAGTTGATATTTAAAGTACTGAATCCATGAAGCTCATTCTAATCAATAAAATTCTGTAGCATCCTTATTATTTAATTCATTTCCAGCATATAGGGCAACTTTGCATTTTGGTCACACAGTTTAAATTCAAACGAAATAAAAAGCCACCTTAATTAAGCCATTACGCATTTTTAAACAATAGAGAATGAAAGCCAAGTTAGTAAAAAATCTTAATGGCCGTAACTGTTAACCATCTTAAAAGTAATTGTTTCTATGTTCTCTGTCTTCAAATTCTAATTAAAAAGTTAAAAACTCGGAAAATATTTATGAAATAACAACTTTTTTATCTTAAAATGCATTAACCCAATGGCTGCCAGTGTTCCATTTGCTATGCATGGCAGATGTTTCAGATGGACCCATCAGAATTAAAGTATACAGAATGACGGAACACGGAACCCAGGAAAAACCCTGGATATGAGGACCTTCAATCAGTGAATATAATAAATTTAACATATAAGGAGTTTATTTTCCAGGAAAAGTGGCAGGAAATTCTATATAACCAGACCTTGAAATGGAAACAGAAATTTCATCAAACTAGTTTCCCAATGATAGAGTTACATATTTGTGTAAATATCAACAGCAAGCATTATATCCCCACAATTTGTTTAAATTTATAAAATTGACATAAATATTAACAATATTTAACTCTTTGTGATTTAATTTGTGTTATAAAAAATGCTATACAATGTTTTCAAGTTCATTACAAACTTAGATTGCCAGTTCGTTTATCTCCTTATCTTTATACATTGTGAGAAAAGAAAAGCTAATACTGTACTTAGGAAGATATGTCAAAACAGTAATACTGGCTCATAACCGGATATTATACAGTAGATTCCTTATTACAACTTATAATGTCCTTTTTCAATGCTATTCTTGTTGATAGTTACCACTACAATGAGAACATTATTAACAAAGATGCATTAATACATCCCAAAATCTTATAAACAAAGAGAAGACTACTTCGCATATGACGATTTCTGGAAAATATTAAACTTTTCTTTTCCTAAATGGACAAAAAAAATCTTCCTTTTAAACTCTGAAGTCTCCATGATAATTCTTTACCAACTTACTCATTCTCAGAAACTAGTATGCGCTTATGAATGTTATCCTAAGATTCCTATAGTCTTTCTAGTGTTTTAACTCTTTCTGAACCAAAGGAACAATCATGCATTTCCTCTCTACATGCACAGTATGCACTTCTAAAGGAATGCAGAAAATGGGCCAGAATCTTCCATTTCTTTCTAAACCTCATGAAAACACGGGCAGTCTTAAACACACACACACACACATACACACACACACACATACACACGCACAGTTGATTAAAATGCAGAGATACACATATTGAATAGAATTATTTTCCTGAAAACCCTATTAAGAATCTGTTTATTACTACATTAACGACGCTTTGCACTGAGTGTCCCAAGTCCCGTACTGCATCAGTCATATCCATGATATCAAAGTATCAAAGAATTAAAGCAATTTCAGTTACAATTTCGCTGCCTTCCATTTTAATAAGCAAGTACTAAAGGGGCATTAACTTTTTAAGAGAACGGGAGAGGTTAAAGAGACCCTATAGGTGCCCAAACTGTTTAAAACATGCTCCTCTTGTTAACCTCAACCCCGTGCTCATTAAGTTATAACCATAAATAAAAATAAGAAACTTCGTTTTGCCATGGTCTTCACTTTTCATTCACTGACCTACCTAAGCCAAATGCAGTTAACTCTCCCTGCACAAACAACTCCTAAGAAGCTGCCATCTACACCAGTCTCTCTAGCCAAGCTCTTGCCAACCGATCACCAAGACCAGGAACAACTTTCCAGAAACATCACCAGCGTCACAACCCTGTGTCTTCCAAAACAGAAACGCTAGGTTTCGAGTTTGTCTACTGCAGTGGCTGCAAGTGTGTGACAGCGGAGACACAAACACATCAGGGTGCGAGCACTGCGATGCGCTTCGGGGTTGATACCCTGGTGCCAAACATCAATGCCGCACTGAAACTGCTCCAGAGCAGAGCGAGGAGACGGCTACTTACGGGACGTAGAGGGAGCCGTCCAGGCTCTGCAGAGGCAGCTGCTGACAGTCCACAGCAGGAGCGCTGCCCCGCAGCCGGCGCGCGGAGCCGCCAGCATCCTTCGCCTCCTGGCCGGCGGCGCTCCAAGAGCTCGCTGCGGAGATGCAGTCCGTCTCTCCGTAGGGTTCTTGAAGGGAGATGGGCTGTCCTCAAATACGCGAGGAAGCCAAGCCCCTCCCGCTTCCTCTTCTCCCCTCACCCCCCTCCAGGCTCCAATTCTTCTGGGCTTGGAGTGGCAGGCGAGTCAGCCTTCGTTCTCCCTCCGTGCGCGTATTGCCTCTTGCACTGTGTGCCAGTGCAATGCCGGGGGAGGAAATTCAAACCAAGAAGGCAAAGGAGGGGGAAGAGGGGAGGGGACGGACACCTACCCCGCCCTCTCCTTCTTTAAAAAAAAAAAAAAATCACCAAAGGACGGGGGAGGGAGGTAATCAGAAGAGCAGAGGCTGCAGAAGAGGAAGGCAGAGCGACGGAGACGGTGGTGCAGCTGTTGCCACTGCGGCCGAGCGCTCCCTCCACCGCCGGGCAGCGTGACTCGGGGGGTTTCCAGTCGCCCGTCAGCTCACATGGAGAGCTTGTGCATGTGGGGAGCGCGCAGCTCAGCCGGGGCGCACGCACGGCCTCAGCGCTGCGCGGCGCGGGGAAGCATTTCCCGGGCGGCGGAGCGCGAGCAGCAGCAACAGCCGCGGAGAGCAGGAGACGCCGCCGCCGCCGCCAGCGCCTGTGAGCCCCGGCGGCGAGCGAGGCGGAGGGAAGCCCTCCCTTCTCTTCCCTTCTCGGTCCCCTCCTCGGCTCCTCCTCCTCCGCCTCCTCCTCCTCCTCTTCCTCCTCCTTACCGTACCTCTCTGGCTGTCAAAACCCTTCTGCCCTGCCCTGGCCTCGTTTGAAAGCAAAAGGGAGACTGAGCCGACCCGTCGTGGTCCATCAGCTGGGGCGGGGGCGGAGCAAGGAGGCGCGCGCCTCTCCCGGGGCGGGAGGTGATGCTGTCCGCGGTGCTGAAGTTGGGGATTTGCTGTGTAATCCTAGAACCCTGCTCCAAACCTCGCTGCCCCCTACCCGGCTGCCGGAAGGAGAACACCCTCGCTCAGATGCCTTCTCCTTTCCTTCTCTCCTCCCCTTCAGATAGAGATGGTACAGGCTCCTGGAGCTCCGGCCCCCCGGGAACCACAATCAGGCGTCCGACAGGCAGGTCTTCCGAGTGGTCCTAACACCAAGTGACGGTGCTAAACATCCCGACTGACTGGAGCAGCGAGGGAGGACTGCAGATGCCGTTAATGCACATGTTTTCGATATGTAATTAATTCGTACTCATACATATGCACACGTACACCAAACACACGCTGCTGCCAGGAGAAACTACACTTAGGCAAACACGCATACAAACACAAACACAAAACGGAAATACATAAGCAGGCATATGGGTAACTATTTCAAGGTACCTGAGGCATTGCAAGCACTAAGAATTAAGAATGTTTAGAGAGACCTAGATTTTCTTTTCAGATTTAGATAATTTTAATAATAATTATCAAGCTCTTCTCCCTAGCTCACAGCTGTTCACACTCTACCCTCTATATGTTTTTCTTCCATCTAGTCTACTTAAAGTATTTGAATTCTTATGTCTCTGCAGAGCCAAGCATTCCACTGACTTTATTGACACAATTAAAAATCATTGGTCATCTAAATATCTAATGATGTTTGTGGAGGACTAAGTAGGAGTAACCATGTCTTTCAATGTTATGCAGTGAATAAGCATTTGCATTTAAAGATAAATAGAAAATTTATGGAGGCTTGCCTACTCCTGGAATAAACTGAGTTTTTAACGGCATTGTTTGGTCTTAGAAAGGTCCACTGTAAATAGTACTGTGTATTCACTGCATAATTAATATGGTGTTAATGGGTCTGATTCAGCACTTTTTATGTGATCTTTGTTTCTTGTTAATTCAAAAGGATGCTTTGTCCTAGTAAGAACTGCAGATTGGGTACAATATGGAAAATGAAGAAACACACAGGTGACTAACGGGAGGTAAACTGCCTCCTCATTCTATAAAATACTCCTCCTGTAAAATAATACAGCAAATGCATTCTTATGGATTATAAAATGTCCCTTTGCTGTTTGAATTACCACAGACTGTCAAAAGTCAATGACCGCTTACCAAAACACTCCAGTAAAGAACTGCCATCAGCCATTTCTAAGAGCTCAAAGAAACAAGTCATAGGAAAAAATACTGTCAGAAAGCGTAACTTTTCAGAACAATCTATTAACTATGCCTCTCCATTTTAACTATCATACTGAACTCCAGTAACATAGCATTAAAGTATTTTCAATAGAAGAAAAAAGGCAACGATTGAAAGTATTACCATTTCAGTAACTCAATGAATGCTATTCCATGGGTATCTCAAGCAGAACTGAAACAATTCCATTTCCCAGATTACCAAACTAAAAGACATGCAATAGACATCTATTTAATTATTTTGTAACAGAAAATGATATACCTGAGTGTGTATTCTTCTCCAAAAAGCATTCTCATCAGTTTTCAGTAATTTCTCCTAATGAGAAACAACAAAACTCAATTTAATGACACATGTAAATACCTGCACCACCTCTGTGCCATATAGGATGGTCTTATTTCATGCCAGTATGAGCTAAGAGCCTGCTTTAATCTGTTTTCAATGCACTTTGTCCGGTTTGAAAGTTATGTCACATCATTTGTAACACAACTACCTCTGCCTTCGATTTGTGTTAATTAGGTATGGACATCTGGAACTCAAAATACTTAAAGTCTTAAGACTTTAATTGTTGCCAAATCAGAGATTCCCTAGAGTATAATGTTATGTTCTTCCTATCCAACTCCATTAGAGTTTATATTTTCATCATTATTACAATTAGAATTTAGAATTAAGCTGCTTCTTCCTTCAGTTATCAGTATGACTTTTAGTGAGAAGGTAGGAATTAGTAAGTCTGTTTGTTCTGGTCAAACTACACGGTCCAGCAAAACTGGTAATCCAGTCAATGGACTTACAACAGTCCAACCAGATGTCTAGTAGATATGACAAGCATGAAATTTCTTGTTTCCAAGAGTGAATTCATTATTGATTTCTATATTACATTCATGTTTGCAAATAATTGAAGACAGCTAATAATGATTTGAACATATGTCTCCTTAGTTGGGAGTAAGGTCAATTAAAGCTTGAAAGTAGTAAAACTAAGCAGACCAAAGGTACACACACACAAACCCACCCACCGCCCCCCGCCACCCCAGCCCCACCTCCCCCAAACACACAGCATGACCAGAGAAGACAGTGGGCAATTTGCATTATTTTGGAAGTAGAGCAATGGAAAATAACAAAGAATAGACATTTTCTCTTTCCCACTGCTCACGTCCTCTTTACTTCAACAGATTTTTAAAAAATGTTAGCTTGATCCCATGAGTAGTGGCTTCATTAGCAGTATACACATTCTTCATTTGCATCCCCAATATTAATTGAATATCTACTATTATTGGGTTTGGCATTATGCTACATAGAGATTATGCCTATGACCAAGACAGATATTACATTGGTGGTGAGTGGTTGAATAAAGGGACCAAAATAAGTCCATATCATCTTTATGCTAACATTAATTCAAGTAAATCTTGACTGGCTATTTTTTCCAATATCTTAATACATTCTTAAAATTAATATCCTCAACAAATATAAAAATTATTGTTATCACAATCATCATTATTATTCCAGAGTTCTGTAAATAGTCTGCCACAATGTAAATTATCCCAAAAGTCTGCCCAAATTTTGGAACTTAAGTGAAGAAAAAGAGTCAAAATATTTCAATCCTAACAGTTTGAAGTGATTGCATGAAGCACTGGAAAAATTCAGGAATTTTCAATAGGTTAAAAAAAAATTGGTATATGTCTAGGTGAGTGCCTTGGAGTAGAATTTCCTTCTGTAAAGGGAGCTGTCCAACTATGCCCAGAAATCAGTGAATGCCTGCTGAAAAATCGGTCAAATTAGAGTAGATACATTTGCCAGTCTGATTGCACCCTCTAAGAAGGCTTTAGCACCTGCTTCTCTGAAAATATACAAGCTGTCTGGAATGTTATTCTTTAGTGAGCATGAACAGGATAAAGTACAGTCCCATAGTAAAACCTCTGGTGAGCTGAAAAATCTACCTGGATTTTGGTCCTTTAGCCCTGCTAATTGTCCCTGGGCACTCTGAGATACTTCATATCATAATCAAGTATCAATTCGAATGACATACTGAGGAAGATGCATAAACTTAAAGGGATTTCCAAAATTTCACTTTATTTTAAAGGTCTCAGGGAAATGCATGACACTGAGTGTTATTTGGACTAAACACCTTGAATATATTGCTAAAGAAACAATTCATGTTTTGGCTGTTTAATGTTAGTAGGAAAGGTAAAATCAGCAAAGGGTGGTCTTAATGCACTGGTAAACATACTTTCAATTAGTATAAGAAACTGGGAGGAAAAATGGTTAAACTAATGTGTATATTTAGAATATAAAACTTGACCTTAATATTTATTGCATTCTTCATGTTCTGTGGGGTGAGGTGGGGGTCACAGCCTAGCTCTGTTGCCCAGATTTTAAGTGAATTTCTTTTGAGTGTCATAATCACATAGAAATTAGGAAGAAACAGATGGTCATTCAGGAAGCAAGTTAGAGTGGAAATTGAGCCTGGTCTCTGGGATTTGTGTATAGGCCTACGAACTCTTTGTGTGACCTTACCCACACACTGGATGCTTTCATTTTCTCACCTATGAGATCAGAGTAGTATTTATACCTATAAAACTTGATTATTTTGGGAATTAAACATAATTTATATATTATACCAGGCACAGAAAGTGTTCTCTATAGATTAACTACTAGTACTATTATTATTATCCAGATAAATTAATATACCTCAAAGTTCTAAACTGAAGTTCTAGAATCTTAAGTTTATCCCTCAATAAATTCATATTGCAAAATCATTTAGATTTTTTTCTGGATTAGAAAAAATCTTTTATCAATGAGAAGTTATTTCAAATTGTCTGAACATTAAGATCAATTTATGTATTAATGTGAAATCAGTGTGAAAAAATAAAATGCATATTGGAATAAAATTTTGGAAATGTATTTGGAATTTGAAAGAACTATGAGAAAGTAAGGTCTATAGGAACGTAAGGCAAGATGTGGGGCTTGTGAACTGAAGTACATATTTTCCAACAAAGATCACTTCTTAAGATTTTGAAAATTATCTTTGTTTCAATTAAAAGAGAGAAAAATAGAGTTGTTTAAAATTATTCTGAGCATTAAAGTATTACTACTCCATTGAGACTAGACCTTATGTTATAGATGTACAGACTGTCTAAGCAACAAGGAGGACCCATTTCCTAAAGCAATAGTTTCAGGAGATGAAGGAGAGGGGAGAAAAAGGCCTTTCAGCATTACAGGCTGGTTACAGAGAGGCAGTCAGGCTCTCAGAATTGCAGTTCCAGGAGTGGTTGCTGCTGAAATATTCAAGTTTATGAGTGGATTGTTTCCTGAAAAATCCAGGATTAAGTTGGAGGGTAGTGGGTCTAATCAGTATGACTACCCAAAGCAGACTGCCTACAGCAGACTTTAGGAAGTAGGATTTGTTACAGTATAACCCGCTCACAGTTTGCAATTTATCATCAAAGGTTTGTTTTAATGCAAAATACTAAACTATAATAGGAAGGCTGTTGAGTACATTTATGAAGCACAGTCTTATTGGCAAGGGCTTAAAGACCTTTAGATTTTATAACTCAGGTCATTTGATTTGATAGAATTGAGTAATATGTCTAAATCACATAGGCCAATGCACATTTTGCTGACTTTTGTGTGAAATTTGTGATATGAGTAGCTAGGCTGTGGAAAGTATCTTAGTCTGAATTTAGAGATGTGTGCTATTACTATGTTAACAGCAGATTGTGTAAAGTTTTATGTGGACTTTTCTTGTCAGACAGGTTATTTAAACTTTTATCCTTCTACTGATGTCATGATTATACATTTTAGACCACAGGGAATTGGGTAGAATTTACTCCCAAATAGGAGATCAGTAAGTCCACAGAAAATATTTGGGTTAATAAATATCAAGAGTTAATATGATTTCATCTCTGGGGAACGAGGGTGAGTGAGAGCATAGAAGAGGAGATGGATAAAATTCTATGAAGAATTAGGCAACAGCCTTCATTCCAAATACAATTTCTTTGATTCGGATTAAAGATAGAAATGACTTGAACTGGAGGGTTATGTCTATGTCTGTGACTTCCTCTTGGAATGGGGCCTGTGAAATCTTTTTGGTAGTAAGTGAATACAGAGATGCATATTGAAATAGCAAATGAAAACAATAGTCATGACCACTGGATTCCAGCCCTGGGATATTATCTGGTTCTAAATAATGGAGGAGAGGTATTGTGATACTTTGTTCAGGTACTTAAGAGGAGATGAGCTTGTATGTAAAGAACAAATGTAAATAAAATTAAAAATGATTTGTGAGGACTACAGGAAGAAAAAAAGGCAGTAGCTGATACAGACTATCATCTTTGGTCTAAGTGGAACTAGAGAAATATTATGAAATGCTCCAAATCTACTTAATGTTGACACACATTCTCATGTATGGTACTTCATTTGGTTTCTAAGAAAACTCATAAAATCCTCAAACTTTCAAAATAGGGTGAGACTGATGATAAAGAATATTGTGTAGATAGCCATGGGAAGGATGCAGAGTTGTTTTATTTGGGGCAAAAGATGGATTTAAACATTTGACAAACAAGCTTGCCTAAATTGTCACATTCTTGACAAAATTTAGCAACTCAGTGGAATAAAAAGGAAAATGGAATTAGGGGGGTGACAGACAAAGGATATTTGGAAGAAGTAAGTTCATCTAGAAGAATTTACAGACATTGTCTTTTTCCTGGGTTGATAAAAGTTTATCATTCCGCCTCACCCTCAAGGAGATATTTCTGGACCAAGATCAACTATAGTATCTTCAGTTGATTTAAGGAGAGAAAACCCTTGCACTAAGAAGCTTTTAGTGTCAGTAAAGAAAAATGGTACACTCCAGCCATATTGAATATTAGGGCTAGTGCTATATGCTCTGTCTAGAAAAGAATAAGCTCATTTCTGAGATGTAGAGTCTAGGATAATGCTGGCGGGTCCCATTTTCTTTATTGTTAGTGTTCTTCTAGACATATAGCAAATTGGAGAGTACATAGTTATAATGAGGTTCATGCAAAAGCCAAAAATCAACTTTTAGTAGCAGCAACATCATTTACAACAAATAAAAGTTAAGAAAACACACCATCTAGCAAATAAATTATAAACGTTTAACTCAATTTTAGGAGATGGTTTCTTAGGAAAAAAAACCCATAAAATGGCTGGCTTATAAACAACAAGCATTTATTTTTCAGTTTTGGAGGCTGAGAAGTTCAAGATAATGTGCCTGCAGATGTGGTGTCTGGTGAGGGCTTGTCTCCCATAAATGGTACCTTCTAGCTGTGTCCTCCCTTGATAGAAGAATAAAAATTCTCCCAGGCCACTTTCATAAGGACACTAATCTCTTTCACATGTGTTCTGTCCTCATAATGGATCCAACCACCGAACACCTCATCTTCTAATACTATTAACTTGAGGCTTAGGATTTCAAGATATGACGTCTGAGGGTACACATTCAGACTACAGCAATTTCCCAGTTGTTACCTCTTTACATTCCATACAATATGGTGTCTGCTTGTTGAATGTCCAAACATCTGAGATCCTCAATATTTTCCTGGAGTATTTCTTGGAATTTCATATTCTGTTTTCCTCTTATTAGTTTTTGAAAATGCTAGATCTACTGACAAAGTTGAATGACATTAGGTAGCATCCAAAACCCAATCCAGTGATTAGATTGAAGTCAGCAGTCAGATAGACCAGACAAAATAATATAGCAAACAGGGCATATTATTCTGGAGAATCTGGACATTTTAAGAACAAAGTAAACAAAAGAACAAATGATCATTTATTGTTCACATGGTAGGAGTCGACATTACTGATTTGAAACTAAAGATTACTAAATTTTTTTTCATCTGGAAAGATGAATTGATTTAAATCTCTCCACAAATTTATTTACTATGTCCTCAATTTGCAATAGTGGAGCTATATAGTGCAGCAAAATTTGAGATAATAATTACTGCCTAAATGTTTTAAGTTAGTTTGCATAGTTACTGCCAAAACATTTACAGCTTGCTTCGATAGTTCTTACTGAACCTAATTTCATGTAAGGATGCACCCTCCCATCAAACAATAGGAAACACGAAGCCCTCTTTCACTTTTGCAGAGCTGAAGGCAATTATGGAACCTAAAGTTGTCTTTTATATCAAATACCTAGAACAAATAATAAATTTTACTTCAGTTTGAACTATGTGATGATTATAAAATACATTTCAGAAACGGCTTTAACTAAATGCTTTAGTACAAACATGTTTAATTCGTCTTTTCAAATATGTTTTCTCACTTGAATATATAAATTTTAAAGTTCCCCTATTATAGTAATTCTGCTAAGATCCAAATAACTGTGTTATTACAATTGAATGATCATCACGGTAGTTTATGTGATAATATAATAATTAATGATAACTTAGTCTATTGAAATTTCCACATGATTACCATTTATCCAGGAACAGGGAGGAGAGAGAGGAGATGGTTTTTTCATTTATATCTTGTTTAAGAATATTTCTAATGTACACCAGCTCACATATCTGCTTTAGTATGTTGAGTAGATTGAATGTAATTTAATCTTTCTTTAAGAATTCATTAATTTGATAATGCAATTATCATTTCAACTTTATGTACTAAAATTGAATTAGATTGAAATATTTCTGATTCCAGAGTTAGTGTGACTTTATGTTAAAATTGCTTTTTCTCTACTTCTCTTCATCTCCTTAAATCTTCAAGAGTCCATGCAGCAAGTTGAAACTGAGGTTGCTTACCACTTGGAAGGTAATTCTTTAGTTCCCTGAAAGACCAAATAGGAATAAAGCTGTGTCTGAGAGGCAGGAGAGGTGAATGGAGCAAACTCTGCCTGAGATCTTTGGGGCAGGCTGATCTAATTTCACTCTTGTGTGTGTGTGTGTGTGTGTGTGTGTGTGTGTGTGTGTGTGTTTTCAGAGTTCTGCAATTCCAGTGGTCAAGAATTAGCCCAAACACCAGGTAGTAATAAACAGTAATTTTAAAAATATTGTCTTGCTTATATTTCTTTGGGACTAGAATGCATGTATAGCTACTTGTAGAAGTCTAAGCCTCTATTGTCTTAAAAAAATTAACTTCAAATATACCATATGTATCCTAATTCAAATTCTTTGATCTTATGTCATTTTCATAAATGCCAAGTATGGAAGACAATGCTATTTTTTGTGGAGTTTCAATTACTGACATTCAGGTAACAACATTTGGTTACTGTAAGGATTATGGACTGACATGTTGGTATTTTCTTTATTTAGAAGGCCCTGGATCATTTTGTCCATCATCTTGGAATCCCTAGCCGAGAATAAAAATAATTTAAGAATAAAAATACCATTGTGGAAGTCAGTGTGGCGATTCCTCAGGGATCTAGAACTAGAAATATCATTTGACCCAGCCATCCCATTACTGGGTATATACCCAAAGGACTGTAAATCATGCTGCTATAAAGACACATGCACACGTATGTTTATTGCGGCACTATTCACAATAGCAAAGACTTGGAACCAACCCAAATGTCCAACAATGATAGACTGGATTAAGAAAATGTGGCAGATATACACCATGGAATACTATGCAGCCATAAAAAATGATGAGTTCATGTCCTTTGTAGGGACATGGATGAAATTGGAAATCATCATTCTCAGTAAACTATCGCAAGAACAAAAAACCAAACACCGCATATTCTCACTCATAAGTGGGAAGTGAACAATGAGAACACATGGACACAGGAAGGGGAACATCACACTCTGGGGACTGTTGTGGGGTGAGGGGAGGGGGGAGGGATAGCATTGGGAGATATACCTAAAGTATAATAATAATAAATAAAAATAAAAAAGAATAAAAATAATTTATTCTTAAAAAATATTTTAAGAATAAAAATAATTTTATAATTATTATAAAAATAAATTAAATAATAATTTAAATAAAAATAATTTAAGAATAAAAATAAATTAAGTATTAAAAATAATTTAATACTGGGAGTGGCAGAAACAAGTTAGGTGTAATTTATTTCCATGTGAATGTGTGAGTGTGGGGGGAATGGCATATCTAACTAAAAGAAAGGCACATGTATCTAATTTTTACAAGGCTATGGATATGATACTCATTATTTTAGGTATAATCTACAAATGTGCTTTACATTTAATCGATAATAAGTAATTTTATATGCTGACACTCCATTGTGTAGAACACTTTTTATAGTTATGTAATTTAAGTGTAAAAACCACCATCATCTGCTCTTAACACATTTGAAATAAGTCAATGGTCATTTTTACAATTTATGACATCTTGAGTTAACGAGACGACCTTTCTTCATATTACTTTTTAAATTCATGAACTGTGGAAATGTTATTTACGTTCACATTGGGTTGAGTAACCAGAAGGATAGGCTCAAGGGAGACTTTTCTGTTCTCTATTCTACTAGAGCCTACTACTTAAATTCCACCGGAAACAGAGAGGAATGAATTGGGATGGGAATAGTTTAAGCTTACCTTTAATATACACTCAATAAAGTATTCCTAATTGATTAGAATGCAGTTCTTGTTCTAAGTCATTTGTTATTAGTTAACGTATGCAATCAAAGTGTCTTAATAAGAATTCTCTCAATTTTATTGACCAAGAAACTGTAAGCACATTTTTTTTCTTCTTGTTAATGTTGGTCCTGTGATAGGAAAAAACATAGGAAAACTTTACACTAAAATAATCAACTTCACCCTAAAATGATTAACTTGCCTAAGATAATTCTGATTATTGTCCAGTGCCTCTGTACAGAGGAGGGTGAACACGTAGAAAATTAAACTGAAATAGGAACAAGATGTTTGGTGACCTCACAAATGTGTTTGTAAAGAACCATAGCTATTGTATGCAATCAATAGTGGCTTCGTGCTCTCTCCACTCAGCGCTCCCCTGGAAAATCACCACCATCACCACATCAAATAAATAGCGCAATCTATTCCATCCTTTCTCCCTCATACAACTTGACGTCTTTCTTAGTATACAATTTGCCTGTCATTTACCACTCACTAAGAGATACAATCAGGACAAGTGGAGAAGTGGGGCAAAAGGGGAAAAGAAGCACACACTGAGGTTTGCGGGGCTCTCCTCCTGTGGAAATGGCATTGACATTATTCCCCCTTGACCTCAACGATTTCTAATTGACTAGGTTCACAAAGATTTATCCTTTCATGATTCAAAAAACCTCTAGCCAGAATGTTCCCAAAGTTTTCATTCGAAAATAAAGTAGGATTTTATACAACTAAATTCAAATTTCAAACCTGAGTCCAATGTCCCTGTCTTCAGTGGTGAAAATGACAATTGTATTTCCCTAATGCTCTGGTGAGTACCTTTCATAATAAATATTGTATTTAGTTACATGGCAGAACTATTCATCTTTACGGAGACAAGCAATGTATTCTGTACCGCATCAATATATGATTCACTATGTGAAGCAATCACAGTAACTCATTTCTCAAATTTCAGTTCTCAACTTAATCCTTCTCATCTCATTTCATTCAACATTTGAAGATAATGTAAAACTTGAAAAAATTGCTTTAAAATAATTAACAAACTAATTATCTACTCCAGGTTACTCTGGAAAGAGTCACATAGAGAGAAGTTAGGTAACTTTTCCCCTTATTTGACTTCATAGAGTGTATGGTTCTTATTTTCAGGAGAGAGGGAGAAACAGAAAGAGATGGAGAGAGAAAGAGAGACAGAGAAAGGGATGTTTTAGCTTCTCCAAGCAAAGTGAGGAGGAAAGTTACCCAGATAATTACTGCCATCAGATACTTTTGCTTGCTTATCTCTGTTGAAGACCATCATCTGAATAACTACCTTTGGCTTCTCTCTACTGTGCAGAAATTGCTTATCATAGGAGGGAATTTAAAGGATATGATGACACTATTCCATTTCTCATTTTACAATAAACAACTACAATAAAAAAAAAACCAAGCAAACAAAATATCATTAGAACATAAAAGAGTGTGTAAAAGTCTAAGCTTTGAAACTTGTATTCCTGAATTCAGACGTTTAGCTCATATTCCACAGTGTCTGTAACATTAAGTACATAAAATCAATGGACTGAAGTTAGGTGAACAAAATAGTACATTACAACTTGGTTATTTTAGATTCTTAAGAAGAATGATATCAATTTTAAACATAAGAAGTATATCAAATGAAAATATATCAACTTTTGTATTCTTTCCTCTTTTTCACATAGTTCTGTGAATGCAGAGCGTGATCAGTTAACTTCAACATTTATTAAACTTTAATGTTTATTAAAACATTAGAGGAAGGGTTTCAAAACCCTTAATATTTAAATTAATCCCAAGATTATACTCTTGAATAGCACTTATTATTTAAAAAAAACTTTAGAGAAGAAATCAAAGGAAGAGAACAAGATAAATTAAAACTAAAAAGTTTTCCAAAAAGACATGATTTATGGTTCATAGTCCCATAGTGAGCAGAGTATGAGATTAAGAACAACGTGCACAGATTGATTTTAGAAAAAAAAAAAAAGTGAGTGACTTCTTCCTTTGCTCTAGTAGGAAATACTGTAAAATAACATAGGTATTTTGAAACACTAAAGAGAGAAAACAATGACTGACTAATCCAAAATCCATCAGTAAGTCACTGTCCAGTCAAATTCTGTTTTATGTCACCAAACAGTCTCTACTACCTGTCACATAAGGGAAGAAAATACAGAAGATGCAGTACTTACATTGAAAATAAAAATAAAAAGTAAGAGAATATATTTATAAATGATATACCTGATAAGGGGTTAATATCCAAAATATATAAGGAACTCAACTCAACAGCAAGAAAACAAATAACCTGATTCAGAAATGAGCAAAGGACCCGAACAGACATTTTCAAAAGAAGACATGGAAATGGTTAGTAGGTTTATAAATAATATTGAGTATTACTCATTATTAGGTAAAAGCAAATTGAAATCCCAGTGAGATATTACCTCACACCTGTTTGAATAGCTGTTATCAAAAGGATATATTATGATAAGTCTTGGTGAGGATGGAGAAAAAAATATAAGTACATAAAAAATACATTATAAAAAATGTAAATGTACAACCATTATGGAAAATGATATGGAGGGTCCACAAAAAAAAACTGAAAATTATGTTAAGAAGAATAAGCCAGGCACAGAAAGGCAGATACT
Organism: Pongo pygmaeus; assembly: GCF_028885625.2. Classification (NCBI taxonomy): domain Eukaryota; kingdom Metazoa; phylum Chordata; class Mammalia; order Primates; family Hominidae; genus Pongo; species Pongo pygmaeus. Next base: position 79,117,688 of record NC_072376.2, read on the forward strand.
GCATAATTTCACTCATATGTGGAATCTAAAAAAGTTGATCTCATACCCCAGTGGTTGAGCTGGGGTACCTGGGGATGTATTGGCCAAAGAACACAACATTTCAGTTAGATAGGAGAAATAAATTCAAGAGACCTATTGTACAACATGGTAACCATAGTTAACAACATATTGTGTTCTTGAAAAATGCTAGGAGAGTGGACGTGAAGTGTCAATTTACAAAAAAAAAAAAAGAAAGAGAATAGACCTACCATATGATCCAGCCACTTCTGAGTATGTATCCAAAAAAACTGAAATCAATATGTCAAAGGGATATGTGCACACTCATGTTCATTGCAACATTATTCATAAGAATAGCCAAGATATGGAAAAAACGTTAGTGTTCATAAGCAGATAAATGGATAAAAAAGATGGCAATATACACAATGAAATACTATTGGGCCTTAAAAAAAGGAAATTCTGTCCTTTCTGATAATGGATGAACCTGGAGGACATTATGCTTTGTGAAATAAGCCAGGAACAGAAAGACAAACACTACGTGATCTCCCTTACAAGTGGAATGGAAAAAAGTCAAACTCATAGTAGTTGATATGCTTTAGCTATGTCCCCACCCAAACCTCATCTTGAATTGTAGCTCCCATAATTCCCACATGTCCTGGGAGGGACCCGGTGGGAGGTAATTGAATCATGGGGGCAAGCCTTTCCCTTGCTGTTCTCGTGATAGTAAGTCTCACGTGATTTGATGGTTTTATAAAGGAGAGTTTCACTGCACACATTCTCTTTCCTGCCACCAGGTAAGATGTGACTTTGCTCCTCCTTCACCTCCTGCCATTATTATGAGACCTCCCCCAGCCATGTGGAACTGTGAGTACATTAAACCTCCTTTTCTGTATAAATTACCCAATCTTGGATATGTCTTTATTAGCAGTGTGAGAACAGACTAATACAGAAGTAAAGTGTAAAACGACAGTTATCAGGGTTAGGGGGTGGGAGAAAATGGCGAGCTGTTTTTGGTCAAATGGTACAAATTTTCAGTTAGATAGCAGAGATCTATAGCATGGGAGAGTGACAATATTCAATAATAATATATATTTCAAAGAAATTTAGCAAATCTCAAATATTTCACCACAAAAAGTGATAAGCAACTGAGATGATTGATATATTAATTAGCTTGATTTAATCATCCCACATTATATACATATATCAAAACATCACAGTTTACCCCATAAATGTATAAGATTATGATTCTTCAATCAAAAATAATATTAATAAAAAAGAAAAGGCAGTTTTTTTGTTCATGATTGACACGCCATGTGATCATCAGTATGAGTTAAAGAATGGTGAAGAGGGAAGATGTTACGCTAAATAATTCAGTGTACACATATATAACTTGGCACTAGATCTCCTTCTGGTTCCAGAGGAAAATAATCCATCTGGTTATAGAGCCAGCATTGAGATTGCAGAGCAAGAATGAAATCACTCCCATCTCAGTACAGCTCATATTTACCTAAGTAACATAAGAGTGTTTTTGGAGAATTGCACTTTAATTCAGGGTCTTTGATATGTTCTATCGTGCTCCTTAATGATTTTCATGGCAACCACAAGTAGGGAGTGTTGTGGGCTAAATTGTGCCCCGTCAAAATTTCTATGTTGAACTCCTAACCCTCAGTACTTGAAAATATAACTATATTTGGAGAGAAGACCATTGAAGAGGTAATTAACTCTAAATGAGTTAGGGTGGGGCCTGATTCAATATGACTGAGTCCCTTGTATGAGGAGGAAATTTGTACACAGAAATATCATGAGAGTAGGCCATGTGAAGACTTAGGGGGAAAGACAGCTATCTACAAGCCAAGGAGAGAGACCTCAAAAGAAACTTACGTTGATGACATCTTGATTTTAGACTTCTAGCCTTCAGGACTGTGAAAAAATACATGCCTGTTTTTTAAACCACACATTCTGTGGGACTTTGTTATGACAATCTCCGAAAACTGATCCAGGGAAAAATAGCTTTCTACCTAGATTCAGTCAAGATAAAGAATTACAAAAGTCCAATCTCCTGTCCTAAAGACAGTTTTTTTGAATTCTCTTTTTCACTTTTCATCTTTCTCTTGATGTGTAAGAAAGAGAATTGAATGCAACAAGAGTTACGCTATGTAACTTAGTAGAGTAGTCAGGCATAGCATCTGTGGTCAGGAATTCTGTTGTCTTTCTTGCAATAGTTGATGTTTGGTTAAGTGCTCAGTGAAGCTGCTTTTTATTATAGATTGCACCAGATTGCTAGTATACACATATGGAAATGAGTTTAACCCATTTGCAGTCTCTAGAATCTATTCTAGAACCCTAGCTATGGATATAATCTCTATACTGCATGGTAGTCTTTGGTAAACACAAGTCTTTTGACATTTTAATTTCTTCCACTATTATTCCAAGTGAAGTAACACAAGAGTGGAAAACCAAAAACTGTAAGCTCTCACTTATAAGTGCGAGCTAAGCTTTGAGTACACAAAGGCATACAGGGTCATATAATAGATTCTAGAGGCTCAGATGGGGAGGCAAGGAGGAGGGCTATGATAAAAAACTACATATTTGGTACAATGTACGCTGCTCCAGTGATGGGTGTATTAAACTCTCAGAATTCACTATCATAAATTCATTCACTAACAAAAAAACCACTTGTACCCCAAACTCTATAGAAATAAAAATTAACAACAAAAACAAAAAAGACAGGTCTATGTCAAGTGTCTTCCTTTGAAAAGTTTAACCATTCTCAGACATTCAACCACCAACCATTTCCTTTTAAAATTTCTTAGTTCCTGTTATCAGAGTACATTTACGTTTTCAGAAGAATCAGACTATAAAACTATATTTCTTTTCATTTTTAAAGGATGTATTATATACTTTAGTAAGAAGATTACAAATACGGGTGGCCCTATCTCTAGGAAGAAGTTTGCAAAATTGAATCAGTCTTTTGTGGTCACAATGTTGTGAAGTATTTCTGCACTTATTGAGTGAGGGATGGTAGACACTGTGCATTGTACGGTGGAACATTCATTTATAATTAATGATTATAGAGCCCAAATTAGTGTTAACATGAATTCAAAGTATTTTCTGCATGGTTTCAATATACACTGAATTTTCCCAAAATGCAAATATAGTGGAAATTGAGAGAAAAAACTATTATTTTTTCTTAACAGAACTTTACTTAACATTAAATACCATTTTAGAAAATCATGTCACTGATGGCAACACTAGCTGTGAGACTAAAGTATACCATTAATAGTATTCCTACTTCTGCTGCTTATGTATTTCAAACAATCATGGTGAATCCGAGTAGCAATGGGGCTCTGCAAACTTCATTATGTTTTCTACCTTCTCTGTACCTGCATATTAACATTAAGAAATGCATATTATTTTATTATAAATTATTTTTCTTACATTTTTATTTATATTAGAGTTTAGGCATTATTTTCAAAATATTTTTGAACATTTTTTTTTGAAATTGTGTGAAATTGTATAATGGGTTATACTATCTATAACCTTTGTTTCAGATAGTATTATAAAATATTTGTGTAAAGTGGTGCTGTGTGTCTAGAATTGCCTCTGGCACTTGCCTTTAACTCAGTCTTACTGCAGTTATGCACCTGCAAACCTTTAAAACCTGAACACAAATTGTCTTGAAAATTGAATTTCTGAACTATTTTCTAATTTAGAGTGACTGGGAAGGAAGAAAACTACAAGCGTGACTGTTTCTGTTCAAACTGGCAACCCCTTCAAGAGCTATTGAATAATAGAATGAAGGCCATCATCCCAGTGAAGGAATTCTCAATATACTTTCATTAGTAAGCATGTTTTTCCATTGTTTTAATCTTAGACCTGAAATGTAGAATGATTAGTGGTAACTATTTTGGCTGCTTAGTAGCTGGTTTTGCTACCCGGGTAAGTTCTATGAAATTAAGAGTTTTGATTTATTATTTCACAGTTGCATGTGGCAATTCCAGGAACCATTCCAAAACTACAAAGATTAGCTCATTTATCTTCACAGCAACTACTTTATCCCCACTACACAAAAGAGGAAACTGAGGAAGAGACATGTTAACTTACCAAAAGTCGGTGATATCCAGTAAATTGCAGAGCCTGGACACAGTTGTCTGGCCATGGAGGCCATGGGCTTAGCTAATTATGTTACACTGCCTTCAAAGGTTGCAATATAGCAAACGAGAAAGAACATGGCAGTAAAAGGATTAATGAGAAAACAGAATTAGATGATATTGCTTTTTTCATAAAGGGATCTTTAAGTTTCCACTTATGTTAAATTCATCATCCTATATCAAGTATGAATAATCAATGAAGATCACCTTCAAATAAGAATTAATTTAATTGTTTATGATAAATAGAGAACCATAAACATTTTCAACTGCAATTGCCTTTTAAATGAGGAGAAAGAAATAAACAACTCAATAGCTATTATTAGACATATTATTTGAGCAAGAAAGGAAAGAAGAGACAAAGTGGGGGAGGGGAAAGAGAGAGACAGAGATAGAGAGAAAGTGAGAGAATGGAAGGTAAAAGGTACAAGTAAGCAGGGAAAAAACGTGAAAAGAGAGCAATGATTACTAACTTTATTATAAGTGAGAAATCTGGCCATTTCTTGTCCGCCTAGTCTAGGCAAATTTCTGGTGTTTTAGATTATTTTCTTTTCTCATTCAAATGCTTATTTTAAAAGGACTCTGTTTTCAACCAGCTCATTTACCAGCGCCCCACTCCCACCGTGCCTCCAGTTTTCAGGAGCTGGAAAAGCTGGAACAATAATGGAACAATCATAATACTCCTTTCCAGACAGATGCACCTTCATTGATTTTCTTTATACATCCCCTTTCTGTAACATCCTCCTTTTGATCATATAATACAATTAGATCTTTGTCATAGCTTCTGTTTTTAAAATGTGCATATAATATTTTAATCTGTGGAAGTGATTATAACATAATGTTATAATGTTATATTATAACGTAATGTTATAATGTTATTAATATTATAACATTATAATATTTATAATGTTATAAATATTATAATAATTTTATGTTAACATTTACTAAAATGATTCAGCACTGTGCATCAATGGCTGTTTATGGATAGAAGTTGTTGTTGGGCATTGCTAAAGGAAAGCAAGCTACTTGCAGATATCAATGAATTCAGATTATTATTAGAAGATTCTGGTGAAGCAGCAATAGTAGAAGGCAAACAGTAAAAAATGAAAGTTTCCGCTGCATGGAAATATTTATTAATTTTGTTATTATTAACTTTTGCAGTTAATTCTTAAGTTTCCTCTGTTATTATTATTTTGTAATTGTCATCTTTTTAGTGTTCACATAGCCTGTTGTCTTTTATTGATTTCCAAATATCACAATTTGGTCAATATTTACATTTCAATGTCATGTTTCTTTCCCTCTAGAATAATCTCTTTTGAATATGACAGCCATATAACTTTGTTTTGTTATTTTGAGCACTTAGAATTGGGAGTCTTTGCTTCATACTTTTCCAATGTTTCATAGCATTGATATTTCTTGTTGTTTTCTTTTCAATGATACTGCTTTTATTTTTAACTAAGCAAGGTTAACATTAGTCCTAGACTGAAATAGTTGTATGTCCTACCATTAGATTATGAAATAATATATTGTCTACTTAGGCTATTCAAAACAATGTTTCTTATATTTTTCTTGATTAAATTCATATAAAAGTTTACAGTAAAGATAATGACCCCTGGTGAATAAATATCTACCTATATATGGTCTCTTTAACCTGAGGATTTTGGTGTTGAAATGCTCCAGATGTATATATGATTACTTATTTAATTGTAGAGAATATAAGTTTCTCAATGTGTATTCACTATCTTTCTACTGGAGTCATAATGATTAGTTGAAAAAAGCTGTGATATATTTTTCAGTTAAAATTCATACAAGTAGAAATGATAGAGTGTATAAAAATCAGAAGCTACAGGCACGAATGTATTAGAATGATAAGTAATCATAAATCTTGATTGCAAGATGTCCGCTTTTCCCAATTGATCTTATTTGACAATAGTCAACAATACAGTTTTTAAACATTCTATATTCCTGGTCTCAAAGCCACACTGCAACTAGGACTATTGGTCGATTGTTTTTCTACCAACTGACCTTGACTTAGAAGAAATCCATATTCTGTTTATATTAATAACCTTTACATTTGTTCTTATATAGAAAAAATGTATTCAGTGCTCATGAAATAATAATATCGCATTCATTTCAATACAAAGACTTTTACTCCCACTCCGCCCCATGATTCTAATTAAACTTGAAAGGGAACAAATAACATTTAAAGTTCTTTAGGGAATAATGTTACGCTCTTATTGGTTAGTTCATCCTCCTTTCAATCTTCTCTAAACTCTTAATTTTAGGTCTTTCAAATGAATTTAGTTTTTATATAAGAGTTAATATAAATATGCAGTAATTATATTCATACCCACACATATATGTACATGTTTTGTAGCCTTCTCATTTTAACTTAATATAGCATGAATATGTGCACTCCAACACATATTCCATCGAACCATGCTATTTAAATTATTTCGTGATTTGCAACTGAAAATGTATGGGTCACTTCTAAATTTTAGTTCACCAATACCTTACTTCTGATTATATATAGTATTCCCACGATCTTATGTTTCTAAATAATGTTAGCATTAGCATTAGCATTTTGTGTATACATTTTTGCACTAATCTCAGCTTACTTCTTCAGGGATGGCTTGATGAGTATGCAGATCACTCTCTGTTTTCCATGTGAACACCCCGAAGATCCATTTACTGCCCTTCTTTGTCCTGCCTCGTTCCAAAGCAGGGTAACCCTCAGGAGCTTCATCACTTGGGACCTTGGCTTTCCATCGTTCCCCTGACAACAATGAGAGCCGCTGGCTCTGGCAGATTAGCTGGTGGGAGGAAAGAGAAGTTGGGGTGCTTCTTCTGTAGTGCTTGCTTCCACCTCCTAGTGGCTGGCCTCGGGTTTGACAACAGCTGAGTTCTGTGGTTTAATCTCTATCCTCTCTTCATGCTTGGGTTTCATCAGTCACTAGACTTACCTCTTCTGCCTTAGAGGTGGAAATGGCTTCCCATGTTGTTAGTCGCTAAATGCTTTATATGCTTTGATTCTTTTACTCTTGGCCACACTTCTGTAAATAGCACCTCCATCAATCTCCCCTTATTTATATCTGTTGAGTAGGTCATCTATTTTCTATCTGAATCTGATAGAATAGGCAAAGGGATACAGCGACATTTTAAGCATTTGGAATATATTGTCACATTTTCTTCACAATTTAAATATACCCCTAGTAATGTATATGAATTTAAATATTCCTATAACTTTCTAACATTAGATTTGCTGTTTTTAATTATTGTCAAGATAACAGGCAAAATAGGACATAATACAGCATTCCATGATTGCTAATTAGGACAAATATTAAGAGAGAGAGTGTGTGTGGTGCGTGTGTGTGTGTGTGTGTGTGTGTGCACGCACCCATGCTTGCAGGTAAGTATACATAGCAATGTGTCTAAAAAGTGCTAGCCACGAATTATGTCCACATTTCAACTCAAGCACAGAATAGACACGTGAATAGAGGCAAGACCTTTCTTCTTTAAATAATATTGGCCGGGTGTGGTGGCTTAAGCCTGTAATCCCAGCAGTTTGGGATGCCGAGACTGGCGAATCACCAGAGGTCGGGAGTTTGAGACCAGCCTGACCAACATGGAGAAACCCCGTCTCTACTAAAAATAAAAAAATTAGCCAGGCGTGGTGGCGGGCGCCTGTAACCCCAGCTACTCGGGAAGCTGAGGCAGGAGAATCACTTGAACCCGGGAGACGGAGGTTGCAGTGAGCCAAGATGGCGCCACTGCACTCCAGCCTGGGCAACAAGAGTGAGACTCTGTCTCAAAAAAAAAAAGCCTTTTTTTTTTTTTTGAGATGGAGTCTCGCTCTGTCACCCAGGCTGGAGTGCAGCGGCGGGATCTCCGCTCACTGCAAGCTCCGCCTCCTGGGTTCACGCCATTCTCCTGCCTCAGCCTCCGGAGTAGCTGGGACTACAGGCGCCCGCCACCACGCCCGGCTAATTTTTTGTATTTTTAGTAGAGACAAGGTTTCACCGTGTTAGCCAGGCTGGTCTGGATCTCCTGACCTCGTGATCCGCCCGCCTTGGCCTCCCAAAATGCTGGGATTACAGGCGTGAAGTCTTATTTTTTAAATTTTCTGTGAGCCAGAGACAATAGTAATATTTGGTCCCTTCCAACTTTAAGTCTGTGATTGTACATCCCCATCAGATACAAAAGGACAGAAAGAAATCCTGCATATTCTGATAATGCACGATTGAAGAAGCAAAATCCACTTTGTGTGTTGAGTCACTGAGTCATTTGTAAAGCTACTTTTTTTCTCCAAGAACTGATGAATGCCGTGATGTATGTTATTTCTTTGGTAATATACTTCATCAGAGAATTATTTTTACAATGCCCAATGAAGTAGACTTAACCTTTTACTGTGTTAAGGGTCAAATTCTGTTAACAAAGAAATCATTCATGCTAATAAGAGAAATGGAATTCTATGTTTTTATCATTTCACATTTATGTATTGCTTTTCTGAACTTTTTTGTTGGAAAACTCTCATTTTGATATCTTTACGTTATGAATGGTTGGAAACATTACCTGAAATTAAGTGGTTCACTTCATCACGTTATTTTTCTTAGTACAGAATGTTTCCTTGGATTTTAAAAAGGGGTCTTGTGGCATGATAGGAAAGAGAGTATTTCTTGGAAGACAAGGAGCATGAACCTCAGAAGTAGCTCATTTGTACCGGAGGTAATGGTGTGAGAGATAGGTAATGCTAGGGCCTTTGAGAGGCTCAATGAAGTGGAAAAAGTAGATAGAGAGCTTACATATTTTCTGCAAATGTGTAGAATTTGCAATACTAAACCTGGGAAGAGCATGTAGTGTGTGATGCGCTTGCTTTGCATATGGGCATGGTGTTATTGACTCACCTTCACCAGGTCAAGGGCTTTGCATTGTTGGGGTGATAGATTTACCCTGCTCAGTTTGCCTGTCCTCCATGAGCAGGAACATGAGTTTGTGAGACATCTGTGTAGGGTTAGGAGGGCAGCTGAAAGCTGTTGAACAGAAAGGAGCTAACAGGCTTGTGCACAAATTAAACTTGTAAGTGTAGTGCCATCAGTGCTCTGTGGAAATGCTGAGCAACCGGAGCGAGGTAGGAAGGGAAATCTTTAGGGATGTGGAGCATTTGGGGGGATTAATGAATACCTCAGAGAATGGGAAAATCATGATATTTCTATACACTATTTGCAAGAAAAATAATGTACAGAAATATTATGACATATTCCAAAAGCACATGTAGATGTTTAAGCATACATTTAGGCTTCTACATTTAGTAAACTAGATTTTAAAATGTTTTTCTAACACTTAACAGAGGATCTGTCATTGACTCAAACTATCATTAAAACAACAGCAAAAGCCAAAGAAAGAAAGAAAGAAAAAGTGTAAGGGCTCTCCCACAAATGCCTCAGGTGAGCAGAAGAGAAAGGCAGATGGCAGCCTCTGTGCTCAGTGGCAGCCAGCCAGCTTGGCCAGAATTGGCTGGAGATCCATGACCCTTTGGCTCTCTTGGGAGAGTGTAAAGTTCTGTCAGCTCATCCATTCAAATAATTAGCAAAAGATATTATTTCCCTGCTCCATCTGCTTGCATTTTTCCTAATAATTGGAACACTGAATAATGTTCCCAAGTCCTTCAGCTTCTCTGCCGCCACAACTGATCACATCTCTGGGGAAAGACCCAAGACTGAGAGAATAGTCAGGAAATTAAGTCTTCCCATGTGAGGGGCCTCCATGAGAATATGAGATCACCACCGCAAGCAGAGGTACATCAGGGCTCAGGAGTTTTGTGAGTGTGAGGTGGCAGAGATCATTCCACTTTGAAATTCACAGCCTGCAGCCTTCACCGTAGACAGGTGTCTTGAACATACAAGGCTTAGGAACCATGATGCTTACAAAAAGAGCAAGTGTTAAATCTTGTACTCAATCACAAATCAACCTTAAGAAATTGACTTATAATGCTGGGTTGGGAAGCTTGATATATATATGTATATACATATATTGTATTATATATGTATGTATGTGTGTATATACACACACACACAAATACACACACATATATATAAAATCCTACAGCGGTGGTACTCTTATGGATATTCCATTATGGATTTCCCCAGACAGGGACTATGACTCTGCCTTCCTCTGCATGGTACCTAGCGCAGCACAATGCATGATGGCACTCAATTAAGTCCAGTTGACTTGGTGACTGTAAGTGCTTCAAACCAGTGAAGAATAGAAAGAATCAAAGTGGAATGTATGTTTGCATTTTACTATTAATGTTAAATTACCTTTTCAACTCTAAGGCCCTTCTGACTTTGTTTCTTCACTTGGGACTGTGAGGGTGAATCTCAGTAAAAGAAATGATTAGCACCCACCTCAGTGTTCATTCACTCCACGTGTTTTACTGAGTATCTACCACATGCCAGTATCAGAGATGCCTGATTGACTCCATTTCTGCAAAGCAACCACTATATTTTTAAGAAGTAAAGTGTTCTAATATTTGTCAATGTAGATATATTCAAAAGTAAGTTAGCAGCGATTAACATTTGTACTGATTTCTATGACATTTAGAAGATTTTATATTAATAAATTATAAGAGGAAGTGGTTATTTAAAAACTAAATTCATTTTCCTGAAAATACATGTTTTTACTGAGAGTTCATTCTACCCAAGATACTTTTTTTTCTTCTTCAGACAGCATATAAGTTATGAAACTGGGACAAACACTTAGTTTTTCAGATATGTTGTCAAATGTTTTTTCTACTATTCTTTCTACTCCCTATCATATAAGAATGGAGCTACTATTTACTTTTTTGAAAAGAACAATTTTCCTTTATAAAAAAGATTCTCTTAAACATTGTCATGTTGCAATTAAGATGTGAAAGGATTTAAAACAGAAACATCTCTCTATTGCAAGCAAAGTTTCAGTGTGTCTATAACAGAAGGAAATGAAATAAAGTATGATAAATGCATTTCAATGGTCAATTTAAATACTATAGTTACATAATGTTTAATAAATTTAACCTACTAATAGGAAAACATCATTTGTGGATTTCTATTTTATTTGAGTTTCAGCTCCTTCAAAAAGTAATATGGAAAAAAATAAGTCAATTTCCACGTAGGATAAAGTAACCACATGGGCAAAGTTAAATTGTTATATATTTTATAAATATAACCTATTTGCTCATCAAGTCATCTGAATCTTTTCCTGAACATCTCTTTTTTTAAATAAAACTTCTCCCACTAAAGTAGGTACATTATTGAGATATATTATATGCCATTTTAAAATACGTTGTCTTTCTGTAGGTTTGATGTCATTGCTTTATGCTACCTTTATGCCCATTAGGAAGCAAAGTTGAACTCGATTTTAAAATGTCTTTACAAGAATCAATGTCTTCGACACTTCATTTTGTAGATCAGTATAATGAGGCTTTAAAGTCTAATAAACGGCCAATATCATAGAACTAAGTTTGGAATCTGGGCCTTGTGTATCTGCATTATGTTATCATCCACTGAGATGCTGGTAGATGTTTGAAGCTAGCTCCCTAGAGTAAAAAGCCTTGAATTATAGCATACGTTGATTTTCATGCTGTAAGTACCCTCACCAAGGCTGATTTAAACATATTACCATGACACCATTGAATAAGGAGTTACAAAGGGATTTACAGTAGTTCATCATTTTACATTATTTCTGTTGTGTTGTTGAAATAGACATAAATAATCTCAAAAGCATAGATAATAAAACATTTAAAATTAAGAATTGGTGATTTTTTAATGTTAGTAGATAATTGTTGTTTATAGAATTTATTTAATTGTAAAGGCATATAACCTTTAAGAAATTAAGAATGGCTGTGTTTAACAACTGACTGATTCCTGACTATTTAACACTTGGTTCATACAGCTCTTGTAAGCTGGTACAAGCTGATCCCATCACACCACTGGGTCACCAAAAATATTTATGTGTCATTTTGGGTGGTTGAAAATGTTTCCAATATGAATCTTCTCAATTTTGTTTTCATTGGCATGTGATGAAAAAAAGAGAAAGAGAGAGAAGAGAGAAATAGTTTGATATCTATATCAAATTGGGTACAAGTGATATAAGCTGCAGGACTGAAAATGTTTAAATTTTAGGCCATTGCCTGAAGTTTCTGAAAAAATAGTCACTTTCTTAGCATTTTTTTTAACCTATGAGCGCACACACACACACACACACACACACACACACACACACACACACACACACACCATCTTATCTCTCCATTTTATGCTTCTTGGTCCTGGGTTTCCAGGCTTGCAAACTTGTTTAGTCTGTATGAACATTTGCTAGAATTCAGTCCCAGAGTTTTCATGTAAAAACTTTTGCTGATGAAGTATAACACTTATACTACAGAATCATCACCATACTACAATGTATAAGAGAACCTAATTATATTTAATGGTAAATCTATAACCATATTGTCATTAATGTTGTTAACTATATATTAATGCCATTTCCTCCTATGAGCTACATTATTTTTCCTGATTCTATTTTGCTGTGATTGTTTTTTGCCAAGCGAAATTCATTGTATGGGTTGATGTTTGATTCATGTGGTGAAAAGTTTACACTAGGTAAACTGAGATTAGGGTAGGGGTTTTACACAAGGAGCATAAATGTACCAAAGCGGAAGTGAAATTTGGAGTGATATAAAAGGTTCTTAGAAAAGTGGATTATGGCAACAACAGAAGCCATCAATTATTATTGGCCCTCAAATACAAGTATGGGGAAATAAATTTTATTCAGCAGTGTAGGGGAAATGTTAGCATTTAGGTGGATACTTCTGGGTAACTCACTCTCTGCCTAGTATGGGACAGCAGAGGGTCACTAATAAAACCGCCTTCATGAGTACATATCAGTGGCGTGGGTGTTAGGCTTCTGAGGACAAAGCAGAGAAAACTTAGCCAGTCATCAGATATGGGGTTATGAAATTGACAAGTACCAAGCAGTCCTGAAAACTCTGGTAGCGTATACAATAATCTTTAAAATTCTTTACAATCCTCCAACTCTGATTTCACTGTATTATTGTTGGGATGATGATTACTATCTGGGGAGGTGATCCTGATGTGCCAGATGGTAAAATGAAGCTCCGAGGCCATGACTAGCATTGTGAAAGAGCAGATTGGCAGCTCTTCTGCAATCTGATAGGTGCTGGGAAGGCCTGAAAAATCCTAAAACAGCTGCTCTTTGATGTATCATCAAGCTTAAATTTACAATATTGGAGATTTATATTTTTGGGTGTTGAATGAGTACCTTGATGAAGAGGCAATATAGCAGGGGAAAAGATTTTAAAAAGGTAAAACTGCATTAGTAATTCCCAACTCATGGAAGAAAGGAACTCTGTTTTCAAATCAAGACATTTAGATGAGAGAGAGAGCAACCCCACCTCACATGGATATCGGATAGAAACTAGATAAAAGGTCCAGCAGGGACGATGCATTTTCAGTGACCCCAAGATTAGATAAAGGTCATAAATAAAAGGAAGAATCAGCAGGAGAAACTTTTACAAGGGTTGACCCTCTTTACAGGACAAGCTTTGATTAATCTGATCTAGCCAAATAAATTTTATATTCATCTGTGTAAGGGATTTTTATTTTCACATTTTACAAACTATTCAGATTGTAAAATGTATGTCAGAATAGTCTTGACCACAGTATCAGGCAACAGAAACAAACACACACACACTTTCATTTTATAAAATGAAATGTGTGGTTTACATTTATTCTAGAACAGATGAATAAAAAAGACGAAAAGTACAGTGAATATCCACTAGGTGGCGAGTGTGCTATGTCCCACTCACCTGCTTAAGGTGGAGCTGTTTCATCTTGTTCATCAAGATCTTATCAGATTGTGTTGTGGCCAAACAGATGTTTGAAGTGGATTTTAGAAGCCAGATAATAGTTTCCAATTATTAGAGAGTAACCCGCCTTATGAATTAGATGCCTTCCCCAACCACTGAGCAACATGAAGGGGTATTTATTAGATCACTATGTGTTTTAATACCACTGGTCACCACTGCCAGGCTTTTCATCTGAACTCTGTTCTGGTTATATTCCCAATATCATGCAATCTGGAGTTAAGAGCACCGTCCTGGGCTACAGATTCTTTCCTGTAATTTTCCTCATACTAACGACTGTTAATCAACCAAATGGACCTGAGATCCTCTTCCTCTGGCACTTTACAAGTCTTTGTTCTTTCTTTATGGCCCTCTTATGTGAAGTACCACATTTTAAGCACTACACACAGAGGATTAATAATTGTAGGCTTGGAAGATAAGATCAGCTGATAGGGACATGTACCTACTCAAAGTTACACTACAATGACACTTCTGCCTTAGAAAACCTCTCATTTATGAACCCTTTGTGGGGGCAGGAGTAATTTGCATTAATTTGATGTACCAATTAGACAAAATGTAATAGTGATCTTTACACTTTCTTAGGTGTATTCTCTTTCAGTTTGACTTAGTTAACAAGAATTGCTTTCTTCCCAGCTTGCAATGAACTCTAATCATTTGTGTTGTATCCTTTATTTTTCTTTACCCCTTTGATTTATCACATATCAATAGAAAAATTACAAAAGTAACATGATCCTTATCTAGTAATGCTGAAATATTTTTTAAGAATGTCAATTATAATGTTAATCTTGAATCAAATTGTCATTCTCTTTCTAAAGTTCATTTAGACTTAGCACATTGTGATTTCTGATTGACTATCATTTGTGCAAAGTATTATAGAGAAGTCAAAATATAAAGAACACAGATCACTTGAAAAATCAGGGTAGAAAAATATCAATAATGTTATGTAAGTCAATTATTAAAGTAACATCTACATCAATCTCATAAACAATAAATAGACCTAAAGGAGCCTCTTTACTCTTAAGTTAGTTCCCCTAAAAAGCGAACTCTAGCTTCTAAGCACTCTGAATTATCTGCTTTTCCTCTCTGGGCAATGTCCTTATTTGCTAAAAGCTCCCGATTCTGTCAAATTAGAAAGTAACTCACATTAATTTATTAATTGCTTATACATTCCTATTTTTCCTTAACAGGATTTACTTAAGAATAAAGAAATGCCTTAGAAGGAATTTTTAATGCTAATGTCTTGGGCAATAATCAGAGTATTCTTCCACATGCCAGGATCATGAATGTTGATATGCTAGCCAGCAAAGACGTGTGCTCCTCTGAAGATTCTCCATAATGGGAGGCTTAGATCAGAGCTGTGGAGAGACAGCCCATTAGAATCCTGGCTCCACCACCAGTAGCAAAAACAAAACAAAACAAAACAAAACAAAAACATTGTGCAAAACAAAACAACAACAAAATGCTGCTTGTGCAAAAATAGTGGTTTTGCACAAGGTGCTAATATTTCTGAACCCCTGCTTCCTACTATGCTAATAGGCAGGTGTGGGAGGGGATAATAATACCTAATACATAGAGTTGATGGAAATTGAAATGAAACAGTACATTGACTTAACACTTTGCTTGATAAAGAGTAAGTTCTGAATCAATAGTTACATTATCAGTTTTTACTAATGTGATGAAACATGGATCAGATAAAAAGCAGGATATATCACCATTGTAATTTGATTTTATCCTAATTTCCAAGAAAAATAAATTTAAAATATTTTAAAACCTACATTTATTAACTTAATCCCATTGCAGTGCACATAATTTTAGTGACTTTTTAAATTACAAACAGAAAACTTGTTATCAAGCCATTCAACACTTGAAAACTGTACTTAAGATTATTTACACAAAATAATATTTCTCAGTATTTTCCTCTACTTTAGCCATTTAAAATTTCTCTAACTGGTGGGCTGCGGTGGCTCACGCCTGTAATCCCAGCACTTTGGGAGGCCGAGGTGGGGGATCATGAGGTCAGGAGATCGAGACCATCCTGGCTAACACAGCGAAACCCCATCTCTACTAAAAATACAAAAAATTTGCCGGGCGTGATGGCGGGCGCCTGTAGTCCCAACTACTCGGGAGACTAGAGGAGAATGGCGTGAACCCAGGAGGCGGAGCTTGCAGTGAGCCGAGATCGCACCACTGCACTCCAGCCTGGGCGACAGAGATAGACTCCGTCGCAAAAAAAAAAAAAAAAAAAGAAAAAAAAAATGCTCTAACTATATCAAAGCTTAATATGAAGAAAATATAATTTGAATATTAACTGAATATTTTAAAGAATATATAAGATATAGTGGAAAAATATATTTGAAAAACAATGAAAAGAGTTTTTATTGTTGTATAAGATAAATTAACTTTTTAAAGTTTTAAAATAATTTGTAATAAAAAACATGAACATGTTATGAAAAATAGAATTTATGTTTTTATAATAGTTAATATTGCAGTAAAAACTCTATCATTTTACAAATAAGGATGCATTGGAGAGTAACCCACATTACTAGCAACGTTCTGTAGACAAACATTCTACTTAGTCAACAAAGTCATTACTCAATTAATTATTTAAGTGCAGTAAGTGATTATAAATTGTATATTGCTTGAGATTCATGCAGATTTGCTTCTCAGGATCTAGCAACTGCCTACTTAATATATGGTACTTAAAATGAAACAAATTATTTTCTTTTATTTTAAATAGAAGTCTTTTTACAATAACTTTTTACATTTTAATAATATTTGATTTAAAAACACAAGTGGCAAACTATGAAAACATGCTGAAAACATGTAGTTCAAATGTCCATAAAAATTTAACTTGGCTTATTGAACTTGTTCCTGAAAAATTTATGATTGTTACAAAGAAATGATATCTGGTATGCATGCTCAAAATTCAACATTTAAAAAGTGTCAATTTGCATATCTGGGGGCTTCTGTATCTACTCTATTTTCTGAAATATATTTAAACATATGTTTATCTTTCTATTTCTTCATACAAATATGAATATCATAGGTCCTGTGATCTCCATGATAAATGATGTACATCCCTGTAATCTAGATGTATGTACATCTGACCATAGCAAAAAATAAACCAAATATAATCCCAATATATATGTAAAAACTTCGCCATTTATAAAAATGTCCCCAAACACACACATGGATCAGTACAAGGTGAATTTACATAGAATGATTCTTGGACAGGGAAGCTTGGCACATAAGCAGAGAGAAGAAGGAAAGACCAGTATGATAGAGACAACTGCATTAGAGACAGTGGGCCACAGAAGAAAAGCTTCCATCCATGATTTTATTTCCAGTCTTCCTGTGGCTAGCTATATTTCCCTTTCCCTTAGGTGACGAATCTGCAATAGATCCCATTAGCAATTTCTCTATTTTGAGCTTAGCTAACTTAAGTGGTTTTCTACTTCAGGCAAGTTAGATGGGTTTCTTAATATTGTTTCTAAGCATGTAACATTTCTTAGGGATGTATTGTTGCATTAGATCACATAGTATCCCTAAATAAAACTATTTTGAAAGCATATTTTACTAAGTTCATAATATGTAAAACCCCTTTAAACATTATGCTGTAATATGACTGCAGTATTGAAAATAAAGACATTTTAATAGACATGAAAATTTTAAAAGACATTAAAATTATATAGATACAACACCACCTTTTACTCCCATTTAATTATGTACTACATAAAAATACAGTAGAAATCATTGCCAAAAAATTTAATAAAAAATTAAATTTATCTAAAAATATCAATTGTTTCTGATCTTTCTGTAGAATTATCTATCTAGTTATTTTGCATAATAAACATATATTAGCTTGTATTAAATCCATATCAGATTTATGAAGGGTTGATGTTTAACTGCTTAAATGAAAGATATTACTGATTATGATCTATATTAAGATGTATATCCAAAATTTTGTTATAGATTAGAGATAAAAATCATAATTAGTATTAAATAATATTTTTCCATGGCTCTTGGAGGAGAGATAATTCATTTTCACTTAACAAATATAACCAATAGTTTTGGAATCAAAGTGAAGGGACTATTAAAAATAATAAAAGGAAAACTAAGTACCAAATACAATTTCGATACATTATTGCTAGGAGCAATTGGTAGACCATGACTACATAAAATATACAAAAATTCAGTAATAATATAAAATATTTTTTTCAATTCTTATATTTCTCAAGCTAGGTTTACAAATTTTGAAAAGTGGCTTTATATTTTAAGACTGTTGGGGTAAAAATTTCAGCATTGATTTACCATGTTACTTACAGAGACAATTTTCCTCGAAATGGCTTTGGGAAAAATATGCTGCTGCAAAAGTAAATCTAAAACAAATCAGAAAATATATTAATGTGAAATGGTGGAAATAGTGGCTTCAGCTCTATGAAATTGCTATTTTTGTAGGTAAAAAATGGCAAGGTCATATGGTTCAATGTAAAAAAAGTGCATATATATGTGTGATCTATTATGTAGACAAGATTTGGAAATAAATTTTAAAAGAATAAAAATAGTTATGTTTGAGGAGTAGAAGTATCCATGGGTTAGAGAACTTATTTCAAGTCATATTTTAACCTTATAGATTTTCATATTTTTTAAAAGTATAATTTTTTGATAATATTATTGATGACTCTTGTGCCACTCATTTATTATTCTAAAAGCCTTTTTCTGCTGCTTAGTAATCTACTGTCAGTAAACAGACTAAAAGTCCACCCATCAGAATAGTAACTTTGTGTTCTCATGTACAATACAATATCATGGCACTTTTATAGAATCTAAATTATTTTATAAAAACCATAAACTTACAGGTAGGTGATTTAGAGATATGTTATTCATCTAAATGTATTTGAACAGGTTCTATTTATTTTAAGTCCTGGCAAACAAACTACTTTAGAAGCTTAAAACATTTCAGCAGTTTATTATTACAGAGAAGCTACATCTGGTATAAATGATTTTTAGTTGTTGTCAGAAATGCATTATTAATTCACTGGATCGTGCTTTTCAATATTAATTACCCATGGCATGGTTTTTCAGATCCAGTCTCATTAATCACAGGCCCTAGGCCAGTATGCTAATTTGAAGTCTATGTAAGGATTAGTAAATATTTGTTCCTCGGTAATACAGTAATAAAACTATGAACTAGAGTATATCATGACTGAAGACCATTGCTATAGAAGGTCAAATATTGGATAACTCTAGCCATCTGGAAAAGTCTTTATTTCTCCATGGAGTACATAACATCCCAATGGTTTGTCCCACATAATTGACATTATTCATGTGAGTCACAGAGTAATCGCCTGGGTGTTTTGGTTGTTTGCATGTTCTCTTTCCTGCTTGCTTATCTGTTTTTAGAATCCAACAATGTTATTTCATTAATTCCCAATGAATGAAGAATTTGAAATATGAAGTATAATGAGCAATGTATGACCCAGGATCTTAGTTAAAGAAGAGTCTCTCTCTTAATTACAGGGAAATGTGCAGAGAACATTTCTTGCCCTGTACACTTCACTCTCATGTGTTAAAAATAACTGACACACTCCCTAGGAATTATTGCAGATTATCTCTGAGGAACTGATTCTTGGGACATAGGCTTAAAGGACAGTTAGGTCGTTATTCTTCATGAATACCTTTCCAATATAAATTTCAAAAATTGTCTCTTAAGAACAGTTTTTCATATCTAATGTGTCATATGCATTATCTACCCTTTGCACCCAAACCTCAGAGTTTTGGCCTGTTTGTGTTGCAGTCTTCCAGTTTGACAAACTAAACTGCACTAGCGAATAGAAGCAGGCAAACGTCCTGTCAGTCCATGATGATTTAGATTCAAATTAACCATGCTATAACTCTATGAAGTGATTCTGGTAGGGAAGATATTAATTGAGGTATCTTTAGATGTGTGAGCCTATTCATGACCATCAAAAGTTGTATATCACACATTGACCTTGTGTTGCTCTTTTATGTTTGGTTGGTTCTGAGTACAAATTTCATTCCTTCATTTATTAAATCTTCTTATTTTGTTAAACACTCATATCTCCCTTTTTGCTTTTGGTTTCCTTTCTCCATCTCCAAGTCCCATTTCTCCTGTTTTATTTGTGTAAATGGTCTCTGTTCTTTCTCTTTTTGTGTTTTAATGGACACCTCATAAGGTGGTGCTTTCCTGGATGGCTTGCTAGTCCTCTGATTTCCTAACCCCTGAGCAGTTATTGAAAATTTATATTCAGATAATGGTTTTGACATTGAGCTTTCCCTTTTTGACTTCTAAATCTTAATTATACCAACTAATGATAATTCAATGTGGCCAAGTCTCTTTGCCAAGTTTCTTTATTCATACTTGGTCACATTTTTAATTCTTTTCACTTTCTGGATTGTTCCTCTCTCTCTTATTATATGACAGTACCAATTTTCAGGTTTTGAACCAAATATCTTCTGTTATATCCTGGTTTTTGATGACTGGAAATGTTATTTAAACTTCATAAACCTCAATTCCTTCATCTGTAAAAATATGGGATATAATCTCAATCCCACAGTTTTCTTGTACCAAGTAAATGAATGAATATACACAATTCATGTTACATGGTGATTCAAGAAAGTTTATTTCCTTCTCCTTCCTTATAGAGGGTATTGGCATGACTGGTATTTGACTAACACATTAATTGAAAGACAAAGTACTGGCTGTTACTGATGGGCTTCTTCACCAAAACATACGTTTAGTAGAGATTCTAATTTTAGTTTAACTATTAATATCACCCTTAATAATAATTCCAGTTCTTCCTGTTAGAGATGACCCCTTCCATTAATCTAGATATGACCACAGCAAATTTCTTACTAGTCTATCTGTTTTCAGTTTTGCTCCGTTCCACTTATTTCTCCAAGTGGTAGCTAGACTATCTATACAAGTACATATAAAAATTTGAATCACACACACACACACACACACACGCATTTTTCTACCTTGCATACATCCTTGAAGTCTATGAAGCTACAAATGTATTTATATAATTATAAAATCTCTAGTTAGCATTTTTTAAAGAGTAACAAATTAAAAAAAAAAGACTGAAAAAAATCCTTAAGAACAATTGATACTCATAATCTCCAGCAATTTCTTAAGAATCAGTAAGCAAAAGATGAACAACGCAATCACTAAAGGGATGGAGAACATGAACACACAGTTCATAGTGAAAGATACATCACAGCCAATGAAGCCCTCTCCTAAAGATGCTTCTATCCACAACTGAATAAAATTTAAAATAAAAAGGAGGAGATTTTACATTTTGCCTATGAATTTAGCAAAGATTAAATGTTTTATAATACCTAGTACGTGGAGGGCATGGAAAATACCATCATAACCCATAAAGTCAACATTCTTTAGCTTGCTTTCTAAGTCCCTCTGACCTGGATCCTTTGTGTCCCTCCAGCACTGATCCACTATCCTCTCCCATTCTCCAGCCTCAATGACCTTTCTGTAACTCGTCTCATAAAGTATATTATCATCAGTCTTCACACAGAATTTTTCTCCTAACAGAAACATCTTGCCTTTTTTTCAATTCATTTAGTTAACAGATTTATTCTTTACTGTTCGTTAATTTTAAATAGTTCACCTGGAAGAGTCTACATCTTCCACAGTCTCTGCTAGATGACCCTGCTGTATCTTCACATAGCAATCCTTGTCTCACTTCTCACTTTTCATGCTGTTTGTCATTGCCTGTTTGGTCTTAGTCAGCCTGCTAGACCACAGGATTTCTTGCTCACTTTCTTATCCCTACCATCTATAAAACTCACTGAAGTTTAGTGGATCTTCAAAAAATAGATAATGAATTTGTTAACTGTTAATATTTGAATATTTTTACAAATGCTACCTGATGATTCACAGATCAATAGACTTGTCACAAAGATCCCAATGTGATTGCATGAGTATTAGCTCATTCAGCACACTGTCTAATTCCTAGGCATTTTCTTTTCTATATTATTAATAGTCTATCCTAAAATAATAATATGGACTATTATAATCACCATATTTTATTGGTAAAATTAAGATATAAAAAGATTAATCCACATGACTACAAAGATGCATAGTCATCAAGGGCTGGTTCTCTAAGTATTATTTAGAAACCAGAAGAATGATTTTCCAAGCCTATGAATTGGTTTCTATGAGTCTTAAGGATAGGATGACTCTGTATTAAATAGGATTTTAATGGCTATAGGTAACAGAGGGAGAGAGGGAGGGAGGGAAGGAGAGCCAATTGAGATATATTGGGTCTGTTATAAATGAAGAAGTTGGATTCAGGTGATCTTATACAGTAATGTAGAACTATTCAAGTGACAAAATTAATAGAATACAAATTTCTTAACATTTAAAAAAAACAGTGCACTTTAACCATTATAATTTTCCCACAAAATAATATAATTCCTTGGGACTTGGTGATTTTTCTGACATGAACGTGTTAAACTAGAAGCTTAGTGACATGAAAGTGTTAAACTAGAAGCTTAGTGACATCTGTTGGAGTTGTTATGGAAGGATTCTTACCATAGATGAGGGGGTCGAACTACAGTTCCTCAAATCTCTCAAATTCTGAGATTAATGAGTCCAGGGATATGTGAAGACACTGTAATCAGTTTGCTGTAATCACAAATGTTATACAAGCAGAATTCCATTTCAGGCTTATAAAAGTTTTACATTCCATATAATGAAGATCTAGTTGATAAGATCACGCTGTGCCAAAAATGGACAAGTGACCTGAGGGGTATCTATTACAGACCAAAGCTTCCTACATTCCTACAAAAACACAAATTGGAATAGGTGACTCCATATTATTGTTTATAACAGAAGGTGTTCATTAGTATGAATCCATTTTACTGTCTACCTTAATCTTATTTTAAAACTTAACAGAAAATATACATATTTTTAAAACTTTTCCAGTTAGAAGTTAAAATTCTATAAAATAATCGGCAATAATAAACATCGAAAGTACTGGTGAAGCTAAAATTATTGCAAGATATACACAAAATAGTCCATTCTGTTTATTATTGTTATCATGCAATAATATGGTTGGATTTTTTCAACAAATTTGGAGACTCCATTTTAAGGAAGTCTGTGAAATACAGGCTACATGACATATGCCAAATTCTTTTTTGGGGACCCTGGAGTTAAAGTAGAGATACTGAAAATTGTCCCTTTACTTGTCTATCAGAAGAAACATTCCAAGTGGTGTAGTAAAGCGCTGTACAAAATAGGAGTTGTTTTAAATATTAGCCCCCAGGAATAAACCATTAAGGCAGATGCTGTGAATTGCAAACGGTTTTGCCATTGAGATGTTTCTCAGATGAAAGCATTTATACATAATGCACAGCTGAAGAGTGGTGGGGAGGGCAGGACTAGCTCTATAGGGAGTTTTAAATCTAAAATTGGTTAATGATTTTAAACAATGATTAGGAGACTATTTAGACTATTTAGCACAGAGTAAACTGAGTTCATTTTTCTATAAACCAATTAAGGTCAAGAATCACATTGCTATGGCTAGAATTTGGTAATCTCCCTGTCATTTATGTGCTTATTTCTTTACTATGTTGGCTATTTGGAAGTACATCTGTTTTACACTTCTGGAATAATGCCATTCTTATAGAAGGGTTAGTTCCTTAGTCATCAAAATAAACTGACCCTGAAGTTTCAAAAAGTTTTGCCTGCAGAGTGTTAAACTCGTGTATTGGGAGAATCTGACTTATAGGAAGATATTATTTTAAAAACTTATTTTCATTACCAGAGTCACATATTGCGAGCAAGTATGTTATTTCTGGAAGTCACTGGAAATCTTTGCATATGCACAGTAAACATTTAATTTTAATATAATAACTTAATTTCCCATAAAATAAGCTGTTTGTACTTAAAAGGCTCACATTTACAGAGAGTATATAAGGGAAATGTCAGCCTAATGAGTTGCTCTTAAACATTTTTATTGAACAATTTTTGGATGCTTCACCTGTGTATACTTAGCTGATCATGGAAAGCAGGACTCCCAGGATATTTGTCCTGCCATCTCCCCTCTTGTCAGTATTCTCTCTCCTCTTCACTTTTCCTTTTGATTTCTGTAATAGCACAAACATTTAAATCCTCAAAGCAGATTCACAGTAATCACAGCTATTACCCAGCACCAATCTTTACTAATAATACCGCAAACAAATACAGATGAAACAGCCTTTCCTAGAAGAGGCTGAAACTGTCAGACAACATGCCAAAATGTCCACTTTCTTTTTTCTTAGAACACCTTTTGTTTTCAGAATAACAGAATTTTTTGGAACAGATACATAAAAATATAGCTCACAAAAGGTTCCACTTTAATTTGGGGGAAACATCTTTTTATACTCTGTTAATTGTACAACTCACTAGCTCCCATTCTCCAGGCAGCCCTGCAGCATAAACTGACAATGGCAGCTTCATTTACAATATTGCAATCTGGGCTGTCTGGATACTGGATATATCCTGATATAACTATTTATTAGATAAGGACTACTTTTTTTTTTTTTTTTTTTGAGGCAGTGTCTCACTCTGTTGCCCAGGCTGGAGTGTAGTGGCGAGATCTCCGCTCACTGCTGCAACTTCCGCCTCCTGGATTCAAGTGATTCTCCTGTGTCAGCCTCCTGAGTAGCTGGGATTACAGGCATGTGACACCACACCCAGGTAATTTTTTTATTTTTAGTAGAGATAGGGTTTCGCCATGTTGGCCAGGCTGGTCTCAAGCTCCAGACCTCAAGTGATCCACCCACCATGGCTTCCCATAGTTCTGGGATGACAAGCATGAGCCACCACGTCCAGCCCTGGGACTCCTCTTTTCTATGTAAGTACAGTATCAGGTTAGTAAGAGATGCTGGGTCAAGGTTAATAGCATGTTTACAAATGAGAACTGGTTGAGGTTGCTCATTTCCTAAGCTTCCCCAGTAGGAAAGGAATGAGTCACAGGCCCTTTCCTTTCCAAGTTTCCACACAGTAAATTACCTTCTGTTGATCTATTTATTTTCCTATGAATCTCTATAAACACAGCAGCTGTATATCCTTTTTTGGAAGTGTTGTTCTTACAGGAGTTGATAAGGATTTTATTAAGTTTTTGGAAATATTATAGAACTACATAATCTTTAAAAAGAGATAGAATGTCCATGACAATGAGTTCTGGTTGAACCTAAGTCTGACTTTAAAATTCATAGTCTACTCGCTTTATTGCAGCAAGCAAATTATTTAAGTTTTCTGACAAGTGGCTACCTCATCTGATAAAAAGAAAGAAAAGTAATCATGAGACATAAGTTATACTAAAGTGTTTGCAAAGCGCAGCAAGTAGCAGGTGCTCAATGAACACTTATTTTCCTTGCCTTTTTGTGAAGTTAATAAGATCTCAGATGTTTCCCCTTTGATTAATGATGTCACACAATTGTCTTGTTATTATATTAACTGTTTAATATTTCTTTATCTCCTTTCCTACTGTTATCTTTTTTCTCCATTACCCTAAATGTGAACATTTTTCCAAGTTACACTCTCAATTCATTTATTGTCTCATTCTACATTCCTTTTTAATACTTTTTAGAGTACGGCAATTTTTTATTTTGAAACTACACACATAAATTGAATTATCACTTTTACTTAGATAAAATGGAAACCACAACAAGCAAAAAAGAAATGTTTAAATTAAAAGAAATTCTGTTCATCAGTCATCTCTGACCATACTTTCAAGTTCCATTCTGAGTATGGGAGATTTATATTTTCAATTTTATTCAGTACTTTATCAATAGAAAAGTTTATACATTATAAAAAACAAGTCTAAATGCTTCTCATGGAATTTCATTGCTACATTCTTTTTTTGTTCAAAAATATTTTTGTACCTAAGTCCGGTGTTACATGAGGAGCTAAGCAAAAGAAGCATGCTTTCTACTCTCAAAGAGCATATTGACTAAAGAGGCAGAAAGACATTAGTCAAAAGGTTATCCAAAATACAAACTGTAACTATAATAGATCATCCTAGATTGCCTTTGCATCCTAGATTGCCTTCCTAGATTGCCTTTGCAATGATGAAATGTTAGAATTCATACAGCAAGTTATAGAGACCTAGTCACTTGTCACATTGAGGGAGTAAACTTAGAGTTGAGATCTGAATGGTGAGAACCATTTAATTATGCTATGCAGGTTAATGAGAAGAGAATGACCAGGACAACACTCTCAACTTCCTTTTTTTTTTGGCATTTTACTATCCGCCTTGACCACTGCCAGCCAAACCCTCATTGTCCCTTATCTGGAAAGAAGAATCAGCCAGTTGTTGAAAAGGAGGAACAAGATGAAAAAATTAAGAGGGTCCCAAGGATTACAGAAGGCATGAATTTATTAATACCACCATTTAGCGTCCAGGTAATTTTTATATCCTCGCCATTAGAGTCAGAACCTTCATGATTTTGCTCTACTCGCCTCTGGTTTTGCATCTCTAACATCTTCAGCTTACTTCCAAACTGTCTCTATGCTCCCTCCACCTTCCCATTTTTATCTAGAATGGGTTAAAATTCATCCACATCAACACTTGCTAGTTTGCCACCACTTCACTCTTGGTACAATATATCTTTTGGGAATAGAGGTCCAAGATCATCAAGCATATTTTATTCTTCTTAAAGGAAATATCCCATTATATCCTTTGCATATATATAGCAAGTATACAATTTTAAAATGACTGTTCAACATCTTTCTTTCTTCTTATTTTTTGAGATCTTCTTGTGAAATAAGGACCTCATTCATTATTCTTGGCTGAGGAGTTTTTCATAAGCTAATTCACATATATAGTACTTATAAAACAATTATTGTTTATCCTTTATCTTCTAAGAGAAGATAAAGACATCTTTGATTCTTTAAAGAACATCTATAGATCATACAGGCAGCATGTAAAAGTTAACCCTTGAAGAATCTGCTGCTCTGCACATTTGGTAGTGTTCACAGAAGTCACACACAACTAAGTTAAGTGATTCTTAACTTAATTCTATTGACAAATGAGCTTCCAAATAATGATATTTTTGGCTGGCACACTTAAGAAAGACTTAAAAACTTTTGAAGTCATTAGCAAGCCAACAGCTCAATCATTATTATAGTATAAGTATGCCTCAGTGTCTGTAAATCTGTCCATAGATACTTCCCTTTGCTTGGGTGCAGCATGATGTTGTTGAAGGAGAACTGTTCACTGCAAAATCGCTCACATTTAGTTCTGAGACAAAGCCTGTATATTCCAAGAAGTAAACCTTATACTTTTTAGGAAGAATCCTAGGAATTAAGTGAAATTAACTGCCTTTTCCTCTTGTAAGGACAATATATATAATGTTATTTTTACACTTAACAAGTGCCCAATTTACTTAACCTTCTTCCTTTTACACCCAGCAATTTTCTCTTCTTGCTATTCCTTGTGACATAATCTGTTCCAATAGGTTCAATCGTATCTTTTGTCTTCCAGATATGGAAACATGTATGTCTTTAGCTATTGTGAAGACAATGTTTTCATATTGATCAAAACAAGGCAACAAGCCCACAAGGATTTTCTCACAGCTTGACAACAATTCATCCACTTTCACCCTTTCATCAGGGTTCAGTTTAAGTCACAATACATCCTGATGCCTTATTGTTTCCTCTACATCCCAATAATTTTTTCTTTCTACACCATTTACATTCCATTTGGTCTGTGCTAGTTTATATTATCACCGCTATCTTCCTTCAAATAAGGGAATATTAGTTATGCTCTTGAACATTTCTCTACTTCTCACAGAGTCAGCCTTCTGATAAATGTCAAATTAAGACATTTAAGCACATTATTGCCTTGTATTCACTTTTCCCCTATTGCATTAGTGTGTAAAGGACGTTAACATTTCCTTGTCTTGATTAATCCTTCACAGTTATAATTACAAGGTATTTTATGAAAAGCTGGAGTAGAAATATGCATATGATTTTATTTAGGAGAATGAAAACACTAAATGCCCTTAATGTACACAAAGAGTAAGAAAGGATATTTTGTGGGCTCCATCTTTTAACAATTATTTTTTTCAAATATAATCTCTTTTTCTCTTATTTACATATACTTTGCAAACTTTGATTTGGTCTGTAAAAAATAACACCTAGCCATTTAACATTTTTTCTGATCATTTTATCATAGTGATAGAACCTTACATAATTAATAATCAAACACAAACATCCCTTACTATCCACAATAACAAAATGAATTTTTTTCTTTCATATAAGAAATAGAGACAGAAGCCTTTCATGTATACTGGCTTCAAATACTGTGTTGAAGATTATAGCAAATACAATGGGTCAAGAAACTGCTACAAACTTTGGAAAAAAGTAGATGAAGTTTTTTCCACTATTGTTTTTATTCTTTTGATAGACTTGTTTATCTAGGAAAATGAGAATAAGTTGATTAATGAATTAACAGGATAAAATATAAATATAAAAATTATAATGCTCCTTAGTTTAAAAATAAAAATTAACAAAATGAAGTAGAAAGAAATTTCCATTTCTAATATTCATAAAATTATAACATAGTTTATCAGGATAAAAGAACAATATTACTTAATCTATGAAGGTTTATGAAAGCAAACAAATAAATGCCCATATGATATTTTTGAAAGTAAAATCCAAAACATGAAAATTTCAACTCTCCTAAATTTAATGTGTTAGTTTAACATAATTCCAAATAGGAAAAGCCATAACTCCAAGTAGGAAAAGCCATTTAGGAAAAGCCAAATTCCTCTGGAATTTAGCCCATTTACATTTAAAGTTAATATTGTGATGTGTGAATTTGGTCCTGTCATTATGATGTTAGCTGGTTATTTTGCTCTTTAGTTGATGCAGTTTCTTCCTAGCCTTGATGGTCTTTACGTTTTGGCATGTTTTTGCAGTGGCTGGTACCGGTTGTTCCTTTCTATGTTTAGTGCTTCCTTCAGGAGGTCTTTTAGGGCAGGCCTGGTGGTGACAAAATCTCTCAGCATTTGCTTGTCTGTAAAGTATTTTATTTCTCCTTCACTTATGAAGCTTAGTTTGGCTGGATATGAAATTCTGGGTTGAAAATTCTTTTCTTTAAGAACGTTGAATGTTGGAGCTTCTGCACAGCAAAAGAAACTACCATCAGAGTGAACAGGCAACCTACAAAATGGGAGAAAATTTTCGCAACCTACTCATCTGACAAAGGGCTAATATCCAGAATCTACAATGAACTCAAGCAAATTTACAAGAAAAAAACAAACAACCCCATCAAAAAGTGGGCGAAGGATATGAATAGACACTTCTCAAAAGAAGACATTTATGCAGCCAAAAGACACATGAAAAAATGCTCATCATCACTGGCCATCAGAGAAATGCAAATCAAAACCACAATGAGATACCATCTCACACCAGTTAGAATGGCAATCATTAAAAAGTCAGGAAACAACAGGTGCTGGAGAGGATGTAGAGAAATAGGAACACTTTTACACTGTTGGTGGGACTGTAAACTAGTTCAACCATTGTGGAAGTCAGTGTGGCGATTCCTCATAGATCTAGAACTAGACATACCATTTGACCCAGACATCCCATTAGTGGGTATATACCCAAAGGATTATAAATCATGCTGCTATAAAGACACAAGCACACGTATGTTCATTGCGGCACTATTCACAATAGCAAAGACTTGGAACCAACCCAAATGTCCAACAATGATAGACTGGATTAAGAAAGTGTGGCACATATACACCATGGAACACTATGCAGCCACAAAAAATGATGAGTTCATGTCCTTTGTAGGGACATGGATGAAACCGGAAACCATCATTCTCAGCAAACTATCACAAGGACAAAAAACCAAACACTGCATGTTCTCACTCATAGGTGGGAATTGAGCAACGAGAACACATGGACACAGGAAGGAGAACATCACACTCTGGGGCCTGTTGTGGGGTGGGGGAAGGGGGGACGGATAGCATTAGGAGATATACCTAATGTTAAATGACGAGTTAATGGGTGCAGCACACCAACATGGCACATGTATACATATGTAACAAACCTACACATTGTGCACATATACCCTAAAACTTAAAAGTGTAATAATAATAAAAAAATTTTAAAAAAACTCAGACATTTGTCCCACCTTCCCCTGTTTTTAATAATGCTTGTTGTTTTGTTCCTACAGTGTCTGAGTATTAAGTATTTTCTAATGAGACCTTTTGTGAATAAGACAGTTAACAAAAGAGTGAAAACATTACTTATCAAAATACTAATAAATATTTAAATATAAATATACTTATTCTTAAGTATATTTATATGTAAATATACTTATTCTTAAGTATATTTATATGTAAATATACTTATTCTTAAGTATATTTAAATATAAATAGACTTATTCTTAAGTATATTTATATTTAAATATACTTATTCTTATGTATATTTAAATATAAATATTCTTAAGTATATACTTAAATATATACTTAAGAATATTTATATATAAGTATACTCATTCTTCAGTATATTTAAATATAAATATACTCATTCTTCAGTATATTTAAATATAAATATACTCATTCTTCAGTATATTTAAGTATAAATATACTCATTCTTCAGTATATTTAAATATAATTATACTCATTCTTCAGTATATTTAAATATAATTATACTCATTCTTCAGTATATTTAAATATAATTATACTCATTCTTCAGTATATTTAAATATAAATATACTCATTCTTCAGTATATTTAAATATAAATATACTCATTCTTCAGTATATTTAAATATAAATATGCTCATTCTTCAGTACATTTAAATATAAATATACTCATTCTTCAGTATATTTAAATAGTTGATACAGTATTATATCTTCTAATTAGGTTTCTAACAATAATTTTAAAAACTATGACATGTTTTCTTCCTATTTTTTTATGGCTGAATCAAAATGTTGAGATTTATAACTTGGACCCCGCATTCTATAATGTCACACTGACATATAAAGCAAAAATTTTTTTTAAATTTTACTTTAAGTTCTGGGATACATGTGCAGAACATGCAGGTTTATTACATAAGTATACATGTGCCATGGTGGTTTGCTGCACCAATTAATATGTCATCTAGGTTTTAAGCCCCACATGCATTAGGTATTTCTCCTAATGCTATCCCTCCCCCAGCCCTCCAACCCCCTGACAGGCCCTGGTGTGTGATGTTCCCCTTCCTGTGTCCATCTGTTCTCATTGTTCAGCTCCCACTTATGAGTGAGAACATGCGGTGTTTGGTTTTCTGTTCCTGTGTTAGTTTGCTAAGAGTGATGGTTTCTGGCTTTATCCATGTCCCTGCAAAGGACACGAACTCATTCTTTTTTTATGGCTGCATAGTATTCCAAAATATATATGTGACACATTTTCTTTATTCAGTCTATCATTGATGGGCATTTGGGTTGGTTCCAAGTCTTTGCTATCATAAATAGTGTTGCAACAAACATATGTGTGCATGTGTCTTTACAGTAGAAGGATTTATAATCCTTTGGGTATATACCTAGTAATGGGATTGTTGGGTCAAATGGTATTTCTGGTTCTGGATCCTTGAGGAATCGCCACACTGTCTTCCACAATGGTTGAACTAATTTACACTCCTACCAACAGTGTGAAAACATTCCTATTTCTCCACATCCCCTTCAGTATCTGTTGTTTCCTGACTTTTTAATGATTGACATTCTAACTGGTGTGAGATGGTATCTCATTGTGGTTTTGATTTGCATTTCTCTAATGACCAGTGATCATTAGCTTTTTTTCATATGACAAACATATCTTATAACTAGGTTTAATTCTAGTCCAGTATGCTTTTTGTTATAATATGTTAGTTAAAGCTCAGACAGGAAATGCAATTCTATTTTGGGGAATTAAAATTAGTGATGTGGTGGTCACAAAGATGTGGGAAAACTTTTAGGATAGTAGAAGCCATTGTCCTTATTAAGGTGTATAAAGAATTTTCGACCTGTTTTTTTTTTTTATTTGATTTTCAACTATTTTCTCTACATTGTCATTTTAGCCCATTGCTATGTCAACCAGCTTCAGCTTGCCCTGTGGGGGAAAAAGCCTATTAAAGAAATTCTTTACAAGAAGAATTGATATCTCTGTGTATATGAATGTAACACTTTCAGAAGACTGCACTGAAAGCAACTATATTTACAAGGCTTATCTGTCCTGTGTGTGTGTGCGCTGTGTGTGTGTGTGTACTTATCTTAGTGTTGTTAATGTTGTTTCTCATTCAGAGCCTTGTGAAATGGGACTGCTATACACATTTTAAGTTAATATCAAAACACACCCACAATGCTTTTGGTGAAATTGTTTCATGTTGCCAAGTATACATAGGTCAAAAATCTCTCCTCTTTATCAAAACAGATACTATAGTTACAGTAGTTAATCATTGAAGTAGCTGGCTATGTATGCCATTCACCTTCATAGGAATCAGAGGGATTGTAAGAATGAACTTGAGAACTGCATAATGTTTGCCATCCAGGAACTAGGGTTAGGATTGGAATAAGTAATGTGTGTAGAAAGTGCCAGCCAAAGAGAAGGGAATCACTCACTATGCATGAGTCCTGGGGAAGATCAGAGCACTCATAAAAGGCATTTGAGTTAGATCTTAAAGAATTTGTTTACTATATTTAACCATATTGATCTTGAGAACAATTCCTTTGTATTTCTTCCTCAGAAATGAACTAAAGCAGATAAAGTCTTTATAACCTATGTTTTCAAGTAAATGAAATTACTATATCATAGTCTGAGACCAAGTGTACAAATATGAAAAGTGGAGACACAAAGCAGTTTTCCACTTACTGCAAGTCAGAAGCAATATCTGTCTCGATTATCATGAGATTTTACTTGAAAATGACCTCATCTTTTTTGTACTTTCATGTATGGTAGACCTAGCTTGAAAATCATTGTATAGACAATACATTTTCCTTATATTGTTGCACAGATCACTGGCAATTTTGCATCATTGAATGCAACATTGTATATCAAAAATTTGCATATGTAAATTAAATATATCACTGCACACACGGCAGACAAATTTGTATATATTGTTTTGCATCTATTTGTATATACCATTGACATTATCGCCTGTTTAATAATAGATTTTGTTAATGCACAGATAATATGTACATTTCTTTTTTGCTATTCTGCATTTTTTTCCAGTGATGTCTTTTAGAGCTGAGCCTCTGCCCCAGAAAGTAATGAAGCTTCAGTAAGAGTCCCTGAGGCAGATGGCATGGAGATGTTATTTGCATCCCTAATTATTTGGTTAATAAGCAATAAACTATATTTAGTTACTAGTTAGAAGATTTTCATTTTGTAAATGTGCCTCTGACCCTTTTCTTTCTTAAGTGAATGAAACAGTAATAAATATCTAAAGCTTTTTTTGCACAAAATGCTAGATAGAGACTAGGTTTTGAGAATCTATTTTTAAATTCACTTAATGTTACCCACTTAGCTAAAAGCCACTATGTGAGTTAAAGGAATATCCTGCTGTAATCAGTTACATCTAAATTCTTAACATTTCTACTTTGAATTGTGGATCCTCTCAGCCAGCTTCCCGGGTCCCTTTGAAGCAGGCCTATGCCAAGATTCCACACCTCTCATGGGGAACTAAGGAAGTCCATTCTCATTCCCAGCTCATCAGAATACCCTGTCCACTCACTCTGCTGACCCACATAAGCTGATTGTTCCCTGATGTATGGAGAAGTGATTGTGATAATGTTCACAGGAGGGGATGTGCTAATGCATGAGTAATAACTGGAGCCTGGTAAAACTTATTGAGACAGAATTCTAAGCAGAATTCCACACTCCTTTCCTAGTGTGGTCCACTCTGAGTGCTAGAGTTTTAATACAATCCAAGGATTTCTCCAAGATAATTGTTAATGACTTAATTTTATGAGGATTTTATTTATGTAAACAATCAAATAATTTTTAAGAATAAATGAATATATGAATATATACATAGAGAGAGAGAGAGAGACTTGAGTAAGAATATCTGCATAAAATAAATTAAGCCAAGAATAAAATCTAGAATAAATACAGTAACTGCTCTGGAGAAGTCTTCTAATTCTGCTTTACTGGAGATACAATGAGAACCACTAACACTTTTTTTTTTTGAGACAAAGGCTCACTCTTGTCGCACAGGCTGGAGTGCAATGGCACGATCTCAGCTCACTGCAACCTTTGCCTCCCCAGTTCAAGCGATTCTCCTGTCTCAGCCTCCCCAGTAGCTGGGATTACAGGTGCCTGCCACCTCTCCCAGCTAAATTCTGTATTTGAACTCCTGCCCTCAGGCCATCCGCCCACCTCGTACTCCCAAGACTCAACATTTTGTGCTTTGTTATATCATATTTTCTATTTAGTAGAATTGTTTCTTTAAATTTTCAATTAAATCTTATATTTAAAACAAATTATATTAGACCTACTATTTGAGTTCCTGAAAAGATTATACATGTTAAAAAGATCATATAGTTTTTAAATGAAAAAAATTAGCACCACTAACTACATCAGTATTAATTCAAAAATATATATTTTCAATTAAAACTCAGAATAATGCTGGTGTATAAAATATATTATAAATGAATACTCATATATGTATATTAGAACATGTCTTTTAAAATGGTATTAAAATATGCTAATAAATATGCATGATGTTTATAGATTTCTTATATTGAAATGCAGACAATATTTAAAGTAAATAGCATACAATTTTACAATACAATCGTATGCAAATATGATTATATACAACATTGATATTGATTATGTCTGTCACTGCTACAAAAAAGTTTTTTAAATACAGACTTTAAAAATTTTTTGGATAGCATATCATGTTGGCAGATTTTTTGTGTGTTTATATTATTTTAAAGCTAAATGGCTAATGTGGAATAATAAGTTTTAAAAAATGATTCATAATTTACTGTCAACTTACGTTGGTATATACGTCATGTTTATTTTTATTTTTTTGTACTCTCAAGGTACTAAAAAGCACATCTGCTATCTAAATATTTTTATTGAAGTGCTGCAGAAATTGAAATCGTTTCTACTCCTGGACAGTAAAATATCACCTGTTTTTGGTTAGTTAATTGAACTAGTAATTATTCTTGAACATGTGAGTTGGTTGTTTTCTGCCTGAAATAATTACCCAATGAAGCTTGCACTAGGGCTATCAGCAGGAAGCTAACAATTGGGAGGTTGGTGAGAAGAATGTACATAACACTTCTGTGTCTGCTGCCAGATGGAGAAGCAGATGGGTGTGTAATACATGCAAAACTAACTACATGATCTAAAATCTGCTCACTACCCATTATCAACAAGGTCAAGTTTTCTGGAAATCAAATTTATCCAACCAACAGATTACTTAAAATTAGATAACAACAGGTTTTCATTAATAAGTCTATATTTTTACCTGCAAATCCTATTTGAGCCAAATAGTATATTTATTTCCTGTTACTAAAATGTGTACTAATGCTAATTTTTATAAATTTATATAATTAATCAGGTAGTTACTAAAAAGAAAATGAGGCTACTTCTCAGTGTTTCTTTTCTATGTCTTTTCCAGAGTAAATATTTAAAAATTAATTAAATAATTAAATTTGGCAAAAATATTTCCCTTAAGTGTGGTAGAGATTTTAGTTTGAAGACAAATTTACATTTGTACTATGTAGACCTGTGTATACATGAGCATATAAACACACATGCATATGATTTATTAAAATTACTGCACTGCTATCCTAGAGAAAGAAGTTCAAATTTTTCCAACATATTTGTTTAATATACTCATTGGGATTTTAATCTTAATTACATGATTCGTATAAAAACATTATTTAATGTTTAACATTAGCATAAAACATTAATTAATTAGTGTTACTCAAAGCAAAGTGCACTTATTTCAGATAATCCCTAGTTACGCATCAAGTTTTCCTTACGTGTTTGTCATTACAAAGGAAAAAATAAACTATCAAAGAATATGTTCATGTCACTAACTCGGAAAGGGAAGTTAATCATAACACTCAGAAAATAACACTCAAAAAGCACATATGTACATTCCCAGTAAACCTGGTAAGGAAAATCCAGATAGTTACATGCAAGGTCTGCTTGCCTGAAGGTAGTAGCTGCTAGAGCCATTCTAGTAGGAACACTTAGCTAGTAATTTGGTTAACTGCTGGTGGTTGAGTGTGATCTAACATGAGAACGAATAATCTCATGCTCAACCACCAACTAGCATGGGTTTTACTTCCAGGAGCCCCACCAGTTACTTGTTGTGAGGATCTAAGAAAGATCTTCTCATGGCTTTGACAAGTGGGTGGGTGTGGGAGGAGCAATTCTTCTGGAATATGCCCAGAGCCTTCTCCATTAACAAAAGCCTCCTCTCCAGTTCTTTACCAGAGCCTTACAGAGCTGCATAAAAAGCATTTTTCCCACTCCAGGCCTCTACAGGCTTCTTGTCTTACCTAACTGGGAGGGAAGCAAAACAACATAAGAAGAACAGCTGCAAAGTTCAGAGGCCAAAGACACAAACTCACTAAATGAGACTTAATCATAAGATTATAGAATGTTCCTCCTTCATTCCATACTCTACCACCACACCAATAGAGTTTCACTGTAATGATATTGAATTGTAGGCAAAGGACCTGCAAGATGTATACTCTCTCTGAGAAGATGTCCATAGCGGAACCCAAAGTCAAGAGGGGAGATTAAACAAGGACACTGTAGGGATTTGAAGTATCAGGCATCTGTAGCGATGGTAATCATTAAACAAATTCAGGCTCCTATTCAAATGCATGCAATTTCTCACAGTAGAGGATTTTTTTTTTTTGGTTACTCTTATTCAATACCACATGTTCAACTTTCAACAAAAAATTACAATAAACACAGAAAAGCAAGGGCAAAAAAGTATGAAGATGGAAAGCAAGCATCAGAACCAGACTCGGATATGACACCAATGTTGAAATTACCAAGTAGGGAATTTGCAATAATTGTGATGATATGTTAAGGACTCTAGTGATTAAAGTAGACAACATGAAAGAACAGATAGGTAATATAAGAAGAGAGATGAAAGTTCTGAAAAAGAATCACAAATAAATATTGGAAGTAAAAAACATTATAATAATAGTGAAGAATGACTGGATGGACTCACAAGTACATGTGACACTGCTGAGGAAAGCATCACTGAGCTTAAGATAGATCAATAAAAACTTCTCATTTTAAAATGCAGAGATAAAAAAACGCAGAAGAGATCATCCAAGACCTGTAAAAAATTTCCAAAAGACGTAACATGCACCTAGTTAGGATGCCAGAAAAATAAGAAAGAGGAAATGAAAAGGAAGAAATATTTGAAGTAACAATGTCAGAGAACAATTCAAAGGTAATAACAGACCAAATCACAGATACGGAAAGCTAAGAAACAACTACGATTAAAACACAAACACACAAACAAATAACTATACCTAGACAAACAATATTCAGACTACAGAAAACTAAGGTAGAGTTTATGTAACTTTTCTTTTCTTTGCCATAAAAGTTAAGAAGTTATCAGTTTAATATAATGTGTTATAACTGTAAGGTTTTTTGTAAACTTTGTGGTAACCACAAAACAGAAACCTACAATAGATAGACTTAAAATAAATAGCCCAGAATCAAAAAGTACCACTAGAAAAAAAATCACTTAATCACAAAGGAAGACAATAAGAGAGGAAGAAAGAAAGCATTATAAAGCAACCAGAAAACAGGGAGGAAAATGGCAGTAGTAACACTTAATCTACCCATAATAACTTTGAATATAAATGAATTAAATTATCCTATTAAAAGACATAGAGTGATTGAATAGATAAAAAGACAAGACCCATCTATACGCTGCCTAAAGTACTCACTTCACCTCTAAAGACATGCACAGACTGAATACGAAAGGAGGGAAAAAAGAGTAGAACCAGCTATATTTATATCAGACAAAATAGTCTTTAAGTGAAGAACAGTTAAAAGTAAAAGAAGGGCATAATAGAATAATAAAGGGGTCAATACAGCAAGAGTATAAAACTCAACATCCCACTGTCAGTCATAGACAGATAATTCAGACAGCAAATCAATGAAGAAACACTGGAGTTAAACTTCACTGTAGACCAAATGGACCTAATAGACTTTTACAAATATTCCATCCAAAACTACAGAATACATGTTTTTCTCAATAGCACATAGGACATTTTCCAGAATAAACAATATGTTAGGTCACAAGATAAGTCTTAACAATTTTTTTTAATTAAAATAATATCAAACATCTTTTCTGACCACAACAAAATAAAACCGGAAACCAATAACAGAAGGAACATTGGAACTGGTACAAATCCATAGAAATTAAATTAAATAATATGTTACTGAACAATAATTAGGTCAATGAAGAAATTAGAAACTTGTTGAGAAAAATAAAAATTGAAACACAGCATATCCAAACATATAGGATACAGCACAAGCAGTTCTAAAAGGAAAGTTTATAGAAATAAATACGCACATCAAAAAAGCAGAAAGACTTCACATAAACAACCTAATGATACACCCAAAGGAACCAGAACAGCAAAAACCAACTAAACTCAAAATGAATAAGACTGAAAGAAACAAATATTATAGAAGAAATAAATAAAATTGAGGTTAAAAAATAAAAAAAAAATCAAATCAAAAAGTTGGTATTCGAAAAAAAAAACAAAACAAAATAAACCTTTAGCTGGAACGAAGAAAAAAGAGACATTACAACTGATACTATAGAAATGGAAAGGACTATTAGAGCCTATTATGAACAACTATATGCCAACAAATTTGAAAGCCTAGAAAAAATAAATTCCTGAACACATATGACCTATGAAGATTGAATCATGAGGAAATAGAAAATCTGAACAGACTAATAAAGAGTAACAAAATGGAAGCAGTAATAAAAAGTCTTACATAAAAAAGACCAAAGGTGGATAGTTTCACTGCTAACCTCTACCAAATATCTAGAGAATATCTAGTGTTAATTATACTGAAAGTATTTCAGAAAATTTCAGGGGAGAGAATATTTCTAAACTCACTCTATGAGGTCAGATTTGCCATGATACCAAAACCAGACAAGAACAGAACAGAGAAACAACCCAATATCACTGATGAACATAAAAGCAAAAATTATCAATAAAATATTAACAAACAGAATGCACCAATAATTGAAAGTTTATTCATCAGGATTAAGTGGGATTCATTCCAATGATGGAAGAATAGTTCAACATACCCAAAACCAATAAATGTGATGGATAACATGAACACAATCAGGTACATTTAATAAAATTCAACATCTATTTATGATAAAAACTCCCAGTATACTAAGTATAGTAGGAACATACCTGAAAACAATAAAACCACATATGACAAACTCACAGCTAACATCATACTAGACAGGGAAAAATTGAAAGCCTTTCTGGTAGGATCTGAAAGACAAGGATGCCCACTTTCACTACTTTTATTCAACATAGTATTGGATGTCCTAGCCAGAGCAGTTGGGCTAGGGGGAAAAAAAAAAGAACATCAAAATTGGAAAGAAAGAAGTCATATTAGCCTTGTTCACAGGCAACATGATCCTACATTTAGAAAAACCTAAAGACTGATAAATGAATTTAGTAAAGTTGCAGATAGTAAAGAAATACAAACATCAATCACATTTCTATACATCAACAGTAAAGAATCTGAAAAATAAATCAAGAAAGCAATCTTGTTTACAATAGCTATTGAAAATAATAAAATACCTAAGAAAAAAAATAATAAAAGAAGTGAAAGATCTGTGCAAGAAAAACTATTAAACACTGACGAAAGAAATTAAAAGGGAAATTAAAAAATAGAAAAATATCTTATGCTCATGTAGTGAAAGAATTAACATTGTTGAAATGTCCATATAACCCAAAGTGATTTACAGATTGAGTGAAGACCCTATTAAAATGCCAATGGCATTTTTCACATAAATAAAATAAGTAACCATAAAATTTGTATGGAATTACAAAAGTCACCAAATGGCCAAATCAATCCTGAGGAAGAACAAAGTTAGAGGCATCAGCTTACCAGACTTCAAAGTATACTACAAAGCTACAGTAACTAAAACAGCATGGTATTGGCATAAAAGCAGACATATAGACCAATGGAACAGAGCAGTTAATTCAGAAATAAATACACACATTTACAGCCAACTCATTTTTGACAAAGGTTCCCAGAACATATATTTGGGAAAGAACAGTCTCTTCAATAAATAGTGCTGGCATATGCAAAAGAAACTAGACTCCTAGTTCTTGCTATATACAAAAATCAAATAGAAAATGGATTAAAATTTAAGTGTAAGTCTTGCAAATGGGAAACTACTAGAAGGAAACTTTGGGGAAACACTTCAAAACATTAGTTTGGGCAAATATTTTTTTATAACACCTGAAAAGCATAAACAACAATAGCAAAAATAGGCAAATGGGATTACTTCAAGCTAAAAAGTTTCTGCACAACAAAGGAAGCAATCAACAAGATGAAGAGACAATCTACAGAGTGGGACAAAACGTTTGCAAATTATCTATCTGACAAAGGCTTCATAACCAGAATATACAAGGAACTCAAACAACTCAATAGCAAAAAAATAAATAAATAAAAATAAAAATAAACAATTTTAAAAAGCACAAATTACCTGAAAATACATTTTACAAAAGAAGACATACAAATGGACAAAAGATGTATTCAACAATATTCAACATTACTAATCATTAGGGACATGCAAATCAAAACCTTAATGACACATCATGTAACCCCAGTTAGGATAGCTATTACCAAAAGGACAGAAAATAAGAAATGTTGGCAAGAATGAAAAGAAAAAAGAATGCTCATATGCCATTGGTGGGATTGTAAATTAGTACACCATAATGGAAAATAGCATGAAGCTTCCTCAAAAATTAAAAAAAAAAAATTACCATAAAATTCAACAACCTAACTCCTGGGTATATATCCAAAAGAAAGGAAATCAGTATATTAGAGAGACATCTGTACTTCCATGTTTATTTATTACAGCCCTATTTATAATAGCCAAGATGTGGAAGCAGCTTGTGTTCATCACCAGTTGAATGAATAAAGAAAAATGTTTTTTATATATATATAAAATGAAATATTATTCAGTCGTAGAAAAGAAAGAAATGCTGTTATTTGTAGCAACATAGAACCGGTGGGCATTATGTAAATGAAATAAGCCAGGCATTGAAAGATGAATATCACATGTTCTCATTCATATGTGGGAATTAAAAAAAATTATCTCATGAAAGTAGAGATTATAATGATAGTTACCAGCAGTTGAAAAGAATAGGGAGGAGGAGTAATAAAGAGAGTTGTTTAATGGGTCCAAAAATACAGTTAGTAAAGTGTTCAACAGCACAGTAGGGTGACAATAGTTAACAATAATTTCTTGTGTATTTTAAAATAGCTGTAAGAGAAGATTTGGAATGCTGTAAACACAAAGAAATAGTAAATGTTTGAGATGATAGATATCCTAAATACCCAGGTTTTATCACAATATATTGTATGCATGTATCAAAATATCACATGTATCCCATAAAAAATGTACAATTATGATGTATGAATGAAAAACTGTGCCCTTCATAGGTAAAAAAGATACTAAGACATTTCCAGATAAGCAAAAGCTGAGGCCATTTGTTACCACCAGGCCTTCCCTGAGAGGAATGCTTAAGGGAGTCCTGCAGGGTAAAATGAAAGGACACTAGAGAGTGACTAGAAGCCATATAAAGAAGTAAAAAATTTCAATAGAGGTAAATACATGGGCAACTATAAAAGCAACATTATTTTAACAATAGTTTGTAACATCACTTCTTGTTTTCTACATGATTTAAAAGACTGATACAGATGGGTGCAGTGGCTTACACCCATAATCCCAGCATTTTGGGAGGCTGGGGCAGGCAGGTCACTTGAGAAGGGGGTTAGTGACGAGCCTGGGCAACATGGCAAAACCCCATTTCTACTAAAAATACAAAAATTAGCTGGGCGTGGTGGCGGGTGCCTGTAATCCCAGCTACTCAGGAGGCCATGGCACGATAATTGCTTGACCTGGGAGGCAGAGGTTGCAGAGAGCCGAGATCATGCCACTTCACTCCAGCCTGGGCCACATAGTAAGACTCTGTCTCAAAATAAAAGATTAAAAAAAAAACTAATACTTTAGAAAAATAATTACTCTAAATTCTAGTAGGATTATAAATTTTAACTCCATATTTTGTTTTCTACATAATTTAAGTGACTTATGCATTTAAAAATATTCTTAGTTTATGTTTTGGGTGACGTCAACAACTGAAAGGGGAGGGGACAGAGCAGACCAGACAAAAAACCAGAGTTGTTGTATGTTATTGAAGTTAAGCTTGTATACATTTGAGATAGAGTGATAACTCTAGAATGTTAAACATAATCACAAATTTGTATGTTCAAGTTTCCTGCTGGTATCATGTCTATTCCGTATGAAGAACTTCCATTAATTTTTAAAAATTTTTAATTTTTTAAAATTTTACTTTAAGTTCTGGGATACATGTGCTGAATGTGGTGGTTTGTTATATAGGTATACATGTGCCATGGTGGTTTGCTGCACCTATCAACCCATCGTCTAGGCTTTAAGCCCCACATGCATTAGGCATTTGTCCTAATGCTTTCCCTCCCCTTGACCTCACCCGTGACAGGCCCAGTGTGTGATGTTCCCCTCCCTGTGTCCATGTGTTCTCATTTTTCAGTTCCCACTTATGAGTGAGAACATGCGGTGTTTGGTTTTCTGTTCCTGTGTTAGTTTGCTGAGAGTGACGGCTTCCAGCTTCATCCATGTCCCTGCAAAGGACATGAACTCATTCTTTTTCAAGGCTGTATAGTATTCCTTGGTGTATATGTGCCATATTTTCTTTATCCAGTCTATCAGTGATGGGCATTTGGGTTGATTCCAAGTCTTTGCTATAGTGCTGGAATAAACATACGTGTGCATGTGTCTTTATAGCAGAATGATTTATAATCCTTTGTGTATATACCCAGTAATGGGATTGCTGAGTAATAATTCTTTAAAACAAGTCTGCTCACTAAAGATTCTCTGAGTTTTCTTCCAGCAGAGAATGTTTTAATTACCCTTTACTCCTGAAAAATATTTTGTGCTGGATATAGAGTTATGGGTTGAGAGTTCTATTTTGTTTTTCTTTGAGTACTTTAAAATACTATGCTAATTCCTTCTGGCCTACATACTTTTAAATGATGAGTCCACAGAAATTCAAATAATTGGACCCCTACAGCGAATATGTCATTTTCCTTTGGCGGTCTTTAAAACTGTCTTATTGTTAAATTTTCGCCAGTTTGATTGTGATGTGTCTGCATGTACAGTTTTGGGCCCCTTCAGCTTCTGGAGTATGTGAGATTATGCCTTGCCCAAACTTAGAAATATTTCCTCATACTTAACTTTTTTTCAGTCCTACATTGTTTTCCTCTCCTTCTGGGACTGAGACACAAATTTCACAGCATTTGCTATGGTTCCATAGCTCATTTTTACTCAATATGATTTGTCTGTGTTGTTAAATTGAATACTTTCTGTTGACTTCTATTCAATCTGACTGACTCATTCCTCCTACTTTCTGTTACTGAGTTTATTTAATGAGTTATTTTTTATTTTAGTTGTATTTTTTCAGTTCTAAATTTTTTTCCTCTTTATACCTATTTTAATTACTTTTTCTATTTTGACATTTGT
The DNA here is from genome assembly GCF_028885625.2 of Pongo pygmaeus. NCBI lineage: Eukaryota > Metazoa > Chordata > Mammalia > Primates > Hominidae > Pongo > Pongo pygmaeus. The sequence goes on from NC_072376.2 coordinate 79,161,575, forward strand.
TTTCAGGACTGCTTGGGCAAACATTTTTGTAAAAAATTAAAGTCTGTGTAAGGTATTGCCAACATCTCTGTCTATTTGGGGTATCCATTATCTTTTCCCATGCAAGTGGAGATTGTCATGGTTCTATTCTGTGGCTGTGATTCCAACGGCAATTCAGTTTTTAGGCTGTGCTGTTATCTCTCTTCCACCACGCGTGCTACCCAGTGGTCAGCCTTACCTCTGTGTGGAGGTCTATCTGCTACCACAGTTTTCAGTGTCTATTGTATTCTAATTAGGGACATAGTCACACATGGGCAGCTTGTGTTGAGCCTAAGAATTCATAAACAGCCTCGCTTTCCCAAGATCTTCTCTCTGCTGTCTCCTAGCACTGTCTAGTTGGCTGGAGGCTAATGAAAAAGTTAAATATTCTAAAACTATCACTGCTTTTTTTTTTTTTTTTTTTGAGACAGAGTCTTGCTCTGTTGCCCAGGCTGGAGTGCAATGGCACGATGTCAGCTCACTGCAACCTTCACCTCCCAGGTTCAAGCAATTCTCCTGCCTCAGCCTCCCAAGTAGCTGGGATTACAGGCATCCACCACCATCCCCAGCTAATTTTTGTATTCTTAGTAGAGACGGGGTTTCACCATGTTGGCCAGGCTGGCTAAAACCATCACTTCTGTGATTGTCCTGTAATTTTTGAAGAAAAAACAAAGGAAGAAAAAGAATCAAAGGGTTTAACCCCACTCTGAGAGCCATGGCTCCATCTCACAGAAGAAATTTCAACTCCTATGGCATTGCTGCCTCTACAGTTGGCTACTTTTGTTGCCATCTCACTCCCAGCTTAAGGTGGCCTGGGGCATGGAATATAAGTAAGTGAAAACGTGAAAAATTTTCCCAAATCTTTCTGAGCCTAGAAGTCTCCATTTTTAACTCCTCAAGCCAGAACTAGAGAGTTTCTCTCTCTGTGTGTATCACAGTGCTCACTTCTCAGTTCCAGGGTAGTGAATACCCAAGGAACAACAACAACAAAAAGTCAAATTAGCTGCCATTTCTTTAGTATTTTGAATTTTGGTGCTTCTCCTGATGCTACCTACTTATATTTATGTTAGCAAGACCTCAAATACTTATTCCACATATTTTAACTAGGTTTTCTAGATGTAGTGTTTTCTGGATGTAGTGGGAGAGAAATGTCGATGCATGTTTGCTTTTTTTTACCCAGAATGGGTACTTCTGGTTCAATCATTTCTTTAAGAAAAAACTTTTTTTAAAAGTTTTATGAAATCAAATCTGTATGTTTAAAATTGATATCATTCTTCTAAGTCACAATATAAACAAGTTCTTTATCCTATATAATAGTTCTTGGCATTCCCATGTTCTTATGGGAGAAGATATTTCAAATCACAACTACGAAAGACACAAGAGGCTTGTTTTAGTCACCAAATTGTAAATTTCTCTCAGATACTTTACAACTCTTCTCAACTTTAGTTTCTCTTTGCAACAGTTCTCATTTGCAATAGATGACCTAGCTTAATGAGAGGCACAATTTCACCGACTGTGAGTTTATGTTTTGTTTTGTTTTTTAATCATTCTCTTGAGGTAACTTTATTTTTCTCTACATTTCCACTTCTTGCAGAGAAAGTTTCTTAAACTTAATCTGCCTAAGATTTTGATTCCTTCCCTAATGCCTACCTTGGCCCCCCAATATGTGATTATTACCATTTCACCATATCTTCCTTGTTACCCCTGTCACAGAATCCTTGGACTGTCACTTCACGAGCTAGAAACCTCTGTGGCCAGCAGCATGTCTGCCTGAGTAATTGATTGTGCCCCTGGGCTTGTTATGTCCACTCATCCCAGCAGGCTGTGCTCGGCTTGTGCTACCAGCCAGAATCACACACCTGTCAAGGGTGTGCCAGGCACGTAGTGGAGAGGAGTGTGTGGGCAAGCAAGCGCATGGTCTGGCTACTGTGCACAGTGGGGTGGGCAGCTACAGGTGCTGGCACAGGTACCAGTTCTGTGCCAAGCTGTGTGCCTGGACCAGATGTATTGCACGTGGTTTCCACTGTGGGCACCCATGTCTGGATGAGGAGAATGCGGTGGCACCTGGAAGTTTGGAGATGCCAGGAGCTGCAGAGCCCAAAGAGAGTGTCACAGGCCTAGCTTGGGGGGCTCCTAGGTCTAGGCAACCTGAAGGGCTAAAGCTCTTCTCTCCTTCTCGTCATCTACAATGTGGCAAGCAGGGGGCATGTTTCAGGCCTGTTTGTGTTACAGCTCTTTTAGTCTGCCATTTAGGAGTTCCCGAGTTCTTGTCCCACATCCAGGAAGAATGAGGTACACAGACAACTGGAGTGAAGGGTAAGCAAGGTGTAGAGGAGCTTCATTGAGTGACAGAACTGTTCTCAGGAGACCCAAAGCGGGTAGCTCCTTTCCACAGGCAGGTCATCCTGATGAGCGTCCAGCTCTCAGCAAACAGAAGACCCACAGTGGGTAGCTCCTTTCTGCAGGCAGGTCCTTCTGACTGGCTGAGGAGGTGCCAAATGGGTAGCTCCTTCCCACAGCTGGTAGTCCCCTCTGTGTGAGTCTGGCTGGGTCTGGGGGTTTTTATGGGCTCAGAAGGTAGGAAGTGGCTGCTGATTGGTCCATGGGCAGCCATGGCTGGGCACAAAAAAAGCACCGTAAGTGGCTGACTTACCCGGAACTGACAGCTTGGCTCTGGGCTTCAGGCCATCCCTGGCTGGAAGGTGGGGCTTCACCAAGGATCCATGCCTTTCCATCCAGGAACGTTTCTGCCTCCTGCTGCCATTAATCATGTCATTCATGGGGCCCAGGCTGTTTGTGCCAATGGAGTCCAGAAGGCCTGTGCAGAGCCATCCTCAGCGCCCCCTTGACTGCCCTCTTGTGCTCATCAGTGCCAAATTCCAGAGAAAGCCAAGGCTGCAGGGGGCTGGCATGTCAGTGCCTCCTCAAGCACACACCTGGCCAGGTTGGGACAGCACCCATGCTTGGCTTTAACTTTGCTCCGAAATCACAGTGGGTGCTGGGAGTTGGGGAGAGACAAGGCAGTGGCAGCAGACACTTCTGAGCCTGTGAGGGAAGCGGCGCTTCCCAGGCCCTTGAGAGCACAGGAATGCTCGGGTCCTTAAGTCGGCAGCCATAGCTAGGGGGCTGCAGCTGTACCCAGGAGTGCAGGGCTCCACCTGCCAACTTGGAAAGGGTCAGGGCTCCCACCTGCTCCGGGCTCCCTCCAACTCCACGGGGCATGCAGCGCCGGCCACACCTCCCCAGCTGCAGCAGGAATCCCCACAGAGGCTGCTCCAGATGGGCCACCACTGCCGTCAATCATATATGTTTAAGTTTCTAACTATCTATCTATCTATCCATCTATCTATCTATCTATCTATCTAACCATCTATCTGACTGTCTGTTTCTCTATCTGATGTATCTTGAGGTAGACATAGAGAGATCTTAACCTCTACATCTCTACTGTCATTTAGCTAATTTTCTATGCAGAAAATTCTAACAAAACCTTTATTTATTCAATGATCTCAGCTGTTATCTACCAGCTAAGAACTTTTCTAATCTTGATCCTCCAAATTCCATGATATTAAAACCAAATATAAATTACTTAGCTCCCAAATTTCATTTTCAGAGAAAAAGAAACTGTTACTTTTTTTTTTTTTTTGTGAGACGAAGTCTGGCTGTGTTGCCCAGGCTGGAGTGCAGTGGCGCAATCTCGGCTCACTGCAAGCTCCACCTCCTGGGTTCACACCATTCTCCTGCCTCAGCCTCCCGAGTAGCTGGGACTACAGGCGCCCAACACCACGCCCGGCTAATTTTTTTGTATTTTTAGTAGAGATGGAGTTTCACTGTGTTAGCCAGGATAGTCTCGATCTCCTGACGTCGTGATCCGCCCGCCTCGGCCTCCCAAAGTGCTGGGATTACAGGCTTGAGCCACCGCACCTGGCCAACTCTTACCTCTTGGTGTTTAATTTTATGTCATATATGTTCCATGTTATTGCTCTTACACCTCTTCTGGGTAAAATTTTCTTAGAATATTTATCTTTTCTTGGCTTCTACCAGTTTATTATTCATATTTGAGAAGTGTCTTTGTGTATAAAGTTAGATAGAAATCTGTGAAACTATGAAAATAAAAGCAGACAGGTGCGGTGGCTCAGGCGTGGAGGCTGGCGCCTGTAATTCAGCTACGTGAGAGACTGAGGCAGGAGAATTACTTGAAGCCGAGAGGTGGAGGTTGCAGTGAGCCGAGATCGCACCACTGCACTCCAGCCTGGGCTAGAGAGTGGGACTCTGTCTTAAAAAGAAAAAGAGAGGAGAGGAGAGGAGAGGAGAGGAGGGGAGGGGAGGGGAGAGGGGAGACGGGAGGGGAGGGGGGAGAGGGGAGGGGAGTGGGGAGAGGGGAGGGGAGGGGAGCATACAAGGAGAGGAGAGGAGGGGAGGGAAGGGGAGGGGAGGGGAGGGGAGGGGAGTATACAAGCATCCAGTTCTTTCTTATGCCCCTTCCCCCACAGGTTCAGAAGTGCCTTCTGTATGACTATAAATTTTAAAGGAGATTACTTCTTTCCTTTTTTCTTAGTTGAAGCCAAATCTTTATTTTTTAGTACCCCATTCCTTCTTATTCTACTAATCATGAAGTCTAGTCTAGCTATTTGATTTATTTCTTTATTATAGATAAGAAGCTTTCTAAAAAATATTCTTACTGCATGTTTAGGACATCATATTTTAAGTTCTAATTTGTAATTAGCTTCCACATTAGATCCCCTGTTACATACACAAACATATAGTAATTAGAGATAAGTAGTTAAACTGTTAAATGAATTGTTGAAAACTACATGCTCCTACTTATAAGTTCAGTAGTATTTGTAAATAAATAATGTGGACAATAAAGTCCTATAAACAAATAAATAAATGTATACATATATATTTTTTCCTATTCAAACAGATTTGGGACAGTATCTGTTCCTGAGGGAGACACTAAGGCTCAGACAAATAGTGTCTTCATATTTTGCCATTATAAATATTTTGGTATCAAAAATTATTTAAACTTATTATTACTTTATAAAGAAAAAAAGTTGCTCTTAAAGTTTCTCTCTTTAAACTATGTGAGATGAAAACTGCAGTATTTGCATTTCTGCAAATCTGGTCAGAATCAGCACATTAATTTTGCTAGTTTTGCTGGCTGCGCATAATTTTTGTGCCACTATTAATTTTGTAGGTATATGCAATGAGGTTGTTCTTTGCTTGGCTTTGAAAACTACATTCGTTTGGTATACATTTTTAAAAGATGTGTTGTGAAAGAGAATACACTTAAAGGAAACAGAAATATAAGTTAAAAAAAAATTATGTACAATTACCCTAAGTTAACCTTGACTGTAATAAGACTAATATAATACAAAAAAAAGTACTAATCATTAAATATTTAAAACTTCATAGGAAAAATATGAAAGTAGCAAGGCTTATCTTGTTTACTGCTATTACCTCTATACAGAGAAGAAATAACTGGTACATTATAAGTGGTCAATAAATATTTGGTAAATGAAAGAAAAAATGAGTTAGCAATATTCATAAAAATAATGTATTTCTTAAATATAAAAATAGGTATTAAGATATTCATACATACATTAAAAACTAACTCAATGACTATTATTTAATCACAGTATGAAATAAAGCAAAATATTTGAGGTTCAGAACATTATTCCCAACGGAAAATAAAGCTATTTTATTTTACAATTTAAGAACTAATTCAATTTTAATTTTTGGAACTTAGGAATTGAATATAGTAAAATAAATAATTCTAGATCTGAGCCTTGTTTAGAGATGAGTGCCATAATAATCAGACTTTTTATGTTTTTGAAGATATACTTTGTGTAAATACAAGAGTAGAAAATATTGAATTCTTAAATAATATACTTGGCTGGCAAGCAAAATGAGTTCTCTGGACTATATTGAAATCAATATTTTCAGAAATGTGTTCAGGAGAAAGTGTCAAATATTTTTAAAACTATATGCAATATAAACTATTTCTATACAATCTGTGGACCTAATTAGTGTTAAAAAAAAATGGTCAACGATGAAGACTGAGGAGAATTGACAGAAATGAAATAAGACAAATAATTAAAATCCCAGAAGGGCACATGTTTCAGGGAACACATCTATTTCTTAATAAAGTTGAACTTATTGATAGAGAAAGATGAGAAATTGATTGACAAGAAGGGAACCAAAGCCCTATATTAATCCCTAGAATTCATAGAGGGATGGAGAGACATCCACGTTGACTTGTCAAAACCAGCACTGACAATAGTAGTCATATTTTTAAGCTTTTTCTACTACAAGTCCCTACAGAAATCACCTAAATACTGCAAATCAACAACACAATGATAATTTCTCATACTTAGTACAATTATAATATAAATACAAAGTCAAGCTTTTTAATTTTTGAATATGTGGTTAATTTAGTTGAAAATTACTTTTTTAATTCTTAATGTACAAATGCTTTTTGTAAAAGTCTTATACAAACAAATTTTCTGATTTTCTTAGTAATTACTTATTGTTTGACGAATTTTTGTAAATAAATTTGCATTGTAAGGTTTAGGTGACTTCTAGCCATATACATTATAAAGTGTGTGTGTGTGGGTGGGTGTGTGAATGGTTCAGCCTCAGTAAATGGGAAACAAACCAAATAGAATTTTAAGTTGTGGCAATATTTGAAGGAATACCTGAGTTAATAGAATATCTTAATTCTTAGATTCTATGTTTATAATTTTATAAACATCTGGTAACAAATTTTAAAACTAATCAGTCTTTCCGTTGCTTTCTGTCTTAGTATGTTTAGTGCTGCTATTAAAAAAAATACCTAAGGCTAGTTAATTTATAAAGAAAAGTTTATTTGGCTTTTATGTATTCTGTAGGCTAGAAGATTGGACATCAGGTGAAAGCCTCAGGTTGCTCTCACTCATGCAGGATGTTTAAGCCAGCATGTGCAGAGATCATATGGTGAGAGAGAAAGCAAGAGAGAGAGCGAGCAGGGAAGTGCCAGGCTCTCTTTAACAACCTGTTCTCAAGGGAAGTAATAGAATGAGAACACACCTCTTACTGTGAGAAAGGCATCAAGCCATTCATGGGAGATCTGTCACAAACCTCCCACAAGGTTCCACCTCCAACACTGGGGATCAAATTTCAACATGAGGTTTTGGAAACAAATATCCAAACTGTAGAATTTTCAACTGGTAAAGCATTCTCTTCCGAAACCTAAAAAACTCCTCATCAACATTTTCACCAGTCATGTTTTTAGTAGCCACACAATTTTAGGGATCTCACATTAAATTAAAAAGTATTGTTATAGTTCCGGTCCGGCAGAAAGCGCGGAGAGACGCAGAATGCAGCCCGCTCCTCCAGGGCCCTCCAGGCCCTCCGGCCCCGGGCCGGCGGGTGAACTGGGGGGCCCCGGGACAGGCCGAGCCCTCTGTCCTGCAGACACCTGAGGCCTCTGCTGTGGCTGCCCACTGGCTGTGCTCAGGCCTTGAAGCCGCAGCGAACCGCTCTTTCCCACCCCACCTCGGTGACTGATGGCGGCCGTGGCGTCTCCCAGCCCGGACCCCGCCGGCCGCGGGGTCTCCCGACCCAAGCCTGCCCGGCTTCGACGAAACCCCCGCAGAGCCGCCGGGACGCAGCGCCTTTGAGCAGCGCTGGGCGTGGTGGGCCAGGAAGTATGGCGGCCGCTCGAACGCCGCGCGGCGGAGGCCATTAAGGCGTGGAGGGCCCGGGAAGGTGGCCTAGGGACGCAAGCAGTCTCGGCCGCCTCTTTAGGCCACGGAGCCGTGCAGATCCGGTTCCCGGGTGACCACCCTGTCGCCATTGGGCGAGACCTACCTAGTCCTGACGACAACAGACAAAGGCCTTAAGGGACCTGGAAGGTGAGCGAGGTTGCGAACGACGACGGGTGGAACGGTTAGCGGCCATCGGGCGGTTGGTCTTAGTTCTCCCAGACTTTGCTGTCGGAAGAGAGAAATGGTAGAATGACAGGCCACTTTTGGCCCGTTGGAAATGCCCACCACCCTCTGGGAAGATTTACTGGCCGACTATGGAAGGCCTGTGTATATAATATGAAAAAGCTGCTCTCAACTCCACCCCAACCTTTTAATAGAAAACATTTGTCACATCTAGCCCTTCTAGATGGAAAGAGGTTGCCGACGTATGATAAAATAGAGTTAGAAAGTTACACTTCTTGTAAGTTCTCATTTGTTTAAAAGAAATCATAGAAAATACATGTCTTCTGCAGATGACTTTTGGAAATGGAGTTAACACAGCCTCTGGAAGCGATACGTCCACGTTTGTTAAGTGGGTTAGACGACATGGAGCTGGAAGACCTGAGAAGGAAGAGAAGAAGGTTCTGTGCTAGACTGGTCATATTTAGAAGACATTTTCATATTCTATCCATTGTTTCGTGTGCATTTGATTCCTCACTACTGTGTATACAGTTGACAATGTTAAGCTTTTTTGAGATGTTTATTCTTTTTAGATGTTCTGAAGTGCCTGATATGTTAAAATTAGAGGTAGCAAAATCACATTTTGTAAATACCTTTTTGTTACAATTCATAGGAAATGTTTTTTGGGGGAAATGGCCAAATCACCTGTTGAGTAATACTCATTGTGTTTGTGCAGTGGTTCAGGGGAGGACAGAGAAGGGGGAGGTGCAGAGAGCTCTATGCCATCCTGTTTACAGCGAGGCAAGATGAATCATTATCTCTGTGCATGTTGTTTTACTTATCTGTGTATATAGTGTACATAAAGGACAGACGAGTCCTAATTGACAACATCTAGTCTTTCTGGATGTTAAAGAGGTTGCCAGTGTATGACAAAAGTAGAGTTAGTAAACTAATATATTTTGTACATTTTGTTTTACAAGTCCTAGGAAAGATTGTCTTCTGAAAATTTGATGTCTTCTGGGTTGATGGAGATGGGAAGGGTTCTAGGCCAGAATGTTCACATTTGGAAGACTCTTTCAAATTATAACTGTTGTTACATGTTTGCAGTTTATTCAAGACTGCTGTATACGTAGTAGACAAATTAACTCCTTACTTGAAACATCTAGTCTATCTAGATGTTTAGAAGTGCCCGATGTATGTTAAATGTAGAGGTAGTAAAATACCACTTTGTAAATATCTTTTTGTTAGAATTCATAGGAAATACTTTTGGAAATTGAATTGTGAAGCCACCTTTGTGAGCAGTATAGTAATGTCTATACTTGTTCAACGGTTTAGAGGAGGTGAGAGGGAAGAAATTGCAAAAGTTAATATACTAGTATGTTCATACTTGGACATTTTCAGACACCATTTTTCTATATGTTTTGTGCATTTTGTTTTGCTCTGTATATAGTGTATATAATGGACAAATAGTCCTAATTTTTCAACATCTAGTCTCTAGATGTTAAAGAGGTTGCCAGTGTATGACAAAGTAGTAAAATTAGCATATTTTGTAAAAAAAAAAAAAAAAAGTATTGTTATAAATTCATTTTCATTAATGGTAATCCTCTTTTCATTATCCTTGCATGTTATTCTGATTTTTCTCTCACTAAGAAATGTGCTAAAACTGTATTTTCATAACTGTAATTTCCATTGCTTCAAATAATAATTTGGTGAATACTACATCAAATCACTAATCTTTATTTTATTATGAAATTAGGAAAGAAATCCAATTATATCTAAGTGGGCTTGATCTTTTCTTCAATGTTTAGAAATGTGTGTGTATGTATATTATTATGTGTGTTTATGTATGTTATTAAGAAAATCACAAAAAAGAGAAAATACATTGACTGTTCATTGGATGGAAGTGGATTATCATAAAGATGTTCACCCTCATCATCTTCATGCTGAGTAGGCTGAGGGAAAAGAGGAAGTGGGGTTGGTCTTGCTGTCTCAGGGGTGGCAGAGGCAGAAGAAAATGCATGTATAAGTGAATGTGCACAGTTCAAATTCATGTTGTTCAAGGGGTGACTGTATACTCTCTATATACATATTTCTACATAGATAACATTCTATATATTTCTAGACATTATATTTATTTCTAGCATATGTTTTCTGACATAAAATCTTTCTAATTGGAATTTTACAACGGTGAATAATTATAGTTTTATCAGCAGAAATTATATTTTACTAGAAATACCAAAATATTATGGCCAATTCTATCAGCTCTCTATAAATAGAATGATAGCAGATTAATGCTCCAATGTTATTACTTATAGTTTTGTCCCTGAAACTCATGCTTAGTGATAAGCTTTTGCACAAAATGGAAAAATCAATTTTATGGCCACATACACTACAGTGTAGGCCACTTTTTCTCACTCAGCCGATGTTTAGTGTCATTGTCCAAGGCATTCCATTATCTTAGTTTAAAATTTATGTACTTCAGCTCACTATATAATATAATGCGTAGTATCCATCCCCTTCAAAATTACATGACACGTTTTTGTATCATATCACTTCACTTAGATTTTCTTTGTTGTAATATCACTATTACTCTCCAATGATCATCATGGTGCAAAGGAAGCCATGGTAAACCCATGTGAATCTCAACTCTCAATTACAGTCAAAACTTCCCAGATTTTAAAAAATAGTAATTAATTTAATGGGAGAATAAGTAATCTAATACAGTCCCCAGTATATAGCAGTATTTAGCAAATAGCAGTTTTATTATTTAACTATTTAATGTAATTAATGAGGATTGCTACCCCTTACAAATTAAGATGTGTGAAATATATTCAAAAGATAGTGGCTACCAGTGTAATAAAAAAGTTGACAAAATAAAGAATGACAATAGGAGGAAAAGGATTTAAACAAAACAAAAATAGACTATGTGTGTTCATTTCTTATACACAAACCGTGGTCTCTGTTAATGTCAAAAGACATTTACTTGCAATGAGTTATAAGCAAAAGAGTTAAACTATTGAGCTCTGTGATAAATCAAATATGAGAGTTAATTGGAAGGTTCAGTGTACATAATGCATAGATTACTTGTGTTCAAAGAATAAGAATTTAATAACATTAAACTTTACTGATTTATATTATATTTTCTGTGATGAGTATAAACAAATGTTAGGTTTTTACAGCATCTCCTTTGATTGACAGAACATTAGCTTTACTTTGAATTAAAACTGCTATAATACTGTTATACTGCAGAAGCACTGGTTGATGGTAATAGTTGATAACATCTAAGGTAATGGATGTTATTATTCAAGGAAAATAACAGTGAAAATTAAAATATTAATTTATCTTAAACTTTAAAATACTAATGTTTAACTATAAAAACTAAACATTATGTGTCAAATCCAAATATATCATTGTTAAAGACAATTATAAGCTGACTTCATCAGATATAATTATTATACAGAATATTTTGTTTTGGTTATGCATTTTTAAAAAAAAATTATATAATGGAAAATATCTAATTGCAAACATGAGAAAATGAATTATGTGCCAGTATACTCTACATGAAGAATTAGTACTTAGTGGATACGTAATATTTTAATTAAGATGTTGTAATTTCTTATAATTAATATACAAATGAGGAAGAAATAAATAATGGCAAAATAAATTTTCAATGTTTTCTTAATTATTTTAAAAAGACAAGCTTAGGGTGTTTAAAAGAAATTTAAGTAGCATAATTTTGGCAGATATCAAAGTGTCCTTTATATTGTTTCTTATATGTAGCTTTATATTACAACATTAATCAAACATGGATCATTCCTCCTTATTTTATAGGAATTACAAACACTTGTGAATATGAAGTTGTCACTTCAACTGCTGTATTGTACAAAAGATTTTCCAGCATGATGGTAAGAATTTCAAATAATAATTTTCTCAGTAAAACAAAAACTGAAGTTTAATAAAGTAAGTTGTTCATGAAAATATGTATGAGAACATATGTTCTTTTGAAAAACAACAAGTAGAATATTTCCTTACAGGAGTATTAATGATCATAATGCCTTTAAAATAAAAAAGAAATTCTGTAACTACAGAACTATAAATTCAGAATATCACCTGGAGGATACAGATGTCTTGACAGATGTGATACGCAATACAACAAACTTCAAAAAGACAATAAACTAAAAAGAATCTTGCTAATCACACATACACATATCATGGTCCCTCATATGGGTCCACACTACACAATGAGGTCCACTTGAAGGCTGTGTGGAAGAGAACTGAAATCTATGTGTATATAGTTTACTTATAAAAGTAATTATTATCAAGACATTTAAAAATTACTATTTTTTAAGTTTTACACATTATTAACTATAATGTTTTTACTTTATATTTTTAGGTAAATTTTTCATGAACAAAACAATGTACATCTTCTATGTTAATAGAGAATGAATATATACATAGATTATATCATAATATTTTAAATAAGCTTTTATCATTAGCCATGGAAGTTTTGTAATTTTGAAGGACTACATATTTATTTATTACATGTACATGTGCACTTTCCTACATGTGTATTATACTTTAATAATAAGTCTAAAATATATAAATTTGAAAAATCTGTAATTAGGATTATAGTATTTATTAATCTGTCATTACTTAGGATTATAGTATTTGTAACAGAACATTTATTTAATATATCTGTCCATATTTTGATGATTTTTTATAGGGTTATGTATAACTAGTAAGAAGGCCAATATCTCATTTTTCTAATTTACACTAGTGGTTAATACCATGTAACCCTGAAAATATCCTACATACTTTTTAAAATACATTTTTAGATTTAATTTTTCAAGCATAACTCATAAGCCTTAGAATAGCTAAAATTAATCCATATACAACCCGGCACTTTGCAAAATTTTAATAACTTGATGTAGTGATCCCTTAATGCTAATCAAATCTATTTCTTTATTTTAGGTTAGTCCTGTGATTTATGATTCAGACAGTGGAAAATGGCTTTACATAGCATCTTATGTAAAAATGTTTTCTTCTCCCTTCCTATAGGCTGTTAAGCTGGTAGTGAACACATTTTCTTTTTGACACAATGTACTAATTTTGATATTGGCATATCACACTTACTGCAAAATACAAGTTATTAACATGATTGTATTTTTATACTTAAATTTAAGGTAAATGGTAATTTCACACAGTGCTTCACTTCCCAAGTGCTGTAAATTTTATTAATGTAGTTTCAATAAGTAAACATGTTAAGCTAAGACCAGTTGTTATATTTATAAATTCAACAATAAAACAAAGGCTCTAATTCAAAAAATAAAACAGAGACTCAAATTCCTAGGATTTGGATGTATGGTAATTCTAACATGAAAGTCACAATATGGGATAATAATAATGTTTGCTGCTTATGTTAAACCATCTTCCATAATGTTGTAATGTGTCTTGGGGTCACACCCTGTTTCTAATATGTTCCAATGAGAAGTGACCTTGAGCAAATTGTTTAATCTCTGTGTTTCAGTTATTAGTTCACTTACCTGTTAAATGATTATAATAATATGTTCAGGTAGGTTTTTGAAATTTAAATCAGAGGTTGAACTAAAACCTTTACAATAAAGCCCAAAAATGTAAATATCAATTAAAATATTATTTTTTATTATCATTGTTATTCTTGGTTATTATTTTTATATTGTGCTATGGCAGAAGTTCTGGAAAGCATCCACAAATTACAATATGGGTGAATATGAAATAAAATATTTTAAATGTCACATTTGAATGTAAACAGCATTCACACCCCTTCAAAATTAAAAATTTCCAAGTCAAATATTCCTATATTCATTAAAATATCAACAAAATTCTTGTCCTTGAGATGAATTTACTGATTTTGGTGTTAACAAACAGCAGTAAGTGATAACATCAGATAAATCCAGTCCAAAATGTAAAGATATATTTAAGCAATTCTAGATTAAATTGAGCTTCACCGAGGTTAGGATCTGAAAAGAATGAAGTCTTCTAGTAATCAGAAAAGCTCTATGTACAGAAAAGATTAATATGTCATCCATACTATTTGATTAAAAGTCCATGACATTGCCTTTAAAGTTCTTGGAGAAATTGATGGGGCCAAATGTGTAGCAACTTCACTGATAGCTGCTATATTTTAATTATTTTGAATAACTTGATAATCGGCAGAGACATATGAAAATATTTTTTCAGATAGGGATTGAGATAACCCAGCACCAATTTTACCATAGTTCTTCAAATTTTTCATTATTATTTTAAAATAAGAGTAATAATGACTTCTCTTCTCTTTCTAAAAAAAAGCTATTTGAAGAGAATTAAGTCAGCTTTACTTACATGGAGAGTAAATAAAAAAATTATATAAATAAATGTATTTGGTCTAGTTAATTAAGGTTTGGGGATTTTAGTTGCAATCCTCAAATGATAGAGGTTTGCATACTGCACACATTTTTAAAAAATTAAACTTGGTAGCTTATAAAACAATATTTACAAGATGAAAAGATTTATGGAGAAGGATGGTGGTGATGATTGTGCAACACTGTGAATGCATTTAATGCCACTAAACTGAACACTTGAAATGGTTAAAATGGTAAATTTTATGTTATGTACATTTCTCACAATTAAAAAATTAAGCTTACTGTTTGAAAATTAAGCTCACGTTTGAAAATTAAGCTCTTATTGAATCATTCCATTCACATATCCTATTGAAGTTGTCTATCTATAATTTACCTTTGTTTATTATCTAGCATGTGTTTTATCACCTTATATAGGTCAGTCTATAGTTAAATTTGCTGGTAAAATTATTTCAAATTTACTGTGCAAATTACTTATGAATTCATTTACTATACCTAATTATGCTTTCATTTGGATTTTTGAATATATTCCCTTCACTTTTGCATCTTTTAGAATTCCAGTTACATCACTTTTCCCTTACCTTTCCTTTCCTTTTTTTTCTCTCTCTCTCTTTTTTGTTTTGTATTTTCTTTTTTTGAGATGGAGTCTCATTTTGTTGCCAGGCTGGAGTACAGTGGTGCGATCTCGGCTCACTGCAACCTCCGCCTCCCGAGTTCAAGCGATTCTCCTGCCTCAGCCTCCTGAGTAGCTGGGACTACAGGCACCCGCCACCACACCCAGCTAATTTTTGTATGTTTAATAGAGACAGGGTTTCACCATGTTAGACAGGATGGTCTTGATCCCTTGACCTCGTGATCAACCAGCCTCGGCCTCCCAAAGTGCTGGGATTACAGGCATGAGACACCGCGCCTAACGTACCGTTCCTTTCTTTTTTAATTCACATCAGGTAATGTCTAATTTTTCTGTCTTCTTATTCTCTCTCTTCTACAAAGGAACACAGGCTCTCTTCTCTGCCCACAGGCTTCTTTCCACTTCCCCATGTCTGATGTTCTGCCTGTTTGTCTCCTAGGATGTTATTTCCCTTCTGGCAGTCAAGCATCTCAATTCTCAGTTTGTATGTGTGTGTGTGTCTCTGTGTGTGTGTGTTCATGTTTGTTTGTTTTTTTTTTTAACTCTATTTACCCCATTTCTGCCAACATATAATGTCCCATTTGGTTATTGTTTTCAGTTTTAGAAAAAAAGTGTTTTCTGCTATCCTTTCTTTTTTCAGTTGACATGAAAATTGGACCAGATTAAAGAACATTTTTGAAAGAGAGAAAGATGACAGTCAGTAGACGTCTTCTTGGACTTATCCCCCAACTAAGCTTTGATTTGATTGGATCTACTGATTTGATATGATGTTCCTTCTTGACACTACTATGGTGACTACCCTGGGAACTACACATTCCCTTCTCCTCATTCCTCTTCTTTTCCTACTTCAACAAGTCTTGTCTATTCCTCTTTAGCAGAAACATCATGGTAGCTAAGATAGTTATGAAGGTAGGTTGCATATTAGTGTGATCTGAGAGACAAAAACAGATGCCCTTTTATCAACCAAGGTGAACTCTGAAGTTAAAGAAACAAAAGTTCTCTACAGTTTGAGGGCTCAGGTGTTTGCTGGCATGGCAACTCTCCAAGTTCCTACAGCTACAAGACAAAAACACTCTCTTGCTAAACACCCTAATAATAAGAGCTGTCATGCAATTTATTAGACCCCTCCCAATTCTGACTTACAACCTGGACCACTACAACTCTGACTGGAGAGATGACCAGCCTTACAGACATTCTTTCCTGATAAGCAATTGCAGGTCTTAAGCCCATTCCAGCAGCTTACAGAGGCTGTGCACAAACTGTCTTTGTGTGCTCCAGTTCACCTTTTGGTTTAAATAGCCAAAGTCCACCATATTTTAATGCTAAAACCTGCCCCAAAGTGAACATGGGATATATGTTACATATATGTTCATCCATTCCACGTGTGCTTGGCTCACCTCATAAATATCTATAGCTTTTACCTTCAAACCTGCTGAATATGTATGACTCTACTGTGTGATACAGGTTCTGTGAGGCATGAAACCAACCTGTTTTGAAGAGAGATCACCCAGCAAACTCACACAGGAACAGACAACCAAACACCACATGTTCTCACTTGTAAACGGGAACTGAATTATGAGAACATACAGACACATTCAGGGGAATAACACACACTGGGACCTGTTGGAGGGTTGAGGGTGGAAGGAGGGAGAGTATTAGGAAGAATAGCTAGTGGATGCTGGGCTTAATACCTAGGTGATGGGATGATCTACTCAGTAAACCACAATGGCACACATTTACCTATGTAACAAACCTCCACATCCTGCACATGTACCCCTGAACTTAAAATAAAAGTTGGAAATAAAAAAAAAAATAGAGAGCACCTTTAACCCATGATGGAGTCTTTCACTTCCCAGTGTGCAAACTGATGGCACCAATAAAGCTCTCTTTTCTACTATTTAGAGAACATGGTTGTCTTTTGGGCAATGTTAGTTAAGAGAAGAGGTGTTGGAGAAAGGCTAGTTGGGGTAACACCCTCTTTCTAATATGTTCCAATTAAGTGAACTTGGGTAAATTGTTTAATCTCTGTGTTTCAGTTATTGGTTCACCTACCTGTTAAATGATTATAATAATAAGTTCAGGTAGGTCTTTTGAAGTTTAAATGATAGGTTGAACTAAAACCCTTACAATAACCCCCAAAAGAGTAAATATCAATTAAAATATTATATATTATTATTGTTGTTATTTTGGTTATTATTGTTATATTGTGCTATGGTAAACATGAAATAAAATATTTTAAATGTCACATTTGTTCATTGTTTCTATGACCCCATGATGTTTTACACCATACAACATTTTGAAAAATAAAGGATTTATATTTCAATTCCATCAATATTTCAATTAAAAGCTATGTAATTGATCATAAAAATATTTTTAAACTACCAAAAAACTAGAAAACAGTTTAAAAATAATGGCAATATTTTTGAGCCAAAGCTCAAACTATTTGAGAAAAGGCAAAAACGTTTCACGTTTTAGGATAGCATGAGATCGTGATATTATACAACATATAAAACATTCATAAATATAGCATTACTTCAATATTAAAATGAAGTTAAATATGGGAAAGATAAAGAAGAATTTATGATTACATAAAGATGTATAAAATATATATCCATGGGTGAGGAAAAAAGTTGAAAAAGAGAGATTGCAGGTAGTTGAGTGCCATTAGACCGTTGCACATAAAGGGAACTTGTAGCAATGTTGTACAAAAGTTACTTAGTGTACTGGACCCAGCTGCAAGAAAACATATTGATTTATCCACTTACAGACCATATTGTAGAAATTGTTACAACCTGACATTTACTGGAATGTAGGATCGTGTATCCAATAAGTCCTCAAGGGACAGAGGACAGTCAGAGGAGAGACAAACCTGGATGTCCCCAGAGGCTAATTTTTTCTCCTCTTGTCTAATTTGATAGATCTGCAGAATTATCAGAGCAGAAGAACCGGAGACCTCTAGCTGGTACCTGAACTCTAGATTAACAAGCCCATATCTCTGTCGAGAGATGTTCCTTTGTTATACAATGAACTACTCAAGGGATGTGCCATGGGCTCTTCTCAACTTGCCTATAGATTTATATAGTGGTAGGAAGGTTGGATCCTTCCCTTGGAGCAATTTCCACAGTGGTATCTGGTATGTCACTTTCAAGGAAAGCTGAGACATCAGAGAGCTGTGGACTACACTGATGTTTCTGCCTATGAATACTTCCATAAAATTTACATTTCATCTTCCCCTGAATCTGGTGTGATTCTTTGTCACTATTTGCCATATATATCTTTTTTTAATACAACATAGAGTAGACATAAAATAATTAATTTAAACACTGCCTGTTGATGAACATTTAGGGTTGTAGACACCTCTTGATTTTCATTCATTTTCCATGCCTAGTATTGATTCTTGGCAACATTATTACCATCACAGATAACTTAGGGGGCTGATCTACCATGCACCCGTTAGAAGATTCTGTTAGTACCGCCAATTATATTAGCCCTCCCCCACCCAGTGGGAAATTGGAACTGCAAATGTAATTGCCCCAAATTCTGAGCAACCAATCAGGTCAGGTTCTCCTTCCTAGATTTTCACACCTGAACTGAAGCACTGAGCGATGCTCAGCACTGGAGTTTAGTGCAGTAAACTTTATGAAAATCTATGAAATCCTTAAGTTGAAAACATAAGTTTTAATATTAAAATAAACCTTTATTTCAGAAAAATACAGAAATTATAAAAATGCAGCTCTATGTATTCCACAATATGAACACACCTATGTGTTCATGCCACAGGATCACACACAGTTCTCAGTTTGCTGCAGGCTGTGTAGAATGTAGCCATGAGTTCCCACCGATAGATTAAATAATTTGCCCAGGTTCACTGACTCAGAACATAGTAGAATGAGGATTTGATCTCCAAGGAACTTCACTATGATGCTTCTTCTCTTAAGTAATAGGCATGCTGCCTCACTATCTTAGCTAGAACAGTTTTTCTGATAAATCTCCAACATGAAAATAAGGTCTGTTTTCTGATTTGTTGTATTTAACATAAGACGTTGATTGTGTATTTGTTTATTTACTTTTGTGGAGACAGGGTCTGGCTATGTTGCACAGGCTGGTCTCAAATGATCCTTTTGGTTGAGCTTCCCAAAGTGTTTGAATTATAAGCTTGAGCCACCACCCCCTGCCAGGATTGAGAATTTATGACAAATGTTTCCAACCTGTCTTAAAACATTTTATGTAAGAATATTAGAAGAGTATTTGAAAGCAAGCAAGAGTTACTTATTAAGAGTAGAGAAACAAGAGGAAGGACCATGTGTGGTTCCTGGGGCACAGCCACTGTGTGCAAGCACAGGTGAGTCATCCCAGGGAAATCAATGGGTCCAATAAAGCTGGTAAGGGATGGCTGGGGATATGCATGTTCAATTCACTCAATAACATCAAAAATCCTCCAAATGGATACTCCCCTCAGCAGTGTATAAGAGCTCTGCTTACTTCAGGTCCTCACTTAAAATTGGTGTTTTCGGTCTTTGAAAAAAGAATGTATTACCTGCACTGATGTATGTGTTCGTACTTCACTGTTGTTTTATTTTGCATTTTCCTGATGACCAGGTGGTGCAGCTTTTCGTATGTCTTTGTTAATCTACAAAGCGTTTTAGCTGAAGTCCTTTTTCCAATGTCTCTCCATTTGCTCTACCACATTTCTATTTCTTGATTATTTAAAGGGTTTTTTTATATTCTAGAAACAAGTCCTTTGCTAGGTATGGTACTATAAATATATTCTGTTCTTTTTGTAGATAGTTTTTTTATGAAAAGTTGTTTTAAATTTTAAAGGCTAAATTTACCAATCTTTTTCTTTATTTTTATTGCTCTCTTTATTTTTTTTAATTTTTATTTATTTTTATTGCTCTTTGTGTTTTATTCTTCTTTATTTTTATTGCTCCTGGTGTTTAGTCTTGGCAAAGGCATAAACATATTTTTCTATATTATATTCCAAAATATTTATATATTTTTATCTTCTACAATGATATCTGTAATTAAAGTGTTTGGGGGTGTACAGTTAGGCAAACTTTATGTCTTGTTCTCTTTTGCTTTGTTTTCCTGATATGGCTAACCAGTTTACTCAGCAAGGTTTATTGGAAAGTCTAATCTTTCCCAAGTGTCCTGTTGTGCTACCTTAATTACAAATCAAGACTCTGTCCATGTGTGGTTCTGTTTGGGGGCTTGTCATTCAATTTTGGTGGCTTAAATGTTTATGCTTACACTAGTATCACACAGTCACTTTACTGATCTTTCTAATAAGTATTAAGGTCTGGAAGTGAAAGTTCTTTATTCTATTCTTTCTTTTAGATTTTCTTAGCTATTCTAAGCACTGTATTTCCATACAAATCATCTTCTTAATTTACACACACATAGACACACACACACATACACAACGTGTTGAAATGTTGATTGGGATTTCATGGAATCTGAAGAACAACGTGGGTAAAATTCTGTCCTTTGGAATACGGAGTCTTTCAATAATGAACATAGTCTTTACATTGATTTGGTTCTTTAATTTTACTCCCTTATTTTTGTTATTTTTGGCATAGAGATTTTGTAGCTCTTTCATTCAACTTATTCCTAGGAATGGGATGTTTTTGATGTTACTGGAAGTAATAGCCATATTTTTTTCTTAAACTGTTGTTGGTACGGTGTTTAGAAACAGTTTTTAAAAATATTTACTTGCATCCAGTAAGTTTGCTAAATTTCTTTAGAAATTCTAATAGCCTATTTGTAGATTTTTAATATCCTATTTTATATTTATGTAACTATCAAGTAATACTATTTATATATTTCTATTTGATATTTATTTATCATTTATTTATTTGCTTGATTAAACTAGCTGAGGCTTCACTACAATATTACATAGGAGAATAAAAGTAGTAACAGTGGACAGCAATGTGTTATTTCTGATCTTGCAAGGAAAGTTTTTAATTTGTTTTAATTTAATCTGATATTTACCGTAGGATTTTTTTTTTTTTTTTTTTTTTTTTTGCCTCTTCCCCCCACCCCACCTTGGCTCTAACAAAAACTGAAGCTCTGGCAGGGTGCGGTGGCTCACGCCTGTAATCCCAGCACTTTGGGAGGCCGAGGTGGGCGGATCACGAAGTCAGGAGATCCAGACCATCCTGGCTAACAGGGTGAAACCCCGTCTCTACTAAAAAATACAAAAAATTAGCCGGGTGTGGTGGCGGGTGCCTATAGTCCCAGCTACACAGGAGGCCGAGGCAGGAGAATGACGTGAACCCGGGAAGCAGAGGTTGAAGTGAGCCGAGATCATGCCACTGCACTCCAGCCTGGGCGACAAAGCGAGACTCCGTCAAAAAAACAAAAAAACAAAACTGAAGCTCTTAAATAGGAAGTTTCTTCAATCTTTAGGTGGATAAGAAATGTTATGATAATATTATGAATTTTATGAAATGGATTGTTTCTGCCTTTATTGAAAATACGACAGAAGTTTTCTATTTGTCTTAGCTTCTATTCTATTGTTTACTTATCTTTTGTGAATATGGCATATTATATTGGTTGATATATGAATGCTAAATCCTTCTTGCATTTCGAGAATAATCCCAGCTTGATCAAGATGCAGCATTTTGTCATTTCTGTCACTGCGTTCATTTTTATATGAGGATTAATTTCATTTTATTGTTACTATTATTATTATTATTATTATTTGTGATAGAGTCTCACTCTGTCACCCAGGCTGGAATGCAGTGGGGCAATCTTGGCTCACTGCAACCTCTGCCTCCCGGGTTCAAGCGATTCTCCTGCCTCAGCCTCCCTAGTAGCTGAGACTACAGTTGTGCACCACCGTGCATTGCTAATTTTTGTATTTTTAGTAGAGTCAGGGTTTCACCATATTGGCCAGACTGGTCTCGAACTCCTGGCCTCAAGTGCTCCACCCACCTGGGCCTCCCAAAATGTTGAGATTATAGGTGTGAACCATGTACCTGGCCTCATTTCACTTATTTTTAGCATACATGTGTTTATCCCATTCTCTTATTTTTCTTTTGGTGACCATAAATTTTAAAGGATATCTCTGTTTCTATTATTGGTACTGACAAATTATGCCTCTAGACTACTTTAGGGGAGGGAGTGTTGTGCATTTGTTTTTCATTTTATTAGCCCACACTGTCAGCATTTTGAAGAGTATGTATTAGTCTTTTCAAAAGACCCACCTTTGATTTAATTATCCATATTATATTTTATATTTCATTATCTATCTGCTATTCTCTTTAAGATTACATCTCTCTTCTTTGAACAAAATGCTTGAATCACTGATTTTCAGCTTTTCTTTGATCATAGATGCATGAATGTCTATAAATATTTCTCTTTTGGATGTGTTTGGTGACTTTCACATCCTTAAGTATCTATTTTTTGTGTGCGTGTACTCAGTGGAATATATGTCCTAACTTAATCACTCCTTTATGATACATGTTTTATGTTTAAATGCATTGCTAATTACTAAACATTTTCGAATTTTAAAAGTTATTGTTTTGTACTTAATTTCTGGATTAATTCTACAATGGTAAGAAAACCTACCCATTATGATTTCAGTTCCTCAACATTACTGAAGTTTTTGCTTTATAGCCTGCTGTTCAGCATAAAAGTTTGCTAAGTGCTCCTTGTGCAGTTGACAAGCATGAGTGCTGGAGTCATATGTTCACATTTGACATTATTGTCTTACATTTCTTAATGACATTCCAATTTTCTATTTCCTTACTGACTTCTTTAGTCTGCTTTTCTTACTATTTTGTATTAGCTACTTTGAATTTCTTTAAGATTTTAAGGTTACGAAGCTATGTTATGTACATAACAGTATAAAATTGTAATATTTCCACAATGAATTGATTCATTATTGTGAAATGTCCTACCTTAACTCTAGCTGTGCTTCTTGGTTTCAAGAAGACGTTAGTTTGCTTTAGTATAAAGGCACCCATTTCCTTAGGTTACTAATCATAAATACCTTTTTATATACATTTTACTTACAACATCCTTATTTTGAAAGTCGAACAGAAATGATTTATGTATATGTGTATATATGTAAATCTTTGCCTTTTAATTTCAGCATGTGATACATTTGTTTTTAATATCATGATTAATACCAACTTACTATTCTTTTTCTACTGAGGCCACTTTTCTATGTTACTTTTTTTCTACTTTCTTGTCTCTTTTTGATTAATCTATTACTTTCATTTTTATATTGTTATTAACTATAGTCCCCATGTTGAATAATATATCTCTTGAATTTATTCCTCCTTATCAGCTATTTATCATTTCTTTTGCAATTTTATTAATGTGATAATTAGACTATTGCTATTTCTTTATTATTTTAGTAGACATCATAAAGTTTATCCTAACTTACCTTAGTCTAAAACAAATTAGGACTTTTTCTTCCTTCCAAAAAATAAAAGACTCTTGGAATATTTTAATTGTATTACTTTCACTTTTGCCACACTAGATATTATGTTAAGTATATGTATATATACACATATATAGATGTATATATAAACACATGTATATACACATGTATACATATATACATAAGTATATATATACACACACATATACATAAGTATTTATGTACACACACAAACACTCCACCAGACATTAGTATTCTTATTTTAATATAGTCAGTATTTATTTAGATGTATCTGTAGCTTTATCTTTTATATTACATTTAATTCTTTCTTTATCCTTGATTCATAATTTTGAATCATTTTTCTTCTGCCTGACAGATGTTCTTTTTAGTAATTTCAGGGCAGACCCAATGAAGACAGTGCTCCCAAAGTTTTTTGTCTGTCTGAGAATGTCTTCAGCCTTCTTTAATTTTGAAAGATACTTTCATTAGTTTGGAATACTGGATTTCCAGTTTTTGTTTCTTCACACTTTGAAGGTGACACTCAATTATTTTATAATTTTCAAAAGCAGTGGTGGCATCTGGAACTGGTCTGCACTTACTGTTAGACTCAGTGTCATTTAAGGCTGGCCTGGCAAGGAAACAACTAGGATATGCTGTCTGCCTGTTAGATGCACACACTCTCACCCCACACCACCACCAGCAAAGCCCACTCTGCAGCCATGGGAAGGTGAGACACAAGAGCTCACTTTATAATTTTGTGTCTGAGAGTGGGCAAAACCAAAGTCACTGTGCAACCCACAAAATACCAAACACAATCCTCTCCTGGCTAATATGACTGCTCTTCTTTGCAAATTGAAGCTCTATTTTCATTCTAGGGGCTCCTCTTCCTAGGTAAGATTTACTGAAATAACCAGTCATAGAATGGTCCTTACTTCCTAAGAGCACCCAATGCATAGTGAGTGCCTGCTTCCTTGGATGGTCTCCAAAATCATCCCATCAAAGTCCTCCCTAATACTCACTACTGAAAAGCCAGCTGACTTCCCATGATGTGTGTCCTTGCTCACTGAAAAGAATAAACCCAATTTGTTCAACTACAGGTGTGTTCCTGGTGATATATGACTGAGTGGCATTGAAATCATAATTTCTTGTAATAAAGTCATGGTTCATTTGATTGTTTATCTTTTCATTGTAATCTGCCTTTTATCTCAGGCTTTTAGATGTTTTTCTTTGTACTTATTTTACGCATTCTTACCACATTGGGCCTAAATGTGTTTTTCTGTTTATTTACCCTGCTTGAAGTTTGCAGAATTCTTCAGTATGTGAGTTGCTGACTTTAATAGAGTTTTAGAACATTCTTATTCATTATCTTTTCAAAGATTGCTTCTGCTCCGTAGTCCCTGTGCTCTCCTCTTAAATCGCAAATACACATGAATCAGATTTATTCAGCATGCTCCTCATGCCTCTTGCAATGTTTCTGAATTGTTCTCATATTTTTTTCTTGGTGATTTAGTTTGTATGTGCACTACTGACCTGTGTTCCAGTAAACTGGTTCTATTTCCTTCTGTGAGTTGGGGGGTGTCCAGTGTCACTGGACTCAGACAAGTTGGTAATTGATGCACGGTGAACATGTTTCATGAGCCTCTTCAGCAATTTGTTTTTCATTTTTTTTTTTTAATTTCACTCAGTCCTTTTTAGGTGATCTTTCTCTTCTGGAGCAAGTTATACCTTCTTAATTTTTCCCCTCCAATGCATATTAATTGTCAGTTTACACATGTTAATCATTTCCTCTAAAAATAAAACTTTTTATAGTTTTGCTATTTTACTATAATCTTATTCATCCGTATGTTCTACTACCTCTTTCATTTTCTTTCCTATAGTTTACGTCACTGTTTCTTTTTTGAGTGTTTACTGGAATCAGACATTCCATTAATCTATTTTTCTTATACAAGGCTTATATTCTTGTAGAACATGTATTTTATGCTCTGTTTTCATTTGTATACTACTTTAGCTCTGTTCTAAGATTCTAAAATATGATGATTTCTTTATTGTTATTTTTCACATGGTCTAGTCACATTCCTATTTGGCCCACAGTTATGAAATGTTCCAAAGGGCCCCAAATCTCTCTTTCTTTAGGAACCAAATACACTGGGGCTTCCACTGTCATATTGAAATTTACAATAGATTCTTGGATCTTTGGAGTAAGAGAGTACCTTATTTTACTTTTGTTCTTTATATTTGTATATGTCTTATTTTTTTACATTAAATATAACACTCTTTGATAGAGTATTCTTTAATCATCATAATAGAACATTAAGCATAATTTTTATAGAAAGTTTAATTGTTTAATAATTGTATTAGTTAGCCAGGATGGTCATAAGAAAATGCCACAGATTGCTTGGCTAAAACAACAAAAAACACTAGAAATTTATTTCTCAAAGTTCTGGAGACTGAAAGTCCAAGACCAAAGGATTGATTTGTCTGGTTTCTCCTGAGGCCACTGTCTTTGGTTAGCAGATGGCTACCTTCTTGCTATATATTCACATGGTATTCAGTGTGTGCACATTTCTGGTGTCTCTTTGTGTGTCCAAGTTTCCTTTTCTTATAAGGACACCAGTTATATTGGATTAGGTCCCACCCTAAGGGCCTTATTTTAACTTAACCACTTCTGCAACTACCCTATTGTCATGGGTGCAATGGCCACGGCCAGCATTGCTGTTGGTAAAGGAACCTAGCAACACAGTTGTTGGGGAAGAAAGGCAGATTTATTAGAGGAAAAGTACATTGCAAAAAAGCAATGGGCAGTATGGCAGAGAAGGGGCTGCCTGGAAAGTGGCAGGGGCTGGAGGGAAGTTTTATAAGGTGGTGCTGAAGAGACTATGTGGGGAACCAGGTATTTGGGAACAGAATGTTGTGCCAATGGATTGTGATTAGCTGTCTCTCAGAACAATTGTTTGTCCCAACCTGGGGCCCCTTCCTCCTTCCTGCTTACTTACCTATCTCAACCCCACACCTGTCTCCACATACAGTCACATTCTGAGATACCGGGAGGTTCAACATAGAAATGTTTTTGAGGAGGGGGACAAGACAGGAACAATTCAGCCGGTAACAATGATATTTTACATAAATTTTTGCTTAAACATGTTTATATGCATGTGAGTAATAACATAAAATATACAAAGAAATAAATGAATATAGTTAACTTAGAAAATTAAAGATTATAAATTATTTTGTGTACCTGTTTTTAGTTTTCATACTTAAAATAGGAACAGTGAACTCACCAGTTTCTTTGTGATTTCTAATAAAATATTTTGATATCTTCTTTTAGTGGAAGAGAAGTTCAAATCTTCACTGACTATTTTCCATTCTCATTTTATTTAGTTATAGGAAATAAGAAGACCTGGGAATATGTACCATAGAAAAATATTTCTCTTTATTGAATACATTCTAATAAAATATATGGATTAAAATGTTTTTGAAAGTAAAATTAAGAGGTAAATAGAAATTTGTAGGTGTTAAGAATGTTTTTGTTAATTTTGATTTTTTCCAAAGTGTTAAACTTTAAATAAATTTCAATAAGTATGAAGAGATTTGAGGCTGAGAAATCCCACTCTACTACAAACTTATAATTCTCCACACCTACTCCTTTATTTTCATTTACATTTTTACAGTTTGTTCAAATGAATGGAATTCACAGATGTAAATAGCAAAGAAAAGCCCTCACAACTTTGAACAAAAGGAAGAAAAAATCATGATTTGTTGAGAAGAAAACCATTTAGTTGCAGTAATTTAGAGGACAAAATCAATGGGTCTATAAAAGAAATAAAATAGTTCTTTCACCAAAATGACAAATTGTTAAATCATATTTAAGTTTTCTAAATGAAGCACAATGGAACCTTTAAAAAATTATACCTATGAAAAATTTGTAAACTTTTTTCTTTAGGTGATTAATTTTTAGTTTCTTTTCTAACTAACTACAAATTGAATTTCTTTTCCATTTCTTATCAGATCATAAAAGACTTAAGAAATTACCCTGAGTGGGTGGGAAGAAAAGGCCATTTTTTTCCCCTTTTTGTGTTTTGTTTCTGCATAGAGAATCCTGTGGAAATTACATTTTTTATTCTTTTTTACTAGGCACATTCCACTAATAGATAGTTTGTGATATGTAAAGCTTATTTCCAAAGCTCTCCAACATCCTTGTTTATTGAATCTTCTTCCCTTCAGAGGTAATTACTGCTACCTTTTCTCCTGAGGCAGCCACTTACCACTGTTCAATTTCTATACTTAACCCCTTCCAGAATTGACCATGAAATATTCATCCCCAAGTATAATAGAGTAGCACTTGAGTGTAAGTCTTTATCACTTGCTATTGCCCTTCTTTACATCTGATACTTGCATTAATTGAAATCAAACTCCTAGCAGGGAAGAAAGCCCTGATATTACACCTTCAGATAATCTGCTATACAAAAAAGAAATTCCTTAAGGGGGATCAGTTCTCTCCAATAGCTTTAATATAAATTCTTCACACAAAGTCTATTTATTTGGTAAAATGCAAATTATATTAGAATATTATTTTAATTTGTTTCCTTTTGTATTCTGTGTTTTAAATGGATATTAAAGATAGAAATTTTATTTCATACTTTGTGGTATTTCTACAACCTAAAATAAGACTGATACATAGAAGGCACTCAATAATAATTTATTAATGAATGAATAAATGTAAAACCCCATTCCTTTAAAAGTAATTAAAATTTTCAATTGTGTAGAAGAAAACAATTAAAATTGCATAGGGTGTCAGGGATTCTCAATACAACATGAAGGCTGACTCACTAGAAGGACTCACAGGCTTCAGAAAAGCTATTAAATTCAAATTAATTCTCCCAGCAATTGATATGGACAGGAGACAGGGAAATATTGGGTTGAAGAGGGTAGTTCCCTGGCAAACGCCCCGCCTTCAATCCTGGAAACCTGTGGCCCTAAATGAGAACAGACATTCCTGTTTTTGTTCCCAAAAGTTACCTTTTGGCCTGTCATGACCCCCATCCTATACTCATATAAACCCCAGACCCCAGGCTCTAGAAGCAGATGAGAAGGAGACAAACAGAAGAGCCGGAGAACAGCAGAGCGGCGCAGCAGAAAGAAGAGAAAGAGTGTCTGAATGCTGAGAGGAGTTTGGCTGTCGGTGGTCAGAGAGGAGATTGGCCACCAGAGAGCCAAATTCCTAGGGAAGATCATCTTCCCTACTCCATCCCCTTGCAGCTCCCCATCCATCCTGCTGAGCACCACCTCCACCACTCAGTAAAACCCCTGCATTCACAATCTTCATGTTCATGTGTGACATGATTCTTCCTGGATATTGGACAAAGACCTGGGTGCCAAGAGGGCACTGAGCTGGTGAACACTTAAGCCGTATGTGGATGTCAAAGCTAAAAGAGCACACGGTAAGACAGGCCACACCCATGTGGGCTTTGGGAGTCACAGGCACTCACCTCTAAATGCTACCACGGGGCTGGAGCCCCAAAGCACTCGTCTAAGCTCATGTACCTGCCAGTCTGCACGCTCCCCGTCCTGTAAGGGGTTTGAGTGTGCAAAGGGGTCATTAGGTTACGGTATTTAAACATATGGCTCGTTGCCTATTGTATTCAGAAAACACAACTGCTAAAATGAAGAATCCTAGTGTATCTGTAATCGTTTTCCTCTCTTTATCTCTGTAATTAATGCCAAAGCTGAAAACAAAACAAAACAAAACTAAAACGCTGGGCTACCACCCCTATTAAGCAGTCTGGAGAACACAGGTTTACTTTGCTCCAGTTTCCTTGATTTTTCTGTCTCTGTCCACAGCTTCTCATGAATGAGGAGGTAACATGCCATCAAGTGATGGTTGCTATGAAAGTTGCAAGCCCCTTGGACATACTCCACTGAGTTACCTTGACCATATCCCTTAAAAGAGTTACTAGAGTTAAACATTTCATTGCCTGCGCTGCAGCAACAGTTTTTGAAATATGGCTAGGTTGTCACTAACAGACATTACCTTGCTTGACATAAAATTTATGCTTCATAGCTGAAGATAGTTACGTATCTATCAAAACAGCTGTAATAATGGAAAGTTAGCAGAGTGATAGCAGTCATCAGTTTTGTATTTTTAAAGCTACTGTCAGGACCTTTTATCAGGGAAAATTTCTTCCTAGTTATAGATTTGTTCCCTTAATGGCCACTCCCTTCTTTGCTAAATTATTGTGTATATATAACCTAAGATAACTATATTGCGGTAGAAAACTAACTCATTTGGTGACAGAGATAGAATATGTGGTCTATGTCCATGGCCCGTCTTTCACCTGAATTGTTATGTTTTATAGAGTTATTTAAAAGATTACTATTACCATTGGCCCCTTTTAAGCTGTGAATTTTGTATAAATCTTTCTTCAGAGTTTCTCTTTCATTGGCTCACATAGTTGAAGAAAATATTGATGTTCAGGACTGCAAATGTTTTCTTCTTTTTGGCTTATGTCATAAATCTCAGAGTGTACATTTGGCTTTTCACTTAGTGACACAAAACAATATTCATTCTGTGTCTTATAACTTGCACTTGTCCCCTCACTACTTTAGATTCCCTTCCATATCTGAAACATATTAAACTTTGCCCACTATGCGTCAAGTTTCTTAATAGATGGGTGATATTTCAGTGAAGTTGAGCACTGAAGGTGCCTAGCTATACTCTGGTTAAGTCAAGAACTGTATTACTTTCTTCAAAATGTCTAGCACATTATGTGTCAAATACATCTTGGCCTAGCTCTTTAGAGAATATTAGTTGCTGAATTACTTTCATCTCATGATACAATATTTTTATTATGCCGATGATTTTGAGGGGAAGCTAATTTCTCACTTTAAGGAAGAACTTAAACATTTTCAGTTCAATTTATGTGAGTGCAGCATTTCTCATGTCAGAGAACAACAGGTGCATTAACAGAAAAGTTAGCAGGTTGTTTTAGAAACTGTATTGTTAAAATACTTTCAGAATGGAAATTTTGGGGATCTTGGATGCTGTCATCTTTATTGAAACAAATAGCTTTAAAGACCACAAATATATACTACATGCACACTCACACAGTCACCCACCCAATATTGTTGCTATTAATTACCACATTTAGTCACTAGGGACAGACTAATGAAACTTTTTATTAACACGATAGAAGCACAACATATAAAACAATCTGTTTAATTCCAAGTAAAAAGCTCATTTGCCTGATGTGTCTCAGAAGGGAAACAAGAAACTCGGAAATTGTAACTTGCCAAATACTAAATGGATGGACACCTTCTGTCATGAGATTTCTGAAGCTCTCAAGATTGGAAATGTTTAAACAAAGTCAAATTTATTTCATTGGTAAAGTTACTTTGAAAAGATCAGGTAGGATAATTCTTATTTGCAGGCACATAAAAAAGTATCTTGGGAATTCGACTGATATTTAGTATTAATACAAGATTTGTGGAATAAAAGAAAAGATGTAGTGTAAAATAAAAATATGTGTTGCATTCAGAGTGTCTATACATAAAAACACACATATATCATGTATATATTTGATATAGGTTTATATTTTTAAAGAAAATAAGCAAAAAGTATTATTTATAATATTTCAACCCACAGTTTATAATTTTCAAAGTTGAGCTTAAAATTTTAAATGAAATGAATTCTGTGAAAAAAACTATAGGTGAAGCATTTAATCAATTAATATACAAATGTGCAAGAGATTAGTACAAATTAATTTTAACATATTTGCAACAGTTTTCCAAAATCCTTACATTATCATAAACTGCAGACTTCCTCAGTTATGATGGTACAATTTACTTTTTTTTGATTTTACAATAGTATGAATGTCATCTGCATGCAGTGATCCACATTTAAAAACATACTTAAGAGTACCCATACAATCATTCTGTTGTTTACTTTCAGTTCACTATTTAATAAATTGCATGAGATATTCAGCACTTTATTATAAAATAGGCTTTGTGATAGATAATTTTGCCCAAATATTAATGTAAGTGTTCTGAGGATGTTTACGATAGGCTATGCAAAGGTGTGATGTTTGTAAGGTAAGTGTATTAAGTGCATTTTTGACTTACAGTATTTTCAACTTACGATGGGTTTATTGCGATGTAACTCCATCGTAAGTCAAGGAGTATCTGTATTCATGTAACAGAAATAACAGATTCATTTTAAAAACAACCACCATTATAAAAGGAAAGACTATACCTCTTAAAATTCTTAAGCACTAATATATATTTTATGAGAAAAGAAATAATCATGCCAAACAAATTAAATGTCTCAAACAAATTAAACTGTTTTTTATTTTAACAAAAAAGCATATATTTCAAGTTTTAAGATATTGTTTATTACTTAGGTTATTGTTTAACCTAAGGTTAAAACAAATTATAAATCAGATTATGATAATTAACATGGCACAAAGTTAAAGTATTTATTGTTAATAACTCACTTAGCATAATAGGCATGTTTAGCCTAAGTAACTGATGTCACAATATTTTTACGCCTAGGAGGAATTCTTTTTATATTAGCTCTCAAAAGAGATAAGATTCTCTCCACGTGGTTTGGGCTTACCCCTTTGACTGAGAGCATGCCACTTTTTACTAGAGGTTGATGTATGACTCAACTTAGAGTTGAGGATGAAAAGTGGAGATCATAGCACCTGCCTATACCCTGGTACAGATCATATGATGTTGATTTATTTATTTGTGGAGTCAGGGTCTCGCTGTGTTGCCCAGGCTGGAGTGCAGTGGCACGATCATGGCTCACTGCAGCCTTGAACTCCTGGGTGTGGTGGTGCGCACCTGTAGTCCCAGCAACTCTGGCAGGCTGAGGCAGAAGAATCGCTTGAACTCAGGAGGCGGAGGTTGCAGTGAGCCGAGATTACACCACTGCACTCCAGCCTGGAGATAAAGTAAGACTCCATCTCAGAAAAAAAAAAAAAATAATAAATTAAAAAGTTCTAGTATCTAAAATGAGCAATATCGCCAGGCGCAGTGGGTCACACTTGTAATCCCAGCACTTTGGGATGCAGAAGTGGGTGGACCATCCGAGTCAGAGGTTGAGACCAGCCTGCAGTGAGCCGAGATTGCACCACTGCACTCCAGCCTGGGAGACAGAGTGAGACTCCATTTCAAAAAAAGAATTAGCCAAGCGTGGTAGCATGCACCTGTAGTCCTAGCTACCGGGGAGGCTGACGGGGAAGGATTCCTTGAGCCCGAAGGTCAAGGCTGCAGTGAGCCTTGTTTGCACCACCTCACTCCAACTTGGGCAAGACCCCATCTCAAAAAAGAAAAAAAAAAAACCACAAAAACAAAAAACAAAACAGAACAGAACAGCATCACTTCCTTATCATTAGTTTGAAGGAAGTGAATTGCCTGTAAAAGTTGCCATTTTCAAAAAAAGTATTAAAACATAGTGTAAAGCCAGGCACGATGGCTCATTCCTGTAATCTCAGCACTTTGGAAGGCTGAAATGGATTGCCCCAGGAGGTCGAGGCTGCAGCTGAGCGATCCTCCCGCCTCAGCCCAGCAAGTAGCAGAGACTACAAGTGCGTGCCACCATGCCCAGCTAATTTTTTGTATTTTTGTAGAGACAGGGTTTCACCATGTTGCCCAAACTAGTCCGGAACTCCTGATCTCAAGCGATCCACTCGCTTCCACTTCCGCCTCCGCCTCCCAAAATGCTGGGATTACAGGCGTGAGCCACAGGGCCTGGCCTAATTACTTTCTTCAGTCTGAGCATGAAGGCTGGAAGAAAAGCTCTCACTTGCATATAATTTTTTAGAGACAGAGTCTCCCTCTGTTACACGGGCTGGAGTGCAACGGTGCAATCTCAGCTCACTGTAACCTCAACCTCCCGTGCTTGATCGCTTATATAATCTCAGCTCACTGTAATCTCAACCTCCCGGGCTCGATCGCATATATACACACATATATTTGTTTGTTTAGACAGAGTCTTGGTCTGTTGCCCAGGCTGGAGTGCAGTGGCGCGATCTCTGCTCACTGCAACCTCCACATCCCGGGTTCAAACAATTCTCTGCCTCAGCCTCCCGAGTAGCTGGGATTACAGGCACCTGCCACCACGCCCGACTAATTTTTGTGTTTTTAGTACAGATAGGGTTTCAGTGAAACCATGCTGGCCAGGCTGGTCTTGAACTCCTGACCTCATGATCCACCCGCCTCGACCTCCCAAAGTGCTGGGATTACAGGCGTGGGCTACCTCACCCAGCCGATCGCTTATATTTTTAAAAAGATGTTTTCTTCGTTTCCTAGCCCCTTCTACCTCACCACAAAGTTTCAAAGACTTAATGCTATTACAAAAGGCCGTCAGAGGTCAAGCTCAGCGGTGCAGCTCCCTCATGCCCGGCAGCCTCAGAGGGGGCCAACCCTGCCCAGGATGAGCGGCGCCAGGTAGCCGGGGACGCTCCCGGGGGTCCCCGGGCCCTGGCTGGGGGAGGTGTTGTGGGACGCACGTACCCAGGCTCAGGAGAGGCGAGTGGGCGGCTGGGGCTGCAGCTGGAGCTGGCCATTGAGGAGCTTCTGCGCGACAGTGCGATCGGTTGCACCTTCTGCGACAGGTGCCCGCCGGTTGGCGCGCAGCGCCTGCTAGGGCAGAGTCTGGCCCTTGCTGCGCCTAGCCCCGAAGACCAGGAAGTCGTAAAGCTCCTCCTCGCAGCGTATGTGCGGCTGCGGCCGGCCGAAGCCTCGGGACACAGAACTGCCAGCTCAGCAGCCGTTTACATCCCGACCGGCCACCCGTAGCCAGCGTCCGCCCATGCACGCTCCTGGAAGACCCAGCAGCCCCGCCGCGAGTTCCGATTGGCTCCGCGTGAGTGGCGGTCCCCTGAGACGTCACAAGGGCGCGCCTTCCGTGACGTCACAAGGGCGCGCCTTCCGTGACGTCACAAGGGCGCGCCTTCCGTGACGTCACAAGGGCGCGCCTTCCGTGACGTCACAAGGGCGCGCCTTCCGTGACGTCACAAGGGCGCGTCTTCCGTGACGTCACAAGGGCGCGCCTTCCGTGACGTCACAAGGGCGCGCCTTCCGTGACGTCACAAGGGCGCGTCTTCGCCAACACCGTAGAGGTGGGCGTTCGGTGACGTCACAGGCGCCGGGTGTTCGGCTACCTCACTGGGGCGCTACAGTGCCTGGAGCTGGGCAGTCTTCTCGTCAGAGTGGGGGCTGGTAACAGCGACCTCCCCGCCAGGTCTGTGTGTTGCCGGCTGAAGAAGGGTAGCTGAAAAATTCAGACCCAGCACAGTGTTTATGTTAGTCAAAAATAGAAAACTATGTCTGGCGCCGCCGAGGCGGGAGGACCCTTCAGGCGAAGAGCAGCCTAGCAACATGGTGCAACCCCATCTCTGTAGTCCTACCTCAGCCCCCCAGCTACTTGAGCCCAAAGGTTCAAGGCTCCAGTGAGCTATGATCCAACCATAGCATTCCAGCCTGCGAGATTGAGGTAAACCCTGTCTAAAAAAATTAAGAAACTATCCAAGTGTGCAACATGGAGGGACTGCTAAATAAAACATGAGGCTGGCTGGGCCCTACTGTAATCCCAGCACTTTGGGAGGCCGAGGCGGGAGGATGGATGGCTTGGGCTCAGGGGTTCGAGACCAGCCTGGGCAACATGACGAAACCCTGTCTCTACAAAAGATACAAAAATTAGCCAGGCGTGGTGCGCACCTGGCCTAATTTTTGTATTTTTCTAGAGATTGGGGGGGGGGGCCTCGCTATGTTGCCTGGGCCAGTTTCGAACTCCTGAGTTGAAGCGATCTTCTCACCTTGGCCATCAGAGTTGTCGGGATTACAAGCGTGAGGGACCACGCCCCACCTGGGTTAGGCTACTTAATAACAGAAGAAAGTGCTCCGCCAGGCTCAGTGGCTGACGCTTGTAATCCCAACACTTTGGGAGGCCGAGGCGGGTGGATCACCTGAGGTCAGGAGTTGGAGACCAGCCTGGCCATGGTGAAACCCAGTCTCTACAAAAAATACAAAAATTAGCCAGGTGTGGTGGCGCATGCCTGTAGTCCCAGCTACTTGGGAGGCTGATAAAGGAGAATTACTTGAACCCGGGAGGCGGAGGTTGCACTGGGCTGAGATCGCACCACTGCACCCCAGCCTGGGCGACACAGCGAGACTCCAGTTTGACACCAGCCTGGGCAATATAGTGAAACCCTGTCTCTACAAAACAAACAAAAACCCAGGCGTAACTGTGTCCACCTGTGACCCTAGCTAGTTAGGAGGCTGAGGCAGGAGGATCACTTGAGGCCAGGAGCTCAAGGCTGCAGTGAGTTATGGTAATCCCACTGCTTCCCATCCTGAGCAATAGAATGAAAGCATGTCTCTAGATAGCTAGCTAGCTAGCTAGATAATTGATATGTAGTTTTGAATCAAATTTTTTCCCTAGATTTGAACATGTTTTTCTAAAGTAGCATTCAACACATCAGCATTTTACAGTGTTATTAGTTGTTAATATGATTTTTTTCTGAAATACAGTATCCTTTACAAAAGCAGTTTTGTCTTTCAAAGTACATAGATAAGGCCCTCAAGTGAATTTGTCTGATGTTGGCAACCTTGGTACCATTTTGTCCACTTGATTGGAAAAGTTAGTCAATAATTTCAGGTCACTGTTGGCCTTAGAAGAAGAGCCCAAAGGCAACAAGCAAAGGCGCTGGTGTCCAGTCGCCTTCTAGAAGCATTTTCACTTCCCTTTAAGGTTTCCCTTGATGAACATAGAAGTACTGTATGTAGAATTGACCCAGTGCTGCCCTGGCAACTTTGTATATTAGGCCAAATTTACATTTCTTACCTTTATGAGAGGCACCCTGATAGGCTAGTGGAGTTACACACAAAGTCTGATCTCAGCTGCACTGTCCAGAGATGCAACACAGTCCAATCAAAGAACATTCTCTGAGCCCGTTTCTTTAGCTGTAAAAGAATAACATACCCATCTAAGAAGGCAGCTTATTGTATTTGATTGGTCTTTTATTTTCTATGAAACTGTGTTTAACACAGTAATTATTTTCATTTGTATACTTCATTTGTGTTGTGTTTTTGGTTTTAGTTTTGTTTTTGAAATGGAGTCTTTTTTTTAGTGGTTTTTTGTTTTGTTTTGTTTTGTTTTGTTTTTGAGATGGAGTCTTTCTATTGTCACCCAGGCTGGAGTGCAGTGGCATGATCTCTGCTCACTGCAACCTCCACCTCCCAGGTTCAAGTGATTCTCCTGCCTCAGCCTCCTGAGAAGCTGGGATTACAGGTGCCTGCCACCACACCCAGCTAATTTTTTTAATATATTTTTAGTAGAGATGGGGTTATAACACATTGCCCAGGCTGGTCTCAAACTACAGACGTCAAGTGATCCACCCGCCTTGGCTCCCCAAGTGCTGGGATTATAGGCATGAGCCACCGCGCCTGGCTTGTTTTCAAATAAGGGTTTCTTGGCTAGGCATGGTGGCTCACACCTGTAATCCCAGCACTTTGGGAGGCCAAGGTCAGTGGATCACCTGAGGTCAGGAGTTCGAGACCAGCCTGACCAATATGGAGAAACCCTGTCTCTACTGAAAATACAAAATTAGCCAGGCGTGGTGGTGCATGCCTGTAATCCCAGCTACTCAGGAGGCTGAGGAAAGAATTGCTTGAACCCAGGGGGCAGAGGTTGCAGTGAGCTGAGATCGCACCATTGCACTCCAGCCTGGGCAACAAGAACAAAACTCTGTCTCAAAATAAAAAAAAGATTTCTTAAAATGATATTTTCAGTATTTTATAGATGATGTGTAAGCAGCAATCTTAATAGAATGTTACCCAACACTTTGCGAGACTGGCAGCTGATTTGATCCAGATGTCTCTAATTCTTTTTTCTTTTTCTTTTTCTGTTTTTTTTTTTTTTTTTTTTTTTTTTGACAGCCTTGCTCTGTTACCCATGCCGCAGTGCAGTGGCACGATCTTGGCTCACTGCAACCTCCACCTCCCGGGTTCAAGAGATTCTCCTGCCTCAGGCTCCCGAGTAGCTGGGATTACAGGCATCTGCCACCATGCCCAGCTAATTTTTTGTATTTTTGGTAGAGACAGCATTTCACCATGTTGGCCAGGCTGGTCTCGAACTCCTGACCTTAGGTGATCTGCCTGCCTCGGCTTCCCAAAGTGTTAGGATTACAGGCGTCAGCCACTGTGCCTGGCCCAGATGTCTCTAATTCTAACATGAGATGTATTGCAGGATCATAGCAGAGTGAGTTGCTGATGTATCCAGAAGGAAACAAGCATGGAACTCTCACTACAGCTGTCCTGAGAAGTGTGTGTGTGCTGTGCTTAAATATCTCACTGCTCATTTATACACAGGCTTTCTGGTGACTGAGTTAACAGTATCTGTTTCATAAATAATGTAGCCCTCTTTCTTTCTTTCTTTTTCTCTCTTTCTTTTTTTTTTTTTTTTTTTGAGACAGGGTCTTGCTGTGTTACCCAGGCTGGAGTGCAATGGTGCAGTCTTGGCTCACCGCAACTTCAGCCTCCTGGGTTCAAGCGATTCTCCTGCCTCAGCCTCCCAAGTAGCTGGGATTACAGGCATGCGCCACCACGCCTGGCTAATGTTTTCTTTTTTTTTTTTTTGAGATGGAGTTTCGCTGTTGTTGTCCAGGCTGGAGTGCAATGGCACAATCTCAGCTCACCACAATCTTTGCCTTTCGGGTTCAAGGGATTCTCCTGCCTCAGCCTCCCGAGTAGCTGGGATTACAGGCATGTGCCACCACACCCGGCTAATGTTGTATTTTTAGTAGAGACGGGGTTTCTCTATGTTGGTTAGGCTGGTCTCAAACTCCTGACCTCAGGTGATCTACACGCCTCAGCCTCTCAAAGTGCTGGGATCACAGGCATGAGCCATCGCTCCTGGCCTAATTTTTGTATTTTTAGTAGAGAGGGGGTTTCACTATGTTGGCCAGGCTGGTCTCAAATTCCTGACCTCAAGTTATCTGCCTGCCTCGGCCTCCCAAAGTGTTGGAATTACAGGCGTGAACCACCGTGCCTGGCCAGCTCTATGTCTTTAAGCCTACATGTTTTGCACTTGTTAAAAGTATTTGAACATACAATTACTCAGCTTCCCTTGTTTAGCTTGAATTTTGTATAATCTTAAATATTTTTTCCAATCTAAGCTTTATTTTATCCTGTTTCTTCTATATTTGTATAACTTCAGGTGGCTATCTTCATTGAAAGTTTTTTCTCAAAAGCCTTAAAATAGAACATAGTTCTTGGCAGCAATTTGAAAGTTATTTGAGGAGAAGGGGAGACTTACAGTGATGATTCAAATGAAGCAAACTAAAAAGTAATGAAGCAAGACAGAGGAAAAAGCAGTATTCACTTGAGCACATCCCAAAAGAATAACATTTCAAATGTAACTAGAAAAAAGTATGCTGAAGTTCGCAATACAGAAATAATTATTAATAAGATAGCTTTAAAGCCCTGCTCAGCTTTTGAATGTTGGGAATTGACCCAGAGGTGGCTGTAACCAAAGATGATTCCTTCAGTAATGACCATTTTTTCTTTTTCAAGATGATGATTATTCCCCACCTTCTAAGAGACAGAGATCAACGAGCCACCACAGCCACCAGTCCCAGAACCCGCCAATGCTGGGGAATGGAAAATGAGGGAGTTCAACTTTGGTAAGTTCTCAGCGAAATCCACGACCTTTTCCTTTATCTTCTGGACTCTCAATGTGACTGATGAAAGTTACCACATGCTCTGCAGGGGGAAATGGTTTAGCATGTATTACTACATCTTAATCACATCTTTGTAAAGCCAGGAGCATTTTGAAAGTCACCTTACAGACATTGTTTAAACATAGTCCGTATTTACCAAAGTATAGGACATTGTATCATCTCATATTAATTAGTTAGTTGGCTCAAAATTAGTGCTAATGACTTAGTAATTCAGTGATTTCTGTTAGCGTTAAAACCTTTATTTCAGAACTATTTCACCTCTTGGTTTTCATTTTTGCTGTGTGTCACTGCCTGCCGGCTGCTAATTTATTAACTCCCAGTGAATCATGTGTCCTGTGAAGGGACTGAATATTAGTGGCAAATTATGTTGATGATTTGTATTTTGAATAAATAGTTTGAATACACAGAACATTAAGCTTGTATACATTTTGAAAATAGTATTTTAATATTCTACTGTGTCATAGTCACAATGATTGGATATATATTGAATTTATATGTACTTTAAGTTGTTATATGTTTATGGTCTTTAGCATTCTAATGTGCAATTGTATATCTGTTAAGTCTTTTTTTTTTTTTTTCAAGATTAGACTCTGATTTATTGAGGCATTTGTTTGATGCCACATTAAGTGGCCCAGGCTTTGTGTAGGGGTTGAGGTTAAAGC
The DNA here is from genome assembly GCF_028885625.2 of Pongo pygmaeus. NCBI lineage: Eukaryota > Metazoa > Chordata > Mammalia > Primates > Hominidae > Pongo > Pongo pygmaeus. The sequence goes on from NC_072376.2 coordinate 79,201,299, forward strand.
AGGAAGAAGGGTGGTGAGTGGCAGGGGTACCAGGATTAGGTTGGAATACCTGGGGGTGCTCTGAGGCTCCCCAAGTTTCCCTGGTCTTGGCCGGCTGTGCTGCTGGCCTGAGCATCTGATGGGCCTGCAAGGGTGGTCCAGGGGCTAGGGCAGGGACTTTGGAGTCACACTGTTGGCTTTGAATCCAGACTCCTACACTTGGTAGCTGTGAACTCTCCATGCCTCAGGGACATGCAGAACTGAGCTCTGTCTGAGCCAGGTTCCATCCAGGCACTGTGGATCCATCCAGAGGGGCACTGCCTCAGGTTGCTCACTATTCACTGCCTTCTCAAGCAGAACCTTGTCTCCTTCTAGGCCCTCACAATCCAGTGGAGGAGATGAAAATCATCTGCCTCTGTCCCTCTGGGCACGCCTCATGCCAGGTTGCATCTGTGGACAGGGGCCATGCTCCTGGGCTTCCAAAGTTGGAGAAAGCTGCCAGGCTCAGGTGGGTACATCACAGCAGCTGCTGCCCTCTGGACATAGTGACAAAAGAACACTCTGGGCCTGGAGCCCTGGTCTGGGGCATTGGGCAAGGCTGTTGCACTTCTCTGAGCCCATTTCCCCATCTGGAAAGTGTGCTGATTGTACCTCCCTGTGGGCACTGAGGGATCAGTGTTAGTTTGAGAGCCAGCATCTGGGGTTTGGGCTGTAATTCCCCGTCAGCCCGATAGCTGCAGGGAACCAGGGACTTTGTTGGGATTACCCTAGGCATCAGTCTAGCTTCCTGCCCCTGGCTTGGGCTCAGCACCTGAAGTAGTCTAGGGGGTAGGTGGTCCTGGTGGGGGCTGGGGCTTTTCACCAGACTGAGGTCACACCCAGAGCTGGAAATCTTGGTGCCTACTCTGGGCAAAGGTGCCAGCCTGTGCGACAAGAGTGAAACTTCGTTTCCAAAACAAAAACAAAAACCCTTGCATCATTTCAAGGGGCTCACACCTCCCTAAGGGCCTGGTAATTGGCTGGCTCTGGCCTGCATCTGGCCCCGAGGGTGTAGGTAACTCCCCACCTTACCTGGTTTCTTCCTGCCAGGGCCAATCTTCAGACCTCAGGACTTTGCAGCCTATCCCACCTCCCCTCTGTCCAGCCTTGAGCCCTTGTGGGCCCAGCACTTTTTCCAGGCTGTCTCCTGGTTGTCCTTCTGCCTCGAGGCCTGGCTCATGCTGCACCCCCTCCCTCTCACCAAGACCCACAAGGACCACTCCACACCCAGCTCAGCCCGATCCCCTCAGATAGTCCTTTCTCTTTCCTCAGGTGGCCAGGTGCATATCTTGGTGTGAGGACCTTCACTGTATCTGGGAATGCCTACTGGTGACCTCGGTGACAGAGACCAAGGCATTTACCTGATATGAGTGTCTTGGTTCACTGTCTACATGGCTAGGGAGGGAGTCAATAATAGGCTTTTCACTTGCTGCAAGGGCCAGTTCTCCTGGCCCCATGGCTCTAGGGATGGAGGATGCTGCAGGAGATGCACCGCTCACTTCCCAGCTGAGGACTGTGGGTCATCTCAGGGCGATTTCACAGTCCCCACATGCCCCACCCCCTCAGCTCTGCAAATACCAAGTAGTGCAGCCTGCCTAGGGGATGATGGGCTCGAGAGTGCCCAGGTAGTGCCCAGAGTGCCCTTGGCAGGCCTCTCACCTAGCTGCTTCCACAGCTGTGTAGCAAGAGTTCTAACCTTTTTTGACCCTGAAGCCTGCTGAGAATAAGAGCTGTGGACTGTTTTCCCAGAAAGGCATGTACATGCTCTCCACACAAAACCTTTCATCGTGGCCAAGCACAGTGGCTCATGTAATCCCAGAACTTTGGGAGGTGGAGCCAGTCAGATCACCTGAAGTCAGGAGTTCAAGACCAGCCTGCCCAACATGGCAAAACCCTGTCTCTACTAAAAATACAAAAAATTAGCCAGGTGTGGTGGCAGCCACCTGTAATCCCAGCTACTCCGGCAGCTGAGGCAGGAGAATCACTTGAACCCGGGAGGCGCAGGTTATAGTGTGGTGAGATCACGCCACTGCACTCCAGCCTGGGCAACAGGAGCGAAACTCTGTCTGTCTCAAAAAAACAAAACGAAACAAAACCTTGCATCCTTTCAGGGGGCTCACACCTCCCTAAGGGCCCAGTAATTAAACCCCCTGGGCCTGAGGGTGAGAAACTTTGTCTCAGTTTTTCCCTGAGTGATCAGCCCAGGGGTAAGGAAGGAGAAGCCAGAAAGCAGGACCCATGAGAAGGGCCCCCTCCTAGAGTTTGAGGCCCACTCCCTCCTGCCCCTGCCTCTCCTCTGTCCAGGACTCCTGCCTGCTGTGCCCCACTCCTGGTGCCATAACCATGGGGAGCTGTGGTTTTCTACAGGCCCCTGGGCACAAAGTAGGCAGGCTCACCTGGAGGTGATCAGAGTAACATGGCAGGAAGTGAGGGGGAAAGCTGCCCTGGAACTGCGCCTCTCTGCCCCCGATGTCACTGGCGTGCACTCCTCCCTCCCCTCACTCAGGCAGTGGCATGAGTTCCATGTGAGCACTGTCCTGCTCCCTCTGCTGCCTCTTTTTTTCCTTGGGGCTACCATAACACTTTCCCTTCCCCAGCCCTGCCAACCTGGTGGGACATTGGGCTTCCCTCTTACAGGGTCCTGGGGACAGGCCCATCCTTTATCATACCCACAGAGAGACCCTTTTTTTCTTCAGGACCTGGGGAGCAGCCAGGTTCCATGAGTTAAATGCAGATCTGAACCAAGCTGGGATTGAGGTACACACTGTCCTCTACTGAAAAGTAGCTAGGGATTCCAACTAGGTAAGTAGGAGAGTGGGGCAGAACCAGACCAGACAAGGACTGATCACCTGGAAAAAGCCTGCCATCAAAGGTCTTCGCAAATGCTGGGTGCGGTGGCTCACTCCTGTAATCCCAGCACTTTGCGGGGCTGAGACAGGTGGACTACTTGAGGCAAGGAGTTCGAGTCAAGCCTAGGCAACATGGCAAAACCCCATCTCTACTAGAAATACAAAAATTAGCTAGGCATGCTACACTCCTGTAATCCCAGCTACTCAGGAGGCTGAGGCAGGAGAATCACTTGAACTGAGGAGGCAGAGGTTGAAGTGAGCCAAGATTGTGCCCGTGCACTCCAGTCTGGGAGACAGAGTGAAACTGGGCCTCAAAAAAAGAAAAGAATATGGCCTTGGCAGAGAGGGGCCAGCCCGGCAGTGCCTTCCCTTGGGTTTCTCCTGGGTAGGCCTCTGCCATGAGGAGGCGCTTCCTTCTGCCTGTCCGTGGCCCACAGCAATGGAATGTCTGCTTCTGGGGGTTGGGTGGGAGACTGCTGGCAGAACTGGAAACCTTCAGGTGGGGTTTTTTTGTTTTGTTTTGTTTTCGAGATGGAGTGTTGCTCTGTCACCCAGGCTGGAGTGCAGTGGTGGAATCTCAGTTCACTGCAACCTCCGCCCCTCTGGGTTCAAACAGTTCTCCTGTCTCAGCCTCCTGAGTAGCTGAGATTACAGGCATGTGCCACCATGCCTGGCTAATTTTTGTATTTTTTGTATAGATGGCATTTCGCCATGTTGGCCAGGCTGGTCTCGAACTCCTGACCTCAAGTGATCCACCCACCTCAGCCTCCCAAAGTGCTGGGATGACAGGCATGAGCCACTGAGCCCAGCCCCTTCAGGGGGGTTTTGAGGCTTCACTACAATACCAGTTTCCTGTGGCTGCTGCAACAAATTACCACAAACTTAGTGACTTAAAACAACCAAAATGTATTCCCTTACAGGTCTGAAGGCCAGAATTCTACAGTAAGTCCTGCTGAGTCAAGGTGGGAGCAGGCTTGGTGGCTTCCGAGGCTCTGCGGGAGAATCTGTTTCCTGGCCGTGGAGGTGGCCTGCTCTCCTCAGCTTGTGCTGCCCGTCTCAAAGGACTGGAGATTCCTGCTCTGTCACTACACCTCCCACCCTCTCCATCACCTGCTCTGCTCTTATAAGGATCCGGGTGAGTACATCAACCCCAAAAGCCAAAGACCCTTAACTTCATTATATCTGCAAAGCCCATTTTGCCATATAAGGTCATGTTCACCAGTTCCCGGGATTAGGATATGGGCATCTTGGGGGCATCAGCCTGCTACAGCTAGGCTGCAAAACTATTACACCCTCCTGGTGTTTCAGTGATTGGGAGAAAAAGGGTTGGCATTTTTTGCTTAGGGGTCCCTCTTAAACTTGTATCTGTAAGTTCTGGTGTCCCACTTAACCTTGTGTTTTTGTTTTTGTTTTTTTGAGGTGGAGTCTTGCTCTGTCATCCAGGCTGGCAGTGGCGTGGTCTTGGCTCACTGCAATGTCTGCCTCCTGGGTTCAAGTGATTCTCCTGCCTCAGCCTCCTGAGTAGCTGGGACTACAGGTGCCCGCCACCATGCCCTGCTGTTTTGTATTTTTGGTAGGGACGGGGTGGGGTTCGGGCTAGGGAGGGGGTGTTTTGGCTGTGTTGCCCTGAGCTCAAAGCTATCCGCCTGCCTCTGCTGCCAAAGTGTTGGTATTCCAGGCCTGCACCACTGCACCTGGCTGCTGTAAAGTCTTATTTCACACAGCTGACACATGTTTTAGGAAGTTTGCTAAAAGACCCCTGGAGACCTCCTCATTGTGACCTCCCTGTTGTTGTGTTTAATTTGATTGAACTTTTCTGCCCTCCTGCTTTTCAGCTTCTCTAATAGTCTCCCATTAAATCAATTCTAAGAACCACCACAAAAGAGAAAATTTTTTTTGAAAGCAGTAAAATGACATGGACTGTTAGAATGTAAAATATATGAAATAAGTCATTATATGTTAGTGCTGCTCTGACATAGGGACGCATTATTGAGAATCAACTTTTGCTTGATTTTCAGAGAAATGGAATAATCGTATTGCTGATCTACGTAAACAAATTCAAGAATTGTCTGAAAGAAAATATGGTATGTCTAAACTGGAAAAGTCCTGTAATCTTATGTTCATGGGCATTTGCACAATGGAGTTACTGTTCATCATGGGGGTACCGTGGACAAGCCGAGGGCTGCCGGCGAGTCATGCCATCCTTACACGTTTCTCCTTGTAAGGTGGTTTGTAGTGTCTACACACTTTGTTTCTAGATTGCTGCAAAGCTGAGGAAAAGTTGTATTTCTTTAATTATTAGTTAGCATTTCTTTTAAACTTTCAGTATGGAGATTGGAAATTTATTTACATATTTATTGCAAAGCCCTGGATCTTAGGGATTTCATTGATTTATTTATTTATTTATTTTGAGACGGAGCCTCACTCTGTCGCCCAGGCTGGAGTGCAGTGGCACGATCTCGGCTCACTGCAAGCTCCACCTCCCGGGTTCAAGCAGTTCTCTGCCTCAGCCTCCCGAGCAGCTGGGATTACAGGCGCCAGCCACCGTGCCTGGCTGATTTTTGTATTTTTAGTAGAGACAGGGTTTCATGATCTTGGCTAGGCTGGTCTTGAACTGCTGACCTCCTGATCCACTCACCTCAGCCTCCCAAAGTGCTGGGATTACAGGTGTGAGCCGCCATGCCTGGCCAAATGTTTTTTTTTTTTAAATGAATTGTTTCTCTTAGTCTGCTTTGTTAAATTTGGAATTCATCTGGGTGCAGTGGCTCACACCTGTAATCCCAGCACTTTGGGAGGCCAAGGCAGGCAGATATCTAGGTCTGGAGTTCGAGGCTAGCCTGACCAACATGGAGAAACCCCGTCTCTACTGAAAATACAAAATTAGACGAGCGTGGTGGTACATGTCTGTAATCCCAGCTATTCGGAAGGCCAAGGCAGGAGAATCACTTGAACCCAGGAGGCAGAGGTTGTGATGAGCCGAGGTTGCACCATTGCACTCTAGCCTGGGCAAAAAGAGCAAAACTCCATCTCAAAATAAATAAATAAATAAAATGTTCAGTACTCACCAAGATGCTCCTGTTGTCTCTACTTTTATCTTGATGCATCACTGAATTGATGTTAGATTTCAAATTCATCATTGCCCTTATACTATTCTATGCTGAAGCCACCTTTATATAATGATGAAAGAAATTAGCGATTTGTTATTATCCTCTCTGTTGGTATACATCAAATGCTCACCTAAAAAGAGCAACAACCAGTGGAAAACACATGATGTTTTTATTTGGATGACTACTTGTAACCTACTAGCAAACTATAAAATTGTATGATATGCAGAATTTTAACTGAATTGCTTTAAGTGGACATTTAAACATGATAAACCATATTGATGGTATTTACGTTAATATACTTAAAATGAACATTTTTCTTCATCATGAGTAATATAACCTACTCCTCAATGAAAACCTAGCATTAAATTTGCTAATGAATTCAATAACATTTCCATAATATTTTTAGTTACATGCTTAAGGTTCTCTTAGTGTTTCTCCCACTTTTTAATAGCTTATGCCTTTTTCGCCGTTGGTTTTTTTTTGGTTCATTTTAAAACAAAAATCTCACAACATGTGACACCTGGAAACACTGTAACCTAGTGGTAAGACAATAGGCCCTGGGGACACAGGCTGGCCATGTCTCCTCTCCTGTCTGAGCTTTAGTATCCTCTTTTGTGGTCATGAGAACTGAAGATCTGTCCCGAAGATTTCATAAGATAGTAAAGTGCTTCACATAATACCAGACATATAAATACCCAGTAAATGCTTCCTCCTTATATTTTTATTGATTAATTGATTGAGACAGAATCTTGCTCTTTTGCCCAGGCTGGAATGCAGTGGCGTGATCGTGGTTTCTGCAACCTCCACCTCCTGGGTTCAGGCAATTCTCCTGCCTCAGCCTCGTGTGTAGCTGGGATTACAGGTGCCTGTCACCATGCCCAGCTAATTATTGTATTTTTAGTACAGATGGGGTTTTACCATGTTGGCCAGGCTGGTCTCGAACTCCCGACCTCATGATCTGCCTGCCTCGGCCTCCCAAACTGCTGGGATTACAGGTGTGAGCCACTGTGCCCAGCCTGTCTTTTCTCTTCACACCCACAGTTCATGATGAAATATTAAATATATACTAGTGGATATTACTTTGCTGAATATTGCCTAGTGAATATTAAGTATTCTCACCTTTCAGACATGAACTTATGAATTCAACAGGTGAAGATTTACAACTTGATAAATCAGCTTTGTGAGGTACATCTTCAGTCTTAAGTCAGATTAGAAGATTATGTGAAGTAATTAACACTTAACATTGATTTAATGGTAGCTTCCACATGAAATAGTATGCCTCTAAGTATTAATTATGTCCTAGGACAGGAGAATTCATGTTGTCAAAATTCTCATACTCTCTAGAACAATGAATTCATTTTCTTTTTATTAGTAGATATTGCATTTATGGGTAGACCAAACTGAAAGAACAATATTTGTTCTACTTTTGAGATGCAAGATTCATCTGGCATAATGCATTGAACAGGTTATTATTGAAGTCTACGCCAGTCAACTGAATAAGCATTCATCAAATGTCCATGATATGCAGGACATAAGTTTTCTTTTAGAGTATGGAACCATGCATATTATCTTTTAATTAGATGATTTAGTTAGATATGTTTTTAAAGAAATAGAAATATAATTGATTTTCTTGTTTTGGCTCTGGAGTGGAGTGGGGATGAAACAGAATGGATTCACACTGTTTAGATTTACTAAAATGGAAGGATTGCAGCAAGATTATATCTGTAGTCTCCCCGTAGCAAATGTCACCTGCTAGCTGTTTTTTTTTTTGTTGGTTTTTTTTTTTTTTTTTGTTAGGTTGAAGTTTTGTTCTGTCGCCCACGCTGGAGTGCAGTGGTATGATCTCAGCTCATGGCAAGCTTACCTCCTGGGTTCAAGCAATTCTCCCTGCCTCAGCCTCCTAAGTAGCTGGGATTACAGGCCTCTGCCACCACGCCTGCCTAATTTTTGTATTTGTAGTAGAGTTGGGGTTTCACCATGTTGGCCAGGCTGGCCTCGAACTCCTGACTTCAGGAGATTGACCAGCCTCAGCCTCCCAAAGTGCTGGGATTATGGGTGTGAGTCACTGCACTTGGATTTAATGGGATATTTCACTACAGACTTTGGTAAACAGAATATTAACATTTTTGGTGTTCTTTTTATTTTACTCATACTATTTTTCTTTGGACTCAATCACAATAACAGAATTAAAGATCAAAGTGTAAAAGTTAAAGACCAGTACAGATTCAATAATTATTCTTTTCTACATACTGTGTTTAAATGATGTCCCTTTTTCTTTTTGTTCTTATAGCTCGAGCTGTAAAAGCCAAAGATCCGGTGATGATCCCATACCCTTTTTTCCAGTCTCACGTTGAAGATTTTTATGTAGAAGGCCTTCCCAAAGGAATTTTTTTTTTTTTTTTTTTTTGAGATGGAATTTTCACTCTTAACGCCCAGGCTGGGGTGCAATGGTGCAACCTTGCTGGTCACTGCAACCTCTGCCTCCTGGGTTCAAGAAATTCTCCTGCCTTAGCCTCCCATGTCGCTGGGATTACAGGTGCCCACCACCACACCAGGCTAATTTTTGTATTTTTAGTGGAGATGGGGTTTCACCATGTTGGCCAGGCCAGTCTCAAACTCCTGACATCAAGTGATCTTCCCACCTCGGCCTCCCAGAGTGCTGAGATGACAGATGTGAACCCATGCCTGGCCAGGAATTTTGTTTTTTAGAAAGGCTTTCTACTAATGGAATTCCTGGCCTTGAGAGGATATTACTTTCGAAGGAAAGGATTTTTTTGTTATTAAAAGGTCAGATTCTTAGATTCTTATTGGACTATTATCTCTGTTATGAGTAATCCATCTTTAGTCATTCACCACTAGGGTTGTATTTAATTAAGTCTGAGTTATTTTATGGTGGTTTTGTTTTGTTTGTTTTGTTTTTACCGAATTTTGTTCTCATTGCCCTGGCTTGAGGGCAATGGCGTGATCTCAGGTCACCACATTCTCTGCCTTCCCGGTTCGAGCAATTCTCCTGCCTCAGCCTCCTGAGAAGCTGGATTTACAGGCATGCGCCACCATGCCTGGCTAATTTTTTGTATTTTTAGTAGAGATGGTGTTTCACCATGTTGACCAGGCTGGTCTAGAACTCCTGACCTTGGGTGATCCACCCGCCTCGGCCTCCCAAAGTGCTGGGATTACAGGCATGAGCCACCACGCCTGGCCTGGGCCTGCTTCTTTCTCTTTTTCTTTTTTTTTCATTAGCAGCTTAAAATTGGTGCCTTATTCAGACACAAGCAAAAGGACATTAGCCCAGCTTTGGAAATAGATGTGAGCCCATATATGATTTTCCTAGTTTCTCCTCCCCCTTTGCTTTTTGCTCTCTTGTTAGTATGTTAATTGTTTTCACTCTCTGAATCTTTTTTCCCCATTTCTTTGGCAGACATTTTTACTTGTCTTGGAAGAGTAGGTGAAGAGCTGTTTTTAGGACTCTTTGGAAGGGTACAGTATGGGTGACAGTCTTGGCTAATGGTAACATCCAGGGAGCTGGGGTCAGCGTGAGCTGGAATCAGTTCAAATTAGCAAAGCACTGGCACTCGGTGGCAGGAATACAAGTGACTGCAAAGTGTTAAACACATCTGGAAAGGGATACTGACATCATCCTCAGAATCTGTGGGGAGTTCACATAGCCAGTTAAGACCCATTCCTCTTTGACCCTATAAAGATTCTTTAAAGAATAATACCCTTAGTGGTTTTCTAGCCAGCTTGCCTGCTCATTTATCTTTGAGGACGACATACCTTGTGGAGCTCCACAGGCCCCAGAGGGGTATGGATTCTGCATTTGAAAGTGCTGAAGCTGAGAGACTGGGTCTTGGTGGACCACAAGAGGTCTGTTTCTCCTCTACTTATTGTTCCTTTTTTTCCCAGCAGCTGGCATTGCTGTTTAAACGGGTTGTTCTTTGCTGTTTTAAGTTGTTTCATAGTGGTGTGTCAGGATTTGGGTTTTCTGAATACTTTCCAAGCTGGTGACTTGAGTGGTGGTTAGGGAGGAGCTGTTTTAGGGCTGTTCTAGAGCTATAGAGGTCAGGTGTCTAGATACTCCCAGCTTGTCTGTTGAGGAAAATGCTGTTCTCATTGTGCTGTCTTTGGTGGTGCTGTGTGTGGCTCTTTAGATGTGGTTGGAGGTGATCTGGGGGAGTTAATGAGATCTTTTTTAGGTGCTTTTGATAAAGTAGCCTGCACTACAGGATTCATTGTGACTTTTTCCCTTAACCTGTGCATTTCTGTCTGCTAGCTTTTGCTGTCTTTCTCATGCCTTTGATTTTCCCAGCTCCTCTTGGTTGAATTAAGTGCTCTGCTATGGTTTAAATGTGTCCCCCAAAGTTTATGTGCTGGAAACTCAATCCTCAATGCAACAGTTGGGGTGTGGGGCCTAATAAAATAGCCTTTATGAATGAGTTAATGTTGTTATTGTGGTAATAGATTAGTAATCACAGAGTGGGTGCATTATAAAACAGAATTCAGCCCCTTTTACCCTCTTGCTTTCTTGCACTCTCTTTTCCTTCTGCCTTCTGTAGTGGGATGATGCAGCAAGAAGACCCTTACCAGATGCAGGCCCCTCAACCTTGGACTTCCTAACATCCAGAACTGTTAAGAAATAAAATTTATTCCTTTCCTTTCATTTCCTTTTCTTCCTCCTTTCCCTTCTCCTCCCTTTTCTTCCCTTCCCCTCCCTCCCTCTCTCTCTCCCTCCCTCCTTCCCTCCCTTCCTCCTTCCCTCTTTCCCTCTTTCCCTTCCTTCCTTTCCTTCCTTCTCTTCCTTCCTTTCCTACCCTCCTTCCCTCCTTCCTTCCTTTTTTCCTTTTTATAAATTATGCAGTCTGTGGTATTCTTTTATAGAAGCATGAAATGGACAAAGACAGACTCCATTTTCAAGAGCAAGCACTTTTGTAGTTTCTGAGCGAATTATGACTGCAAAGGAAGTTCTATAGATAGCCTCAGATCCACTACCTAGGAAGCATGCTACCAAGGAGACCTAGGATCTAGGATTTGATCAAGTGCTGGGCAACATGATACCGCTGCAATTTAGCACATCCGTATATACCTCCAGTTGGCTCAGCCCATCAGGGCTAAAACTACCCCTCATATCCTAGTGTCTCTTGTAGGCAGAAGCCTTGCCTAAACCCTAAGCTGCTTGGCTCACATTCTATCATGTGCTTTTTTTTTGTAGGGGGTTCAAATACACACAAAAGAAATATGTTGAACCTCCATGCACCCAACTCACAGATTAAGCAGTTACCTCCATTTTTCCAGATTTGTTTCATCTGCTTCAATCTCCCTAAAAATTTATGTTTGTACAGGAAAAACTGAATAAATGGCTAATTCTCCGCCCTACCTCTCATCTTAAGTCACTTTTCAGAGTAGTGAGTTAGTGACCTAGTAACCTTCCCTCTAATGACCAGTAGTTTTTTTTCTGAATACCATTATGAACTCATAGATTATTGTTTGCATTTGATGTATTTCAGGCCATTGCAGTCTTTATTGTTTTGGATGCTTACATTGTCTCATCTAGGTTAATAATTATCTCTTCAAGTTGACTTTCATGTCTTTTTGATGTGATCCTGTTGGACTTTGATGGCTTCCTTGCTTTCTGGCAAAAAAGATGTTCCAGGATCAATATACTGCACCATACATGGAGTCAGCCATTTCTCTAGGGAACCTTGATTCCTTTTAGTAGAGAACACAGTTTGAGGTCTTGGACTGAATGACTTTTGTGAACCTCCTCTCCTGAGACTACAGCCTGCATCCCTGCATATAGCCCATTTGGAGCTCTTGCTGGGCACCAACAGGTCTCCTAAAACTGCTATATAGTTCTGCCTCACTCTTACAAAGATTCATCTCGAGAGTTTTGTGCTCTACCCCCAGATGTGGTCTTTCTGGTTCTGAAGCTTTTGCTTCAGTCACCCTGAATTTTGCCAGCCCTATGCATGCTATACCTTGGATTGCCAACTTGCCCTCACTGAAGCCAGTTTCTCTGGTTAGAATAGTTGCCCCAACCCATGCCTAATACTCTAGTAAACAAGGTTCTACCTGGGCTTAGGTTAACTTTTGCTCCTTTAGGCCCTGTGTTCTACCAGCATTCCGTTTATCTGAAACTCTCCCTCACCATAAGAACTTATCTGTTCTTTAATGATTTACTGCTGCTTCCTGGGTTCGAAAGAACCCAGTTCAGGAGTTTCTGTTTTAGTTTGAGATCTTATAGGCCTGTCTCATCAGGTTGGTGTCAGCCCAGCTAGGATTAGGCAGAATTGGGTGGGGGCTGCAGTGCATTTTTGGCACAGCATGTACCTATCTGACTAATTCTCCGTCTTTCTTGTTGCAATTCATGGGTCTTAGCATCTTCTGAATGGTATTTAGTAGGTCATCCTGTTGATTTCCTGCTAGGGAGTAGCATACTCTGGCTCTGTACCATTGGCCGAGGGACTTAAGGATAGGTGAAAGGCTGCAGTTTTGTTAAATGGAACAACATGAAGAGATGGCATTGTAAAAAAAAAAAAAAAAGGCTTGGCAGCAGGGCCCATTTGAATGGTTGGTCCTTGGCTCCTGTGTTGATATAGGCAGATCCTTGATGGGAATTTGGAATGATCCCAAATATGGTATTGATACATCAAGTCATCCTCAAGGTTGTCTGTGTAACAGTCTTGAATGATGTTTTGTCAGTCTTTGGAGATTCTCTGTATAGGGTTTAATCATTTCATTATTTCAGTTGAGCCTGTTTAGTTTCTTTGCAAGGAGATAAGAAATGTGAAAGAGATGCAGACATTAGGGAACAAAGTTAGAAGCCTTGTTTCCCCACCCTCTACTTGGGTTCTGGAACTGGACTCATAGGTGAGTAGTGAAGAGCTGGGCCCAAGCACATTAATCCTAGATCTAGCTCTGCTTTGCGCTCGCTCCAGTTCTTGTATCAAATTCACTTCAAGCCACCCAGAGCAGTATGTAGAGGAGTCATTCAGGACCGTGCTTATACTTCATTATATCAAATGGGAGATCCAGTAATTTATAGCCTATTATTTCTGGAGTCTGGAGATGGCTCTGCATAAGATTTGCTGAAGCAAATTTTATTACATTAGAAGAGAACCTAGCTGGCTGCATCCTACACTGGAAGCTTTTAGATGCTAATAAGGAGGTCATGTAAAGGTCACAGAATGACTCTGGAATCCATTCCCCACCAAGAAAGAATAATGACAATTCTATGTTGGCCTCTTTTCATTTCCCTTTGATTTTGAGTAATAAATTCTATCCTCACTTCCCAGCTGAACGGTTTGGGAGTCTGTATTCCCTAGAAAGACTTTGGTCACATACCCATCAGATTAAATTAGGTGAAAACTCTTTGGCCTTCATGAATGTTGAAGGATTTCAAAGGGCTAATGGAAATTCTTCTAGAAGTAACTGCAACCTCCACCTTCCAGGTTCAAGCAATTTTCCTGCCTCAGCCTCCCGAGTAGCTGGGATTACAGGCATCCACCACCATGCTCAACTAATTTTTGTATTTTTAGTAGAGATGGGGTTTCACCATGTCGGCCAGGCTGGTCTAGAACTTTTGACCTCAGGTGATCCACCTGCCTCAGCCTCCCAAAGTGTTGGGATTACAGATGTGATCCACCGTGCCCAGTTAAACTTCAGTTTTTCATGTTCCATGCATAGGTCAGGGTCTTAGGGAGTGATTCATTCTAGCAGAACTCCCTGGATTTTAAGGCAGGTGTTCCATTTATTAATTGACAAAGGAGGCATATTTCTCCCCTGGTAACCCAAAGATTTAGGTCGTTTTCCCAGAGACTCCATTTCCACTGTGAGGGTTCTTGGAAAACTAAGCAGAGGATGAGGAAAAGTCTGTGAACAAGCTTGCTGGTTTCTCCCTATCCTACAAAAGAGCATACGTCTTCTGTAACCCAGAAGGCCCTTTTGATTAGTCAAGGCTGGACAGACTGAGATTAGGGGTGTGTGTGTGTGTGTGTGTGTGTGTTTGTGTGTCTGTCTTGAGACAGGGTCTCACTGTGTCACCCAGGCTGGAGTGCAGTGGTGAGATGAGATCTCACTGCAGCTTCTACTTCCTGGGCTCAAGCGATCCTCCTATTTCAGCCTCCAGAGTAGCTGGGACTATACGAATGTTTTACCGCACCCAGTTCATTTTCTAATTTTTTGTAGAGATGAGGTTTCACTGTGTTGCTCAGGCTGGTCTTGAACTCCTGGCCTCACGGGATCCTCCTGCCTTAGTCTCCCAGTGGGCTGGGTTTATAGGTATGAGCCACCTCACCTGACCTGCAACGATTTTTCAACAATGTAATTTCTCTTTTACAGAGCCACCTAAGCTGAAGATTCCCTTGAGAACAAGTACTGTCCTGTGGTTTCATGACCTTTCTTCCATTTGTGGTTCTTGTGAAGTGGAATTTAAATGACATCTTATGAAGATGGATAAACCCTAGTTTCCCAGTGCTGGAATATAGAAAATGATGGACAAGTAAATCCCACTCAGCACCCATAGTCCAGGCATGGGGACCTCAACACACCTGAGCCCCAGACATCACCTTTCATTGTGAGTAGCTCTGAGATGACACTTCTGCTGTTCCCAATTCCAACATTAATTGAATTAGATAGTTATTTTATGAAGAATTTTCATATGCCACAATCCTGACCATATCTTCAAGTGAACAGAAAAATTCTATTAAAAAGTCAACCTTCTGTCTCACTCTGTTGCCCAGACTGGAGTGCGGTGGTGCAATTATGGCTCACTGCAGCCTCAACCTCCTGGGATCAAGCAATCCTCCTGCCTCAGCCTCACAAGTAGCTGAGACTACAGGTGCTTGTCACCACACCTCACTAATTTTCCCATTTGTGTTATATGTGGATTCCACAGGACTGACTTTGAAAACTTGAGTATGCGTGGATTTTGGTATACACAGAAATGGGAGAGCTGGAACTAATCCCCCCATATACCAAGGGACTAATTGTATCTGTTTTTACAATTATACTGTAGGAGACATTATGTTCCATGACAATGGTAATTTTTAATGACAATTTTTAATTGAGTGAAATTACCATAAAAATAATAATAGCAGCTAATATTTACTGAGCTGTTACTAGGTGCCTATAAATAGCATAGATTTTTAAATTCTCCATAATTCTTCCTTATTTCACTTAACCACTCTATCTTAAATTACTCATGCTTGCTTCAGTAGCACACATACTTAAGTTGGAACAGTAGAGAGATTGGCATGGCCTCTGTGAAAGAATGACATGCAAATTTGTGAAGCATTCCATATTTTTTAAAAAAAGAAAAAAATTACTCCCAGATTTTCACTGTGTTTGTGCATATGACCTTTTGTTTAGGTTGAATTATATCCAAAGATGAAATTTCCAGAAGTGAGATTACTGCGAGTCACAGGGCATGAGCATTCTTATTACCCTTGATGTAAATTGCAAAGCTTTCAGGCATGGTGGCTGTCAGCCTGTAATTCCAGCACTTTGGAAGGCTGAGATGGGAGGATTGCTTGAGGCCAGGAGTTGGAGGAGGCAGTATAATGAGTCACTGTCTGTATGATTAAAAAAAAATTTCCAAGCTTTATCCTGGAAGGCTTATATACATTTTAAACACCACTAATACTACAAGAAAATGGCCATTTCACTGCACCTTTGCCCACACAGGTATTGTAATTTAACAAGTTATTTTCTGTGTGATAAATGAAAGACCTCATATTATTACTTTTACTTTGTCACCCCTTTTTTTTTTTTTTTTTGAGACACAGTCTTGCTCTGTCGACCAGGCTGGAGTGCAGTGGTGTGATCTCGGCTCACTGCAACCTCTGCCTCCCAGGTTCAAGTGATTCTCCTGCCTCAGCCTCCTGAGTAGCTGGGATTACAGGCACATGCCACCATGCCCAGCTAATTTTTGTATTTTTAGTAGAAACGGGGTTTCACCATGTTGATCAGGGTGGTCTCGAACTCCTGACCTCGTGATCTACCTGCCTCAGCCTCTCAAAGTGCTTGATTACAGCTGCGAGCCATGCACCCAGCCTATTTGTCACATATTTTATCTTTTCTTATGTTAGCTTATTAGCTTTATTTCTTTATTGTCCTTTTTTTTGAGATGAAGTCTCGCTCTGTCTCCTAGGCCTGAGTGTAGTGGCACAGTCTCAACTCACTGCAGCCTTGACCTCCTAGGCTCAGGTGATCCTTCCACCTCAGTAGTTGGGACTATAGGTACATGCCACTATGCCTGGCCAATTATTTTTATTTTTTTATTTTTACTAGAGACGAGGTCTTGCTTTGTTTCTTAGGCTGGTCTGGAACTCCTGGCCTCAAGCAATCCCCCCACCACCCCCTCCCAAAGTACTGGTATTATAAGCATGAGCCACCATGCCTGGGGTATCTGTGTCTTTTCCATTTATTTATAGAGTTACTTTGTCTTTTACTAATTCAATGATCTGTTTAATCTTTTATTAAATTATAAAAATGGTAAATACTTTTAAATAAGTGAAAAATTTCCTTCACTCTTTAGACCCATAATCTTATCTCAGGAAATAATTGCTATTGAGAAAATGGGCCATATCCTTCAAGATACGTACATGGTGATTGAACATCACTTCACATTTTCATATTTTGTGGACATTTGTGCCAATACCTATTGATCTATCTTAATCCTTTTCATGGTTGCATAATATTTTATTATATGGATGTATCACAATTTACCAGTACCAGTCAACTGCTGGAGGCATTTAGGCTCCTTCTAATATTTGCTTTGAGCTCTTTATATAATTAAAAATTAAACCCCTCAGCCGGGTGTGGCAGCTCATACCTGTAATCCAAGCACTTTGGAAGGCTGAGGTGAGAGAACTGCCTGAGTGTGGGAGATCACCACCAACCTGGTCAACATAGCGACACTTTGTCTCTACTAAAAATTAAAAAAAAAAAAAATGAGCTACACGTTACAGTGCACACCTGTAGTCCCAGCTACTGGGGAGGCTAAGACTGGAGGATCACTTGAGTCTAGAAGGTTGAGGCTGCAGTAAGCTATGATCACACCATTGCACTTTAGCTTTGCTAAGAGCAAGACTGCATTTCTTAAACAAAATAAAAATTAGATGGGAATATTGCTCAAGCCCTGGAGGTTGAGGCTGCAGTTAACTGTGATTGCACCACTGCAGTCCAGCCTAGGTGATAGAGCAAGACCCTTTCTCTAAAAATAAAATAAAATAAAAATTAATCTTCTATCATATTTCCCAGTAACACCTTCCCGCCTACGTTTCTCCTAGAAGCCCTTAAATTTTGTTTTCCACATACCATTTAAAACTTTTAAGTGCTGATGTCTGTCTGTGTCATCCCTCTTTTTTTTTTTTTTTTTTTTAGAATGTCTTTTTGTCACTTCTAGCTGGACCTACCATGAAAGACTTCTGAATCCAGGAAGAGAGACTGACTGGGCAACATGTTATTCAGGTACAAAAAGACTTGGACTGTAACTCAAAAATCATCAAATAATGGTGCATGCATCAAGTGCAATGGGAAGCTCTTCTGGAGAGGGAGAGAAGCTTCCAGTTAAGGTGACATTGAAGCCAAGTCCTGTAAGATGAGGAAGAGTTGTATGAGAGTGGGGAGGGAAGGGGGAGTTGGAGGGATGGGGATTGTGCTGGGATGGGATGGAGTGAGCTGCCCAGGCAGGGAAACCAGCACTATACAGACCTGAACAATGAAGATGGCACATTTTGTTCAGGGAATGGTGAATTAAGTGTGGCAGGAATGCTTTGGAGAGACGGTCATTTGCTTGTATGGAATTTTGCCCAAGAGACCTCATTACAGTTTCTAATTTTTTGATGTTATCATGCATCACTGCCCTTGTCAGATAGTATCATGATCACAATAACATCAAGCATAATATTTCATTGATTCTCACAAAAACAGGTGGGTGCCACAGTTATCCCCATTATATGCACAAAATGATGAAGACTTGGGGTTAATGAGCGATTTGCCCAAGCTCACCTGAATATTAAGACTGAGTCAAATGTTAGTCTGGTCTGACTTTAATGCTTGCCTTGTTCATGAGCACCATCCATTGCCTCTCCTATGCAGTTAAGCAGATAGACAGGTGAGAGAAGAGCCTGTGTGATATTGGGGGAAATTCACCCCTGATATTTCATGTAGGTTCTTTTCTATTTTCCCTGAGTGTCAGCCGGTCTGAGAAATAAAGGGAAAGAGTACAAAAGAGAGAAATTTTAAAGCTGGGTGTCCAGGGGAGACATCACATGTCGGCAGGTTCCGTCGTGCCCCCCAAGCTGCAAAACCAACAAGTTTTTATTAGTGATTTTCAAAAGGGGAGGGAGTGTACGAATAGGGTGTGGGTCACAGAGATCACATGCTTCACAAGGTAATAAAATATCACAAGGCAAATGGAGGCAGGGCAAGATCACAGGACCACAGGACGGGGCAAAATTAAAATTGCTAATCAAGTTTCGGGCACGCATTGTCATTGATAACATCTTATCAGGAGAAAGGGTTTGAGAGCAGACAACCCATCTGACCAAAATTTATTAGGCGGGAATTTCCTCATCTTGATAAGTCTGGGAGTGCCACAGGAGCCCAGGGCTTATTTCATCCCTTATCTATGACTGTAAAAGACAGCCGTCCCCAAAGCGGCCATTTCAGAGGCCTCCCCTTAGGGATGCATTCTCTTTCTCAGGGATGTTCTTTCCTGAGAAAAAGAATTCAGCAATATTTCTCCTATTTGCTTTTGAAAGAAGAGAAATATGGCTCTGTTCCACCCGGCCCACAGGCAGCCAGAGTTTAAGGTTATCTCCCTTGTTCCCTGAAATTGCTGTTATCCTGTTCTTTTTTCAAGGTGCCCAGGTTTCATATTGTTTAAACAACTTGTGCAGTTAATGCAATTATCACAGGGTCCTGCGGGGACATTCATCCTCAGCTTACGAAGATGACCGGATTAAGAGATTAAAGTAAAGACAGGCATAGGAAATCACAAGGGTATTGATTGGGGAAGTGATAAGTGTCCATGAAATCTTCACAATTTATCTTCAGAGATTGCAGTAAAGACAGGCGTAAGAAATTATAGAATTATTAATTTGGGGAACTAATAAATGTCCATGAAATCTTCACAATTTATGTTCCTCATCCGTGGCTTCAGCAGGTCCCTCCATTCGGGGTCCCTGACTTCCCGCAACATGTTTCTCTCTACTCACAGACTTCTGACCAAATGTATGTGCGGAGTTTCTACACCAATTCTCCAACTCTCTGGATACCAACCGTGTATCCCGCAATTGCATTCTGACACTACCTAGAGTTAGCGCAGAACCCACAGGTTAGGGGCTCAGTCCCACAAGACCACCCTCACTTCAGATGCCAGTTGCAAGTCCTAGGTTGTCACCTGTATTTTGACCAACCAGTTAGAAATCAGGGTTTCCCATGACCTTCTTCTTGTGTTTAATTATTTACTAGAACAACTCACAGAACTTAGAAAAACAGGTTTTTTTCTTTTCAAGAGACAGGGCCTCGCTCTGTTGTCCAGGCTGGTGTGCAGTGGTGCAATCATAGCCCATTGAAGCCTCAACCTCCAGGGCTCAAGTGATTCTCCTGCTTCAGCCTCTCACATAGCTGGAATTATAGGGTTCCCACCACCACATCTGGCTAATTTCTTTTATTTTTTGTATAGATGGGGTCTTCTTATGTTGCCCAGGCTGGTCTCAAATTCCTAGGCTCAAGTGATTCCACCCACCTCTGCCTCCCAAAGTGCTGGGATTACAGGCATGAGCCAGCGCATCTGGCCACCTTATTTTCTATTACTGGCCCAATGTAATGGCTCCATCTCAGGAACAGCCAATGAAAGAGATGCACAGGACAAGGTAAGTGGGGAGGGGCACAGAGCTTCCATGCTCTCTGTTGGGCACACTACCCTCCCAGGACCTCCTTGTGTTTAGCAACACAGAAGCTCTCCAAACCCTGCTGTTTGGGTTTTTATGGAGGCATGATTGATAAAATCATTGGCCATTGGTAGTTAAGTCAATTTCCAGTTCCTTTTGCCTCCTGGAGTTCAGCAGGTGAGGCTGAAAGTTCCAAGCCTCAAAAAATGTGGTTGGGGCCAGGTGCGGTGGCTCACTCCTGTAATCCTAGCAGTTTGGAAGGCTGAGGCACATGGACCACTTGAGGTCAGGAGTCTGAGACTATCCTGACCAACATGGTGAAACCCCATTTCTACTAAAAATAACAACAATTAGCTAGAAGTTGTGGCACATCCCTATAATTCCAGCTACTCGGGAGGCCGAGGCAGGAGAATTGCTATAACCCGGGAGGTGGAGGTTGCAGTGAGCTGAGATTGTACCATTGCACTCCAGCTTGGGCTACAAGAGCCAAACTCCATTTAAAAAAAAATGCGGTTGCTTTCTCTGGCAGCTAGCCCTCCTCCTGAAGCAGTCTAGGAGCTTGCAGCCACCCTGTTAGCTCAACAGCATCCCACATGCATTCTTACCATGCTGCAGATCTGAAAGACTTTAGAGGCCCTTGTGTCAGGAACCTGGGACTAAGACTAAATATCAATTTAGAAAATGCTCCTATTACCTCTGTCACAAAGGGCTTTTTAAGAGCTTTGGAAGCTCTGTGCCAGGAACCAGGGGCAGAGACCAAATGTATATTTCTTTTCTTATATTTGAGACAGAGTCTCACTCTGCCACTGAGGCTGGAGTGCAGTGATGTGATCATAGCTCACTGCAGCCTTGACCTCCTAGGCTAAAGCAATCCTCCCACCTTAGCCTCTCCAGTAGCTGGAACTACAGGTGTGCATCACCATGTCCAGCTGATTTTAATTTTAATTTTGTAAAGACAGGGTCTTCCTATTTTCCCCAGGCTGATCTCTAACTCTTGGCCTCAAGCAATCCTTCCTCTTTGGCCTCCCAAAATGTTGGGATTACAGATGGGAGCCCCCATACCTACCAATCACAAGGATCTTTATAAGAGAGGGAGGTAGGAGAGTCAGAATTAGAGAAAGTGATGTGATAATGGAAGAATAGGTCAGAGAGGGAGATTTGAAGATGCTGTACTTCTGGCCTTGAATATGGAGTCACGAGGTAAGTCAAGGAATGGGGGTGGCTTCTAGAAGCTGGAAAAGGCAAAGGAGCACATTCTATCTAGAGCCTCCCCCAGAAGGAATGCAGCCCCTCTGACACCTTGACTTTAGCCTTAATAGACCTAGTTGGGCTTCTGGCCCCCAGAACTGTAAGATGGTAGATTTGTGGTGTTTGAAGCCACTAAATGTAGAGTACTTTGTTGTAGCAACAACCAAAAACGAACGTGAAGCTGGGACCTCATGTTACAGTTGCTGATGCCTGTAATCCCAGAATTTTAGGAGGCTGAGGTAGGAGGATCGCTTAAGCCCAGGAGCTTAAGACCAGCCTGGGCAACATAATGAGACCTCATGTCTAAAAAAATTTTTTTTAAAAGGCCAGGCTCAGTGGCTCACATTTGTAATCCCAGCACTTTGGGAGGCTGAGGAGGGTGGATCACGAGGTCAGAAGTTCAAGACCAGCCTAGCCAAGATGGTGAAACCCCATCTCTACTAAAAATACAAACATTAGCCAGGTGTGGTGGTGGGTGCCTGTAATCCCAGCTACTCAGGAGGCTGAGGCAGAGAATCACTTGAACCCAAAAGGCAGACATTGCAGTGAGCCGACATCGCACCCTTACACTTCAGCCTGGGCGACCGAAACTCCATCTCAAAAAAAAAAAAAAAAAAGCCAGGTGTTGTGGCATGCAGCTGTAGTCTCAGTTCCTAGGGAGGCTGAGGCGGGAGGATTGTTTAAGCCTGGGAGGTTGAAGTTGCTGTGAGCTGTGATTGCACCAGTGTACTCCAGCCTGGGCAATAAAGCAAGACCTTGTTTCAAAAAGAAAGAAAGAAATGAGCATGGTGGGAATGGGGACAGATGACAATGTTAAGTAGAGTGGTCAGGGTTGGCCTCATAAGTGAATATTGAGCAAAAGTTTGAAGCAGGTGATGGAGCTGGCCAAGGTGCTGAGGGAAGAGCATTGTAGGCTGAGTCAACAGGATCTTTATCCTGTTGGATAAAGTAGGAAACTCTCTGGTGTGTCTGAGGCTCTGGAAGGAGGCCAGTGGAGCAAAGAGATAGAGGGAGCAAAGTCAGCAAGGAGGCCAGGGAGTTACTGGGCTGGGATTGGTACAGATCGTGTAAGCCCTGGGATGCTATTGCTAGGGCTTTGGCTTTTACTCTGACCAAAATGGGAACCACCAAGGGCTTCTGAGCAGAGAGGCGACATGGTCTGTCTCCTGATTTAAAAGCACGACCTGGCTGCCAAGTTGAGAAAGACTATGGGAAGATTTGGGTAGAAGCGTGGGGGCCAAGCTGTGGCAACATCCCGGTGGGAGATGATAGTGATCCTGACCGGGTTCATGGTGGTGGTGAGAGATGGTCAGAGCATGGATACATGTTGAAGTCAGTCAGTAGGATTTCCTGACAGACTGGATGTGAGCTGTGAGAGAAGGCAGTAGTCAAGGTTGAGTTTGATTCTAATTGAATTATTAAGTAATTTTAAAAAACACTACCGCCTTTCCCAATCCTACCAAGTAAAGGATGCTAGATAAAAGAAATCTCAAGTCAGGCCAGGTGCAGTGGCTCACACCTATAGTTCCAACAGTTTGAGAGGCAGAGATGGGAGTATGTTTTAAGGCCATGAGTTTGAGAGCAGCCTGGGCAACATAGCAAGACCTCCTCTCTAAAAAAACAAAAAAAAAAATTAAAAAAAAAATATAGCCAGACATGATGGTATGTACCTATGGCCCCAGTTACTCATGTGGCTGAGATGGGCAGATCTCTTGATTCTAGGAGTTTGAGGCCAGCTTGGGCAACATAGCAAGACGTCTCTCTCTACAAAAATGAAAAAAAATGCCTGACATGGTGGTACTTGCCTGTATTCCCAGGTATGGGGGCAGCTGAGGCAGGAGCATCTCTTGAGCCCAGTTGGTCAAGGTTGCAGTGAGCTATGATTATACAACTGCACTCCATCCTGGGTGACAGAGTGGGACCCTGTCTCAAAATACAAATACACATGAAATCTCAAGTCAGACCAGTCCCTTCTAGGCTATGTAGGCCTTGTAACCACATAGCTGCATGATCGGGTTTGTGTGGCTGTGGATGAGGAGACCCCTGTCCAATTGTCGGCTTTGTAATCAGTTTATTTTTCAATATAGTAATCAAATATATTTCATCATACTTGATGGTCTCAGATATGTGTGGATTTTGGAATTCCCCTTGGAACAGCTTGTAACATCTTATTGGCTCCATAATTCTGTAATTTTAAAATCTGATCAGTTTTTAATAAGATCAGAGTTGATATTAGACTACCTAATCAGTTTTGTTAATGAGAAAATGAAATTGTGTTGTTTGCATTTTATCCAAGTTGGGTGTCATATTGGCTAAATCTCATCAATACTTGAACAAATGCAAAATTAGAGCTTATCATGAAACACAATGTAATTCTTGAAGAAGATGCCATTTCTTTTTTTTCTTTTTTTTTTTTTTTAAGATAGAGTCTTTCTCTTGTCACCCAGGCTGGAGTGCAATGGTACGATTTTGGCTCACTGCAACCTTCACCTTCTGGGTTCAAGCAATTCTCCTGCCTCAGCCTCCCGAGTAGCTGGGATTACAGGTGCCCGCCACCACACCCAGCTAATTTTTGTATTTTTAGTAGTGATGGGGTTTCACCATATTGGCCAGGCTCCTCTGGAGCTCCTGACCTCAGGCAATCTGCCTGCCTCAGCCTCCCAAAATGCAAGGAGTACAGATGTGAGCAATCACACCTGGCCTCCATTTCTTTTTTGTAGTCTTTAATAAACAGCTGCTATCATTGGAGACTTGCTATTTAGGCACTTAGGAATTTTTCACTAGAAGGCATGTAAAGAAGGACCATGGGCATTTGTAATGAATTTAGCATTTATTCTTTGACTACATGACTGTCCCCAGAGCTGTAACTTTATTAATGAATTTTTTAGAAGCCATTTAGCTAGCAACTGAGCCTAACCAGCCACTCACCCTCGTTATTCAGTGCTCTTTTACTATTGTCTATTTCTCCTCCAACTTGGCTACACTCACAAAGTGATAAAAACTTGCATTTGTTTTCTTTCGTTTTCAGAGACAGGGTCTTGCTCTGTTGCTCAGGCTACAGTACAGTGACATGATCATGGTTCACTGTGGCCTCAAACTCCTGAGCTCAAGCAGTTTTCTCACTTCAGTCTCCCAAGTAGCTGGGACTACAGACATGTGCCACCATGTCCAGCTAATGTTTTCATTTTTTATCATAGAGACGGGATCTTGCCAGGTTGCTCAGACTGGGCTCAAAACTCCTGACCTCAAGTGATCCTCCTGCCTCAGCCTCCCAAAGTGCTGGGATTACAGGCAGGCATGACCACCTGTGCCCAGCCCCCTATTATCATTATTTTAAATAATAGCTTTATTAAAATATGATTCACATACCATTCACTTTATTTATTGAAATCTGCAATTCAGTAGGTTTTAGAATATTCACAGAGCTGTGCATCAATCACCACAGTCACTTTTAGAACGTTTCATTACCCTATAGAGAAATCCATACCCCTTAGCCACTACCTCCTACTCTCCCCACCTACCTTCGCCCCCAGCCTTAGGCAACCATTGATTAATTTTTTTGTCACTATAGATTTGCCTAATCTGGACAAATAGAATTGTACAATATGTGATCTTTTGTGGCTTTTTTTCCCTCTTAGCACAGTGTTTTCAAAGTTCCTTTATGTCATAGTGTGTATCGATATTTCATTCCTTCTATGGCAGCATTCCATGGTAGAGACACACTGCATTTTGTTTATCTGTTCATCAGTTGGTGGATATTTGGGTTGTTTCCATGTATTCCATGTATTGGTCATTATGAATAATGCTGCTATGAAGATTGTTGTACAAGTTTTTGTGTTGACATATATTTTTATTTTTCTGGGATATATGCCTAGGAGTGAAATTGTTGCATTATAGGATGACTGTACATTTAGCCTTTTGAGAAACTGCCAGACTGTTTTCTAAAGTGGCTACACCAGTTGGGTGCAATGGCTCACACCTGTAATCCCAGCTACTCAGGAGGCTCAGCTAGGAGGATGGCTTGAGCCCATGAATTCAAGACCAGCCTGGGCAAGATAGTGAAACCCTGTCTTGATTTTTAAAAAATCCAATTAAAATGACAAGAAAAGAAATACCCAAACAAAATGGTTACACGATTTTATGTTCCCACCAGTAATATATGTGGGTTCCAATTCCTCCACATCTTCACTGACATTTTTTTTTTTTTCTAGATAGGGGCTTGCTCTGTCTCTCAGGCTGCAGTGCAATGATGCCATCACAGTTCACTGCAGCCTTGACCTCCCAGGCACAAGTGATTCTCTCATCTCAGCCTCCTGAGTAGCTGAAAATTGCAGGTGTATGCCACCATGCCTGGCTAATTTTTATATTTTATTCTGTAGTGATGGGATTTTACCATGTTGCCCAGGCTGATCTCATACTCCTGGTCTCAAGTGATCTGCCCACCTCAGCCTCCCTAAGTTCTGGAATTACAGGCTGCCACCATGCCCGGCCTTTACCAACATTTGCCATTATCTGTGTTTTTTTTTTCCTTTATACCTTAAAGCAGTATGAGAACAAGTGTCTTCAATTATAGGAAACAGTATAATCCCAGGGCATTGGGAGGCTGACAGGAAGATGTCTTGATGCCAGGAGTTTTTGTTGTTGTTGTTGTTGTTGTTGTTTTTGACAGAGTCTCACTCTGTCACCCAGGGTAGAGTGCAGTGATGGGGTCCACTGCAACCTCTGCCTCGCAGGTTCAAGTGATTCTCCTGCCTCAGCCTCCCGAGTAGCTGAGACTACAGGTACATGCCACTACTGCCCAGCTAATTTTTGTATTTTTGATAGAGTCAGAGTTTCACCATGTTGGCCAGGATGGTCTTGAACTCCAGACTTCAGGTGATTTGCCTGCCTCAGCCTCCCAAAGTGCTGGGATTACAAGCATGAGCCACCATGCCCAACCTGACGCCAGGAGTTTTAGACTAGCCTGGGCAACCTAGCAAGACCTTGTCTCTACAGAATATTTAAAAATTAGCTAAATGTGGTGGTGCCTGTGTATAGTCTCTCTCCCTCTCTCTTTTTTTTTTCTTTCTAACTTTTTGTGACATGGTCTGGCTCTGTCACCCAGGCTGAAGTGCAGTAGTGTGATCATGGCTCACTGCAGCCTGAAACTCCTGGGATCAAGTGATTGATCCTCCCTCCTCATCCTACCAAGTAGTAGGGACCACAGGTGTATGCCACCCAGGTCTTGCTATGTTGCCCAGGCTGGTCTTGAGCTCCTGGCCTCAAGCAATCCTCTCACCTTGGCCTCCCACAGTGCAAAGATTACAGGTATGAGCCACCATGCCTGGCCCCTACCCTGCCTATTGAGAACCAAAAGAAGGATCCAAATTCTCCTTAGCTCAACTCGAGCCATTTCCTGATTGCTTCATCAGCAAGGAGCTTGTTATTGGGCTGTCCAGGCCTCCCAAACAGCACAGAAATGAGGTGAAGGAGTTTTCCTGCTGCTCCACTCTGTAAGGAGTTGGAGGGTGATGTTTACTCATTTGCAGAGAGAGATGCCTTGTAGG
This sequence comes from Pongo pygmaeus, assembly GCF_028885625.2. NCBI lineage: Eukaryota > Metazoa > Chordata > Mammalia > Primates > Hominidae > Pongo > Pongo pygmaeus. Next base: position 79,227,962 of record NC_072376.2, read on the forward strand.
CACCTCAGGATGGAGAGGACCCTGATTCCAATGTCCTTTTTTTCTTTCGAAACAGGACCTTGCCCTGTCACTCAGGATGGAGTTCAGTGGTCCAATCGTGGCTCATTGTAGCCTCAAACTCCTAGGCTCAAGCAGTCCTACCATGTCAGCCTTCCCAGTAACTGGGACTACATGCAAGCATCGTGACACTCAGTGAATTTCGTTTTTATTTTTTTGTAGAGATGGGGCCTCAGTATGTTGCCACGGCTGACCTTGAACTCCTACACTCAAGGGATTTTCCTGACCTGGCCTCCCAAAGTATTGGTATTACAGGCATGAGCCATTGTGCCCACCGTCTCTGGTTCTTAACCTTCTGCCTCCCTCTTCCAGTTTTAAAGAATGCGTGTAATTACATGGGTTCTCCTAGATACTCCAGGATAATCTTGTTTTAAGGTCAGCTGATGAGCAACATTAATTTTATCTGCACTCTTAATTCCACCTTTCTATGTAATTGTGCTGTGTAACATAGGACATGAGCAATTAGTGGGGGTGGGGGTTATTACTTTGGCCACCACAGTAACTATTTTATGCCAGGTACTCAGCTAAGCACTGGTGAATTAAGCATGAATAACACACACTCCCTAATCTCCATCCATTCTTGGGAGGAGCACCTCACCTGCCATGCTCCTGAGAATCTGGGGAGTCAAAGAAGTCTTCCATGAGGAGGTGATGCCAAAGCGGACAAGTGACAGAGGAGTCAAAGCTAGCTAGGAAGAGAGTAGAGGTTTAAGGGGAAACATATTATAAGCAGAGGATATCACCCACTTCAGAGACTCCCAGAGGAGAAAGAGTTTGCATTGAAGGGGCAGATGAGGCTCAGTTGGACTCCATAGCAGATGAAATGGAGAGGGGCAAGCAGTGAGGCTGCCTTGCAAGGCAGGGCAGAGCAGGGGCTGTTAAGGAGTTTGGACTTAATCCCTGAGGCAAGGAGAAGTGATGTAAATGGGGGAGTAACATGATGAGATTCATGGATTAGAGACATGGCTCAGGCTGCTGTAGAGAAGGCACCAGGGAGAGCAGATGGCTCAATGGGTGTGCAGGAGACCTCTCACTGAGTTTAGGGAGAGGTTTTTTAAACAGAAGAAGTTTGAGTAATTTAAATGATGATGGGAAGGAGCTAAAAGTGGGGGATAGGTTAAAGATACAGGAAAGTGGGAGGAAGAACTGACAAGTGAGGTTCCAGAGAAGGCAGGAGAAGAGGAGATTCTCACAGGGGGATTAACACTTTCTTTTCTTTTTTCTTTCTGAGACAGAGTCTCACTCTGTCACCCAGGCTGGAGTGCAGTGGCACAATCTTGGCTCATTGTAGTGCAGACTTCCCAGGCTTAAGGGGTTCTCCCACCCCAGACTCCCAAGTAGCCGGAACTACGGGTGTGCACCACCACCACACCTGGCTAATGTTTCTTTTTTTGGTAGACACAGAGTCTCACTATTTTGTGCTGATTGGTCTCCAACTCCTGGCCTCAAGTGATCCTCCTGCCTAGGCTTCCCAAATTGCTGGGATTACAGGCATGAGCCACAATGCCTGGCCTCTGATAGTTCTGTATTCTCTAGAGTTGTCTTTACTTTGTGCTAGTGTGTCCCTCATTGTGCTGATCCTCTGTAAAAATTAATACCTTTTCTTTTTTTCAAGATGGAGTTTCACTCTTGTTGCCCAGGCTGGAGTGCAATGGCGCTATCTTGGCTCAGCGCAACCTCCACCTGCCTGGTTCAAGCGATTCTCCTGCCTCGGCCTCCCGAGTAGTTGGGATTACAGGCATGTGCCACCATGCCCAGCTAATTTTGTATTTTTAGTAGAGATGGGGTTGCTCCATGCTGGTCAGGCTGGTCTCGAACTCCTGACCTCAGGTGATCTGTCTGCCTTGGTCTCCCAAAGTGCTGGGATTACAGGCATGAGCCATTGTGCCTGGCCAAAATTAATACTTTTTATATTAAATTTACATATATATACATTTTTTCTTTTTGATACCGGGTCTCGCACTGTCACCCAGGCTGGAGTACAGTGGCACAACCTCTGCTCACTGCAGCCTCCACCTGGCAGGCTCAAGCAATTCTCCTGCCTCAGCCTCCCGAGTAGCTGGGATTACAGGTAAGTGCCACCACACCCAGCTGATTTTTGTGTTTTTCGTAGAGACGAGGTTTCGCCATGTTTCCCAGACTGTTCTCAAACTCCTGAGCTCAAAGCAGTCCACCCACCTTGGCCTCCTAAAGTGCTGGGATTACAGGTGTGAGCCACCTTGCTCATTCTAGTTTAAACTTTTGAATGGTTTGTGTCTCCTGATTGGACTCCTACAAATACAGAGTCGATGCTAGGAAGGGTACCAGGAGATAGACTCACACAGATGGGATTTGGGAGTAGGTTTGGTTATCCAAGGAGCAGTGCTGAGCTCCTTGCTAATGGGATATGGGATGCTGGTGATTTCCAGGAAGTGACTTCACAATGACTCAAGCTACCATATACTGTTGATTGTGAAATGCCAGTTGAAGCATATGTCCTGTGAGCTTAGGGGTGCTACAGGTTGACCACTGCAGCAGTAAAGATGACTCTGAAGAATGGCATGGGATGGATCCTTTCGAATGCACTTGAGCAGCGGTCTCCAACCACAGGGCCACAGAGCTGGAGGTGAGCGGCAGGCGAGTGAAGGGAAACTTCATCTGTATTTCTAGCCCCTCCCATCGCTTGCATGACCACCTGAGCTCCATGTCCTGTCAGATCAGCAGCAGCATTAGATTCTCATAGGAGCACAAACTCTGTTGTGAAGTGTGCATGCGAGGGATCTAGGTTGTGTACGCCTTATGAGAATCTAATGCCTGATATTCTGTTACTGTCTCCCATCACCCCAGATGGACAGTCTAGTTGCAGGAAAACAAGCTCAGAGATCCCACTGAGTCTACGTTATAATGAGTTGTAGAATCATTTCATTATATATTACTATGTAGTAATAATAGAAATAAAGTGCACAATATATGTAATGCACTTGAATCATCCTGAAATTATTCCCTCACTCCCAGTCTGTGGAAAAATTGTCTTCCACACATTCACTCTGTTTTTTGGTAGAGGCAGGGTCTTAATATATTGCCCAGGCTGATCTCAAACTCCTGGCCTCAAGTAATAGACCTCTCTCAGCCTCCCAAAGTGCTGAGATTACAGGCATAAGCCACCACCCTCAACCAAGACTTTCTTAAACCAAATAAAAATTAAGTGAGATTACTTGAGCCCAGGTGGTCAAGGCTGCAGTGAGCCTGATTGCACCACTGCACTCCAGCCTAGGTGACGGAATGAGACTGTCTCAAAAAATAAAATAAAATACAAATTAACCCTTTATGATGTTCCCAGTAACTTTTCCTCCTAAGTGTTCCCCACAAATCTTTGAATTCTGTTTAATTTTCACATAACATTTAAGACGTTTAAGAACTTATGTCTGTCTGTGTCATCCCTTTATGTCAAAAGATGTCTTTTTGTCACTTCCAGCTGGATCTACCATGAACGACTTCTGAATCCAGGAAGAGAGACTGACTGGGCAACATGTTATTCAGGTACAAAAAGATTTGGACTGTAACTCAAAAATGATCAAATGATAGTGCATGCATCAAGTGCAACGGGAAGCTCTTCTGGAGAGTGAGAGAAGCTTCCAGTTAAGGTGACCTTGAAGCCAAGTCCTGAAAGATGAGGAAGAGTTGTATAAGAGTGGGGAGGGAAGGGGGAGATGGCGGGATGGGGAATGGGCTGGGATGGGATGAAGCAAACTGCCCAGGAAGGGAAACCAGCACTGTACAGACCTGAACAACGAAGATGGCATATTTTGTTCAGGGAATGGTGAATTAAGTGTGGCAGGAATGCTTTGTAGAGACAGTAATTTGCTTGTATGGAATTTTGCCTAAGAGACCTCATTGCAGTTTCTGATTTTTTGATGTCATCATCCATCACTGTCCTTGTCAAATAGTTTGGAATGGGTATAATGATCACAATAACCCCAAGCATAATATTTCGTTAATTCTCACAGAATCACAGGTAGGTGCCACAGTTATCCCTATTTGATGAATGGAGTGATGAAGCCTTGGGAATAATGAATGATTTGCCCAAGCTCACCTGGATATTAAGACTGAGTCAAATGTTGGGTCTGGTCTGACTTTAATGTTTGCTTTGTTCATGAGCACCACGTATTGCCTCTCCTATGCAGTTAAGCGGTAGACAGGTGACAGAAAAGCCCATGTTTGTCTCTACTCGTACACTTCTGACTGAATGTATGTATGGAGTTTCTACACCAAACTCTTCAGTGCTCTGGATATTAACTGGGTGTCCCATGACTTTATTCTGACACTACCTGGAGTTAGCACAGACCCTACAAGTTAGGGCCTCAGTCCCATGAGACCATCCTGACTTCAGATGCCAATGGCAAGTCCTAAGTTGTCACCTGTACTTTTGACCAACCGGTTACAAATCGGGGGTTCCCATAACTGTTTTCTTGGGTTTAATAATTTGCTAGAACAGTTTATGGAACTCAGAAAAACAGTTTATTTTCTTTTTTTCTGAGAGAGAGGGTCTTATTTTGTTGCCCAGGCTGGTGTGCAATGGTGCAGTCATAGCTCATTGCAGCCTTGATTGTCTGGGCTCCAGTGGTTTCCCATCTCAGCCTCCCTAGTAGCTGAGACTACATGCCTGCAACACCACATCTGGCTAGTTTCTTTTATTTTTTGTATAGATGGGGTCTTGTTGTGTTGGCCAGGCTGGCCACAAATTCCTGGTCTCAAGTGATCCTCCCACCTCAGCCTCTGAAAGTGCTGGGATTACAGATGTGAGCCACCACATCCGGCCAGTTCATTTCCTATTACTGGTTCATTGTGAAGGATACATCTCAGAAACAGTCAATGAAAGAGACGTGCATCCTGGATGCAGTGGTTCATGCCTGTAATCTCAGCACTTTGGGAGGACAAGGTGGGAGGATTGCTTAAACTCAGGAGTTTGAGACCAGCCTGGGCAACATGGTGAAAACCTGTCTCTATAAAAAATTAAAAAATAATAATAATAACCGGTGTGGTGTTGTGCACCTAGAGTTCCAACTTCTAGGGAAGCTGAGATGAGAGGATGCCTTGAGCTGGGGACTGGGGAGGCTTAGGTTACAGTAAGCTGAGATTGTGCCACTGCACTCTAGCTTGGACAAAAGAGGCTGATCCTGTCTCAAAAAAAAGAAAGATACCCAGGGCAAGTTAAGTTCAGAGGAGCACAGAGCTCCCATGCCCTCTGTTGAACATGCGACCCTCCCAGCATCTCCTGTGTCCAGCAACCCTGAAAGCTCTGCAAACCCCGTTCAGGGTGTTTATGGAGGCTTTATTATGCAAGCATGATTGATAAAATCTTTGGCTGTTGGTGATTAAGTCAGTCTCCAGCCCCTCTTCCTCCTGGAGTTCAGTGCATGAGGCTGAAAGTTCCAAGCCTCTTACCATGTGGTTGCATGGTAATCAGCCCTCCTCTTGAAGAAATGTAGGAGCTTGCAGTCACCCAGTCATCTCAACAACATCCCCAAATGCATTCTTACCATGCTGGAGATCCCAAAGTTCTTAGAGGCTCTTGTGTTAGAAACCTGGGACCAAGACCAAATATTAAAACAAAAGATGTTCCTGTCACATCTATCACTGAGGTCTTTCTAAGAGCTTTAGAAGCTCTGTGCCAGGAACCAGGGACAGAGATGAAATATATATTTCTTTTCTTTTCTTTTTTTGAGACAGAATCTCCCTGTGTCATCCAGGCTGGAGTGCAGTGATGTGATCATAGCTCACTATAGCTTTGGCCTTCTGAGATCAAGCGATCCTCCCATCTCAACCTCCCAAGTAGGTAGGACTACACATGCATGTCACCCATGCCCAGCTCATTTTTGTAGAGTTGGAGTTTCACCATGGTTGCCAGGTTGGCCGTGTTGGCCAGATGGGGTCTTCTTTTGTTGCCCAGGCTGGCCACAAATTCCTGGGCTCAAGTGATCCTCCCACCTCTTCCTTGTAGAGATGCGATTTAGTTATGTCATTCAGGCTGATCTCAAACTCCTGGGCTAAATCGATTGTCTCACTTCAGCCTCTCAAGTAGCTGGGACTACAGGCACATACCACCATGTCGGGCTAATATTTATTTTTATTTTTTTTCTAGAGGTGGGGGTCTCACTATGTTGTTCATGCTAGTTTCAAACTTCGGGCCTCAAGTGTTCCTCCTGCCTTGACCTCCCAAAGTTTTGGGATTCTGGGTGGGAGCCATCATGCCCAGCAATCACAAGGGTCTTTATAAAAGAAAGAGAGTAGGAGATTCAGAATTGGAGCAGGAGATGTGGTGATGAAAGCAGAGGTAAGAGAGGGAGATTTGAAGATGCTTCACTTCTGGCTTTGAAGATGGAGTCAGGGGCCATGATCCAAGGAATGGGGGTGGCTTGTAGAAGCTGGAAAAGCCAAGGGAACACTTTAGAGTCTCCAGAAGGAATGCAGCCCTGCTGACACCTTGACTTTAGCCTTAATAGACCTAGTTTGGGTTTCTGGCCCCTAGAACCGTAAGATGGTAGTTTTGTGGTGTTTTAAGCCACTAAATGTAGGAAACTGCAAACTATGTTGCAACGGCAAGAAGAAATGAACATGAAGCCAGGCATGATGGCTCATGCCGGTAATCCCAGCACTTTAGGAATTTAGGCAGGAGGATCACTTGAGGCCAGGAGTTCAAGACCAGTCTGGGCAACATAGTAAGACCTTGTCTCTACAAAAAATGAAAAAATTGGCCAGGCGTGGTGGCTCACGCCTGTAATTCCAGCACTTTGGGAGGCCGAAGCGGGCAGATTACCTGAGGTCAGGAGATCGTGACCAGCCTGGCCAACATTGCGAAATCCCGGCTCTACTAAAAATACAAAAATTAGCTGGGTGTGGTGGCACGCACCTGTAATCCCAGCTACTTGGAAGGCTGAGGCTGGAGAATCACTTGAATCTGGGAGGTGGAGGTTGTAGTGAGCCGGGATCACACCATTACACTACAGCCTGGGCAAGAAGAGTGAAACTCTGTCTCAAAATAAAATAAAATAAAATACTAAAAAATTTAGCCAGGCATGATGGCATGAACCTGGAGTCCCAGCTACTGGGGAGGCTGAGGTGGGAGGATCGCTTGAGCTTGGAAATTTGAGGTTGCAGTGAGCTGTGATTGTGCCACTGCACTCCAGCCTTGGTGACAGTGAGATCTTGAAAAAAAGAAGAAAGTAAAGAAGAAATGAGCATGGTGGGCATGGGGACAGATGGCAATGTTAAATAGAATGGTCAGGGGTGGCCTCCTAAGTGAAAATTGAGTAAAGGCTTGAAGGAGGGGAAGGAGCTGGTCAAGGTGCTGAGGGAAGAGGACTGTAGGCAGAAACAATAGAATAAAGTGTCTGAGGTGTGTCTGAGGCTCTGGAAGGAGGCCCATGGAGCAGACGGAGAGAGGGAGAGAATTAGGGGAGGGGGCCAGGGAGTTGCTGGGTGGGGATCAGTACAAATCACATAAGCCCCGGGAGGTTATTGCTGGGGCTTTGGCTTTTACTCTGACTCAGATGGGAACTGCGGGAGGATTCTGAGCAGAGTGACGACGTGCTCTGTCTCCTGATTTAAAAGCATTCTCTGGCTGCTGAGTTGAGAAAGACTATGGGAAGATGTGGGTAGAAGCATGGGGGCCAAGCTTTGGCAACATCCAGGCGGGAGATGATGGTGGTCCTGACCAGGGTCATGGTGGTGTTGAGAGATGGTCAGAGGGGAGAAATAGGGGAGGAGGCCAGGGAGTTGCTGGGTGGGGACCTTTAGTACATGTCGAAGACAGTCAACAGGATTTCCTGACAGACTGGATATGGGGTGTGAGAGAAGGCCGGGGTCAAGGTTGAGTTTGATTGTTACTGAAATTATTAAGTAATTTTAAAAAACACTACTGCCTTTCCCAATTCTACCAAGTATGGGATGCTAGATTAAAGAAATCTCTTCAGGCTCATTGCGGTGGCTCATGCCTGTAGTCCCAGCTGTTTGGTAAGCAGAGGTGGGAGTATCTTTTAAGGGCAGGTGTTCAAGACCAGCCTGGACAACACAGCAAGATCTGCTCTTTACAAAAATATTTTTCAAAATTAAATAAATGTAGCTAGGCGTGGTGATGTGTACTTGTAGTTTCAGCTACTCAGGAGGCTGAAGTGGGCAGATCTCTTGAGGTCAGGAGTTTGAGGCCAGCTTGGGCAACATAGCAAGACCCCTCACTCTACAAAAAAATTAAAAAGGAACCAGGCATGGTGGCACTCAACTGTACTACCAGCTACTGGGGAGCTGAGGCAGGAAGATGGCTTGAGCCCAGGAGGTCGAGGCTGCAGTGAGCTATAAGGGCACAGCTGCACTCCAGTCTGGGTGACAGAGCAGGACCTGTCTCACAATACAAATAAAAATACAAGTAAAATAATGAAATCTCAAGTCAGAGCCTTTTGGCTCTGCAGCACTTGCAACCCCTCAGCCGTGCAGTGGGGTTTGTGTCACTGAGAATGAGGAGACCCCTGCCCGGTGTTGTTGCCTGACTAATCAGTGTTTTAAAACATATATTAATCGGCGTGGGCGCGGTGGCTCACACCTGTAATCCCAGCACTTAGGGAGACCCAGGCGGGTGGATCACCTGAGGTCAAGAGTTCAAGACCAGCCTTGCCATCATGGCGAAACTCCTTCTCTACTAAGAAAATACAATAATTAGCTGGACATGGTAGTGGGCCCCTGTAATCCCAGCTACTTGGGAGGCTGAGGTAGGAGAATTGCTTGAACCTGCGGGGCGGAGGTTGCAATGAGCTGAGATTGCACCACTTCACTCCAGCCTGGGCAAAAGAACAAGACTTTGTCTCAAAGAAAAAAAAAAGTATTATATCAACATGTAATGGTTTTATTATTAATATGTAATGAATATTAAATATTTTTAAAATCTTGTATTATATCAACATGTAATGGCTTTAATATGTGATGAATAATATTTAAGAACTTGTGTCTTATTTTCTAGTTTTAATATAATTATCTACAGAAAGAAATAGTCTTAGAGATCTTCAATAAAGTTAAAAAATGTAAAGGGATGTTAGATCCCAAAAGATTGAGAATTTCTAGTTTAGAAATATTCAGAGTAAGCCACATACTACTTGCTACTTGAACTATTTTTTTCTTTGATTTTTATTTTAGGAGATGGGGTCTCACCCTGTCACCCAGGCTTGAGTACAGTAGTGCTATCACAGCTCGCTGCAGCGTTGAACTCCTGGGCTAAGGATCCTCCTACCTGAGCCTCCTGAGTAGCTGGGACTGTAGGTATACGTGATGATACTTGGCTAATTTTTAAATTGTTTTGTAGACGTGGGGTCTCACTTTGTTGGCCAGGCTGGTGTCAAACTCATGGCCTCAAGTGACCCTTCCACCCCTGCCTCCCATCCTAGAGGTGTGTGCCACTACAAGGAGCACTTGTTCAATGTTCTAAAAAACAAATTTCTAAAGTAAGGCTGTGGGATGATGGCAGGAAGATAAAAGAAAAACAGAAGAATAAGTTAAAATGATTTATTCACACATATTCTTTTGACAGCAAGAAGAACTTTTAGTATATACATTCCTTACAAACAAACAAAAGGCAGATAAACAATGTTGTATACGAACTTCAACACACACCGTACAATATTCCCATTTTGCTGACATAAGTTATGGAAATTTCGTTGTTTACTTGAGTGTCGCTACCAGTATTTTGCTTCTCTGATGATTTTTATCAACTTCCTCATCTGTTAACTTCTCTCCAAGGTATGTCATATCATGACATACTGCTGCTGCACGAACATGGCCAGTGTCTTCCTGTTAAACATGTAGAATGCTTTCCTAATTTCTCTTTTTACCCTCTGTCTTTGTGTTTTGCATTTTTCTTATTTTTATTGTCAGAAACTCCAGAAAGTCAATCATACTAATTTATCACCATTTGCTTTATTAATTTATACTTTGCTTATATGGAATTTTGCCCAACAGACCTCATTACAATTTCTAACCTGTTTTATTTTGTTTTTTTTCTGAGACAGAGTCTCCCTCTGTTGTCCAAGGCTGGAGTGTAGTAGTGCTATCACAGCTGACTGCAGCCTCAAACTTCCAGGCTGAAGCGATCCTCCCATCTCAACCTCCCACGTGGCTGAGACTATAGGTGCTTTCCACTATGCCCAGCTAATATTCGGAATTTTCCTATACATGGATTCCAGAGGGGTGACAGTGAAACGTGAGTAAGCATGGATTTTGGTATATGCAGAGATGGGGGGCTGGAACTAATTCTGTATACTGAGTGACGACTGTATATGTTTTTACAATTATGCTGTAGGATACATACTGTTGCATAGCCTTGAAAATAATAATTTTTAATTGAGTGGAATAATAATAATATTGATAAAAGTAGCAGCTGGCCAGGTGTGGTGGCTCACACTGGTAATCGCAACACTTTGGGAGGCTGAGGCAGGAGGATGGCTTGAGGCCAAGAGTTTGCGATAGGCCTTGGAAACAAAGGGAGTTGCCATCCCTACAGAAAAATACATGAATTAGCCTAGTGTGGTGGCATGTTCCTGTAGTCCCAGCTCCTTGGTAGGCTGAGGTGGGAGGATCACTTGAGCCCAGGGAGGCTGAGACTGCAGTGAGTCATGATCAGGCCTCTGCACTCCAGCCTGGGTGACAGAGTGAGACCCTGTCTCAAAACGACAAAAAAGTAGCAGCTAACATCAACTGACCTTTTACCAGGTACCTATTAATACCATAGTTTAATTTCTTATAACTGTTTCTTATTTCACTTACCAACTCTGTCTTCAGTTACTCCCAGATTTTTACTGTGTTTGTACAGATGACCTTTTGTTTAGATTGAATTGTCTCCCCAGAAGTAAGATTACTGTGAGTCACGGTGAATGGACATTCTCATTACCCTTGATGTAAATTGACAAGGTTTTGGGTGCCTCCCAGCTATAATCTTAGCACTTTGGGAGGCTAAGACAGGAGGATTGCTTGAGGCCAAGAGTTGGAGGAGGCAGTATGGCAGTATGGTGAGACCCTGTCTCTATTATTTTAAAAAATTGACAAGCTTTACCCTGGAAGGCTTATACACAATTTAAACACCCCTTATAGTATAAGAAAGTGCCCATTTCACTGCACCTTTGCCAGCACAGGGTATTATAATTTAGTAAGTCATTTTTTGTTTGATTATTTTAAATAGATAAAAGACCTCATATTACTTTACTTGTCACATTTCAACATCTTTCCTTAGCTTATTAGCTCTATTTCTTTTTTGTCTGTAAATGGTTGTTGTTGTTTTGTTCTTTGAGACAGGGTCTTGCTCTGTCACCAGGCTGGACTGTAGTGGCATAATCATGCCTCACTGCAGCCTTGACCTGCCAGGCTCAAACTTCAGCATTCTGAGTAGCTGGGACTACAAGTGTGCACCACCACTCCCAGCTAATTTTTTTTCTTTTTTTGGATAGAGACAGGGTCTCACTGTGTTGTCCAGAGCAGTCTCTAGCTCCTGGCCTTAAGCAATCCTCCTGCATTAGCTTCCGAAATTGCTGGAATTTCAGGCATGAGCCACCATGCCTGGCCTGGGCTAGTCCTATATTCTCTAGAGTTCTCTTTACTTTGTGCTAGCCAATCTCTCATTATGCTGTTCACCTGTTATAATGAATAATTCTCTGTATTAAATTTTACCACTTTAAACTTTTGAGTGGTTTATGCTTCCTGATTGGACTCTGACTAATATGCTAGGAAGGGTCCCAGGAGATAAACCCACACAGATGGGATTTGGACATAGGTTTGGTTTCCCAGGGGGCAGTGCTGAGCTCTTTGCCAGTGGGAAATGGGATGCTGGTGATTTCCAGGAAGTGACCTCACAATGACTCAAGCTACCACTTACTGTTGATTGTGACAAAATGCCAGCTGAGGCTCATGCCTTGGGAGCTAAGTGGTTGCTGCACTTGACCACTATGAAGACTGGTGTGGGAAGGGTTGTTTTGGATGCACTTGAGCAGGGGTCCCCAACCTCTGAGCCATGGAGCCGTAAGGAGCCACACAGCAGGAGGTGAGTGGTGTCAAGTGAGGGAGTGAGGGAAGCTTGGTCTGTATTTACAGCCACTCCCCTTTGCTCACATTCCCGCCTGAGCTCCACCTTCTCAGATCAGCAGCAGCATTAGATTCTCATAGGAGAACGCACCCTGTTGTGAGCCGTGCATGAGAGGGATCTAGGTTGCGCTGTCCTCATGAGAATCTAATACCTATTGATCTGTCACTTTCTCCCATCACGCTCAGGTGGGACCATCTACTTGTAGGAAAGCAAGCTTAACACGCCCACTGATTCTACATTATGGTGAGTTCTATAATTATTTTATTATATATTACAGTGTAATAATGGAAATAAAGTGCCTAATAAATGTAATGTGCTTAAATCTTTTGGCCCAGCTCCTACCTCCCGGCAGCCTCTCCAGGCCCAGAACTTTCTCCAGTCAGCCTCTACAGACCAAGCTCATGACTCACAATGGCCTATTTAGGCCCATACCCTACCTCATGGCAGTCTCCGCAGATGAGGCTACTGCCTCACAACAGCCTCCACAGGCACAGCTCCATCGTTACAATGGCCTCTTTAGACCCAGTTCCTGCCTCCCAGGCTTCTCTCCAGGCCCTGAACTTTCTCAAGTCGACCTCACCAGACCCAGCTCCTGCCACTCATTGGCCTCCCAAGGGCCAGCTTTTGCCTCACGGCCACCTTCCAAGACCCAGCTCCTGTTGTACAGTGGCCTCTTGAAGCCCATCTTCTGACTCTGGTCAGCCTGTACAGGCCCAGCTCCTGCCTTACAACAGCCTCTTTAGTCCCAGCTCCTGCCTCTTTGCAGGAGGCCCAAATGTCCTCAAGTCCAGGCCACAAAATCCAGGGCCAAAATGTCCACAAGTTGGCCTCTCAAGGCCCAGCTCCTGCCTTTCGTTGGCATCTCCAGGCCCAGCTGCTGCCCCCAGGTGGCCTCTACAGGCCGTGCTCTTTCTTCTGACTGTGTCTGGAGGTCCAACTCCTGCCTCAGAACAACCTCTTTTGGCTCAGCTCCTGCCCAGCTCCTAGTGGCCTTTGTAGGCCCAAAACTGCCTCAAGTCAAGCTTTCCAGGCCCACCTTCTGCCTCCCAATGGCCTGGACAGGCCCAGCTCCTGCGTGACAATGGCCTCTCCAGGCCCAGCTTTTGCCTCACAGAAGCCTTCCCCAAACAAGGTCCTACCTGCCTCCCAGCAGCCTCAACAGGCCCAGATCCTGCTTCACACTAATCTCATTAGGCCCAGCTCATACCTCACCATGGCCTCTCCAGGCCCAGCTCCTGCCCCTCGACAGGCTGTCCGTGCCCAAAACTTCCTCAAGTCGGCCTCTCCAGGCACAGCTCCTGCCTAACATTGGCCTCTTTAGGCACAGCTCATGCCTTGGTGGCCTCTCCAGGCCCAGCTCCTGCATCCCAGCACCTTCTCTAGACCGAGAACTTTCTCAAGTCTGCCATTCCAGGCCCAACTCGTGCCTTCCGTCAGCATCTACAGGCTCAACCTCTGCCTCACAGCACATTTTCCCAGCCCAGCATGTGCCTCACCGCAACCCCCTAGGCCAATCTGCTGCCTTTCAGCAGCCTCTACAGGCCCCACTCCTACCTCAATGGCCTCTCTAGGGCAAACTTATGCCTCACAGTGGCCATTCTGGCCCAGCTTTTGCCTTTTGGCAGCATCTCCAGACCCAGAACTTCCTCAAGTGGGCCTCTCCAGGCCCAGCTCTTCCTCCCAGTGGCTGCTGCAGGCCCAGACTGTTGTCAAGTCGGCCTGTCCAGGGTCAGCTCCTGCCTCCCGGCGGCCTCTGCAGGCCCAGGTCGTCCTCAAGTCAGCCTCCACAGACCCAGCTCCAGCCTCTCAGCGGCCTCTCCGGGTGCAAAAGTTCCTCGAGTCAGCCTCTCCAGACCCAGCTCCTCCTGCCTCCCAGTGGCCTCTTTCAGCCCAGCCCAGCTCATGCCTCCTGGCGGCCTTCGCAGGCCCCGCTTTTGACTTTTGGCGGCCTCTGCAGGCCCGAATTTGACTTCCAGTCAGCCTCTCCAGGCCCGGCCTCCTGCCTCCCGAAGGCCTGCACAGGCCCAGCCTCTGCCTCACAGCAGACTATCCATGCCCAGCTAGCCCTCGCCTCACTGTGGCCTCCCCAGTCCAAAGCTCCTGCCTCTCAGCCGCTTCAGCAGGCCCAGCTCCCGCCTGCCAGTGGCATCTTCAGGCCCATGGGGCTCATTCCTCACAATGGCCTTTCCAGGCCCAGTTTTTCCCTTCCGGCGGCCTCTTCGGGCCCAGAACCTCCTCAAGTTGGTCTCTCCAGACCCACTTGCAGCCTCCCGGCATCCTCTCTGTGCCCAGTTCTTCCTCCCGGCTGCGTCTCCAGGCCCGACTCTGGCCTCCCAACAACTCTTTGGACTCAGCTCCCGCCCAGCTCCCGGTGGCCCTGGTAGGCCCACAACTTCCTGAAGCCAAGCTCCCCAGGCCCAGCTCAGGCCTCATGGTGGCCTCTCCAGGCTCAGCTCCTGCCCTCCGACGGCGTCTCCAGGCTCCAAACGGCGTCCGGTCGGTGGGCTCCTCCTGGCCCAGCTTGGGCCTCCCGGCAACCTCTGCAGGCCCAGGTCGTCCTGAAGTCGGCCTCTCCAGGCCCAGCTCCGGCCTCCCAGCAAGCAAGCTCTTTTGGCTCAGCTCCTGCCCAGCTCCCGCTGGCCTTTGTAGGCCCCGAACTTTCTCCAGCCAAGCTCTTCAGGCCCACCTCCTGCCTCCCGGTGCCTGAACTGGCCCAGCTCTGGCTGGAGAACAGCCTCTGCAGGCCCCGCTCTTGCCTCCCAGGGGCCTCTCCAGGCCCGGCTCTCGACCCACGGCGTCCTCCCGGGGCCAACTCCCTGCCTGCCTCCCGGCAGCCTGCGAGCGGCCCAGCTCCTCCCTCATGGTGGCCTGTTGAGGCCCAACTCATGCCTTTGGCACCCTGCCCAGAGGCGTGAGCCCCTGCCTCACACTGGCCTCTCTCACACTAGGACTTCTCTCAGCTTGAGGGAGGACCTCAGTGTGAGAGAGGACCTGTGAGAGGACCTCTCTCAGCATGAGAGAGGACCTGTGAGAGGACCTCTCTCAGCGTGAGAGAGGACCTGTGAGAGGACCTCTCTCAGCGTGAGAGAGGACTCCTCTCAGCGTGAGAGAGGACTCCTCTCAGCGTGAGAGAGGACCCTCTCAGAGGACCTCTCTCACGCTGAGAGAGGACCCGTCTCAGAGGACCTCTCTCACACTGAGAGAGGTCCTCCCTCACACTGGCCTGTTGAGGCCCAATTCATGCCTCTGGCACCCTGCCCAGAGGCGTGAGCCCCTGCCTCACACTGGCCTCTCTCAGCGTGAGAGAGGACATGTTAGAGGACCTCTCAGCATGAGAGAGGACCTCTTTCAGCGTGAGAAGGGACCTCTCTCAGCGTGAGAGAGGACCCCTCTCAGAGGACCTCTCTCAGCGTGAGAGGACCCCTCTAAGAGGACCTCTCAGTGTGAGAGAGGACCCCTCTCAGAGGGCCTCTCTCATGCTGAGAGAGGTCCTCCCTCACACTGGCCTGTTGAGGCCCAACCCATGTCTCTGGCACCCTGACCAGAGGCGTGAGCCCCTGCCTCACACTGGCCTCTCTCACGCTAGGACTTCTCAGTGTGAGAGAGGACCTCAGCGTGAGAGAGGACCTGTCAGAGGACCTCTCAGCGTGAGAGAGGACCTCTTTCAGTGTGAGAAAGGACCTCTCTCAGCGTGAGAGAGGACCCCTCTCAGAGGACCTCTCTCAGCATGAGAGAGGACCCCTCTCAGAGGACCTCTCTCACGCTGAGAGAGGTCCTCCCTCACGGTAGCTTGTTGAGGCCCAGCTCATGACTCTGGTGGCCTCTCCAGGCCCAGTCCCTGCCTGTTGGCTGGCGGCTTCTAGAGGCCCAGCCTCTACCTCAACAGTGGGCCCTCCAGGCCCACCTCTTGCCTCGCCGTGGCCTCCTCGGGCCAGGCTCCTGCCTCGGGACGGCCTCCGCAGGCCCAGCTCCTGCCTCGTGGAAGCCCTCTGGAGGCCAAGCTCATACGTCACGCGGCCTCTCCCGGCCTGGCGTTTGCTCCATTGCATGCGCTCCAGGCCCTGCACTTCCTCCAGTCGGCCTCTCCAGGCCCAGCTCTTCCTCCTGGCGGCCTCTGCAGGCCCAGACTGTCGTCAAGTCGGCCTGTCCTGCCTCCCGGCGGCCTCTGCAGGCCTGGGGTGGCCAACTTGAGGACGACTTGGGCCTGTAGAGGCCGCTGGGAGGAAGAGCTGGGCCTGGAGAGGCCGACTGGAGGAAGTGCAGGGTCTGGAGCGCATGCAAGGGAGCAAACGCCAGGCCGGGAGAGGCCGCCGTGACGCATGAGTTTGGCCTCTGGAGCGCCTCCGCGAGGCAGGGGCTGGGCCTGGAGAGGCCACCGGAGTCATGACCTGGGCCTCAACAGGCCAGCGTGATGGAGGACCTCTCTCAGCGTGAGAGAGGCCAGTGTGAGGCAGGGGCTCACGCCTCTGGGCAGGGTGCCAGAGGCATAAGTTGGGCCTGAACAGGCCACCGTGAGGGAGGAGCTGGGCTGCACGTGGGCTGCCGGGAGGCAGGCGGGGACTTGGTCCTGGGAGGCCGCCGTGGGGCGACAGCTGGGTCTGGAGAGGCCCCTGGGAGGCAACAGCGGGGCCTGCAGAGGCTTCTCTCCAGCCAGAGCTGGGCCTGTACAGGCCACCGGGAGGCAGGACGTGGGCATGAACAGCTTGGCTGCAGAAACTTCGGGGCCTACAAACGCCAGCAGGAGCTGAGCCAAAAGAGCTTGCTTGCTGGGAGTCAGGAGCTGGGCTGGGAGACGCAGCCAGGAGGAACAGCTGGGCCTGCAGAGGCCGCCATGAGGGAGGCAGAGGCTGGGCCTCCTCAAGTCGGCCTCTCCAGACCCACTTGCAGCCTCCCGGCATCCTCTCTGGGCCCAGTTCTTCCTCCCGGCTGCGTCTCCAGGCCCGACTCCGGCCTCCCAACAACCTCTTTGGACTCAGCTCCCGCCCAGCTCCTGGCGGCCCTGGTAGGCCCACACCTTCCTGAAGCCAAGCTCCCCAGGCCCAGCTCAGGCCTCACAGTGGCCTCTCCAGGCTCACCTCCTGCCCTCCGATGGCGTCTCCAGGCTCCAAATGGCGTCCGGTCAGTGGACTCTTCCTGGCCCAGCTTGGGCCTCCTGGCAACCTCTGCAGGC
The DNA here is from genome assembly GCF_028885625.2 of Pongo pygmaeus. Lineage (NCBI taxonomy): Eukaryota > Metazoa > Chordata > Mammalia > Primates > Hominidae > Pongo > Pongo pygmaeus. The sequence goes on from NC_072376.2 coordinate 79,245,283, forward strand.
CTAAGTCATCCTGAAGTCGGCCTCTCCAGGCCCAGCTCCGGCCTCCCAGCAAGCAAGCTCTTTTGGCTCAGCTCCTGCCCAGCTCCCGCTGGCCTTTGTAGGCCCCGAACTTTCTCCAGCCAAGCTCTTCAGGCCCACCTCCTGCCTCCCGGTGCCTGAGCTGGCCCAGCTCTGGCTGGAGAACAGCCTCTGCAGGCCCCGCTCTTGCCTCCCAGGGGCCTCTCCAGGCCCGGCGCTCGACCCACAGTGGCCTCCCGGGGCCAACTGCCTGCCTGCCTCCCGGCAGCCTGCGAGCGGCCCAGCTCCTCCCTCATGGTGGCCTGTTGAGGCCCAACTCATGCCTTTGGCACCCTGCCCAGAGGCATGAGTCCCTGCCTCACACTGGCCTCTCTCACGCTGAGAGAGGTCCTCTCTCACGCTAGGACTTCTCTCAGCGTGAGAGAGGATCTCAGCGTGAGAGAGGACCTGTGAGAGGACCTCTCTCAGCGTGAGAGAGGACCTGTGAGAGGACCTCTCTCAGCGTGAGAGAGGACCCTCTCAGAAGACCTCTCTCACCCTGAGAGAGGACCCCTCTCAGAGGACCTCCCTCACACTGAGAGAGGTCCTCCCTCACGCTGGCCTGTTGAGGCCCAATTCATGTCTCTGGCACCCTGCCCAGAGGCGTGAGCCCCTGCCACACACTGGCCTCTCTCAGCGTGAGAGAGGACATGTTAGAGGACCTCTCAGCATGAGAGAGGACCTCTTTCAGCGTGAGAACGGACCTCTCTCAGCGTGAGAGAGGACCCCTCTCAGAAGACCTCTCTCAGCGGAGAGAGGACCCCTCTCAGAGGACCTCTCTCAGCGTGAGAGAGGACCCCTCTCAGAGGACCTCTCTCAGCGTGAGAGAGGACCCCTCTCAGAGGACCTCTCTCAGCGTGAGAGAGGACCCCTCTCAGAGGACCTCTCTCAGCGTGAGAGAGGACCCCTCTCAGAGGACCTCTCTCAGCGTGAGAGAGGACCCCTCTCAGAGGACCTCTCTCAGCGTGAGAGAGGACCCCTCTAAGAGGACCTCTCAGCGTGAGAGAGGACCCCTCTCAGAGGGCCTCTCTCACGCTGGCCTGTTGAGGCCCAACTCATGCCTCTGGCACCCTGCCCAGAGGCGTGAGCCCCTGCCTCACACTGGCCTCTCTCACGCTGGGAGTTCTCAGTGTGAGAGAGGACCTCAGTGTGAGAGAGGACCTGTCAGAGGACCTCTCTCAGCGTGAGAGAGGACCCCTCTCAGAGGACCTCTCTTAGCGTGAGAGAGGACCCCTCTCAGAGCCACTCTCTCAGCGTGAGAGAGGACCCCTCTCTGAGGACCTCTCTCACGCTGAGAGGTCCTCCCTGATGGTAGCTTGTTGAGGCCCAGCTCATGACTCTGGTGGCCTCTCCAGGCCCAGTCCCTGCCTGTTGGCTGGCGGCTTCTAGAGGCCCAGCCTCTACCTCAACAGTGGGCCCTCCAGGCCCACCTCTTGCCTCGCCGTGGCCTCCTCGGGCCAGGCTCCCGCCTCGGGACGGCCTCCGCAGGCCCAGCTCCTGCCTCGTGGAGGCCCTCCGGAGGCCAAGCTCATGCGTCACGGCGGCCTCTCCCGGCCTGGCGTTTGCTCCATTGCATGTGCTCCAGGCCCTGCACTTCCTCCAGTCGGCCTCTCCAGGCCCAGCTCTTCCTCCCGGCGGCCTCTGCAGGCCCAAACTGTCGTCAAATCGGCCTGTCCTGCGTCCCGGCGGCCTCTGCAGGCCCAGACTGTCGTCAAGTCGGCCTGTCCTGCCTCCCGGTGGCCTCTGCAGGCCCGGGGTGGCCAACTTGAGGAAGACTTGGGCCTGTAGAGGTGGCTGGGAGGAAGAGCTGGGCCTGGAGAGGCCGACTGGAGGAAATGCAGGCTCTGGAGCGCATGCAAGGGAGCAAACGCAGGCCGGGAGAGGCCGCCGTGACGCATGAGCTTGGCCTCCGGAGGGCCTCCGCGAGGCAGGGGCTGGGCCTGGAGAGGCCACCGGAGTCATGAGCTGGGCCTCAACAGGCCAGCGTGATGGAGGACCTCTCTCAGCGTGAGAGAGGCCAGTGTGAGGCAGGGGCTCACGCCTCTGGGCAGGGTGCCAGAGGCATGAGTTGGGCCTGAACAGGCCACCGTGAGGGAGGAGCTGCGCTGCACGCGGGCTGCCGGGAGGCAGGCGGGGACTTGGTCCTGGGAGGCCGCCGTGGGGCGACAGCTGGGTCTGGAGAGGCCCCTGGGAGGCAACAGTGGGGCCTGCAGAGGCTCTTCTCCAGCCAGAGCTGGGCCTGTACAGGCCACCGGGAGGCAGGATGTGGGCATGAACAGCTTGGCTGCAGAAGCTTCGGGGCCTACAAATGCCAGCAGGAGCTGAGCCAAAAGAGCTTGCTTGCTGGGAGTCAGGGTCTGGGCTGAGAGATGCAGCCAGGAGGAAGAGCTGGGCCTGCAGAGGCCGCCATGAGGGAGGCAGAGGCTGGGCCTCCTCAAGTCGGCCTCTCCAGACCCACTTGCAGCCTCCCGGCATCCTCTCTGGGCCCAGTTCTTCCTCCCGGCTGCGTCTCCAGGCCCGACTCCGGCCTCCCAACAACCTCTTTGGACTCAGCTCCCGCCCAGCTCCTGGCGGCCCTGGTAGGCCCACAACTTCCTGAAGCCAAGCTCCCCAGGCCCAGCTCAGGCCTCACGGTGGCCTCTCCAGGCTCAGCTTCTGCCCTCCGACGGCGTCTCCAGGCTCCAAATGGCGTCCGGTCGGTGGACTCCTCCTGGCCCAGCTTGGGCCTCCCGGCAACCTCTGCAGGCCTAAGTCATCCTGAAGTCGGCCTCTCCAGGCCCAGCTCCGGCCTCCCAGCAAGCAAGCTCTTTTGGCTCAGCTCCTGCCCAGCTCCCGCTGGCCTTTGTAGGCCCCGAACTTTCTCCAGCCAAGCTCTTCAGGCCCACCTCCTGCCTCCCGGTGCCTGAACTGGCCCAGCTCTGGCTGGAGAACAGCCTCTGCAGGCCCCACTCTTGCCTCCCAGGGGCCTCTCCAGGCCCGGCTCTCGACCGACGGTGGCCTCCCGGGGCCAACTCCCTGCCTGCCTCCCGGCAGCCTGCGAGCGGCCCAGCTCCTCCCTCATGGTGGCCTGTTGAGGCCCAACTCATGCCTTTGGCACCCTGCCCAGAGGCGTGAGCCCCTGCCTCACACTGGCCTCTCTCACGCTGAGAGAGGTCCTCTCTCACGCTGAGAGAGGTCCTCTCTCACGCTAGGACTTCTCTCAGCGTGAGAGAGGATCTCAGCGTGAGAGAGGAACTCTCTCAGCGTGAGAAAGGACCTGTGAGAGGATCTCTCTCAGCGTGAGAGAGGACCCCTCTCAGCGTGAGAGAGGACCCTCTCAGAAGACCTCTCTCACGCTGAGAGAGGACCCCTCTCAGAGGACCTCCCTCATACTGAGAGAGGTCCTCCCTCACGCTGGCCTGTTGAGGCCCAATTCATGTCTCTGGCACCCTGCCCAGAGGCGTGAGCCCCTGCCACACACTGGCCTCTCTCACGCTGAGGTCCTCTCTCACGCTAGGACTTCTCTCAGCGTGACAGAGGACCTCAGCGTGAGAGAGGACCTCTCTCAGTTTGAGAGAGGACATGTTAGAGGACCTCTCAGCATGAGAGACGACCTCTTTCAGCATGAGAAGGGACCTCTCTCAGCGTGAGAGAGGACCCCTCTCAGAGGACCACTCTCAGCATGAGAGAGGACCCCTCTAAGAGGACCTCTCAACGTGAGAGAGGACCCCTCTCAGAGCGCCTCTCTCACGCTGGCCAGTTGAGGCCCAACTCGTGCCTCTGGCACCCTGCTCAGAGGCGTGAGCCCCTGCCTCACACTGGCCTCTCGCACGCTGAGAGAGGTCCTCTCTCACGCTAGGAGTTCTCAGTGTGAGAGAGGACCTCAGCGTGAGAGAGGACCTGTCAGAGGACCTCTCTCAGTGTGAGAGAGGACCACTTTCAGCCTGAGAGAGGACCCCTCTCAGCGTGAGAGCGGATCCCTCTCAGAGGACCTCTCTCAGAGGACCTCTCTCACGCTGAGAGAGGTCCTCCCTCACGGTAGCTTGTTGAGGCCCAGCCCATGACTCTGGTGGCCTCTCCAGGCCCAGCCCCTGCCTGTTGGCTGGCGGCTTCTAGAGGCCCAGCCTCTACCTCAACAGTGGGCCCTCCAGGCCCACCTCTTGCCTCGCCGTGGCCTTGGGCCAGGCTCCCGCCTTGGGGCGGCCTCCGCAGGCCCAGCTCCTGCCTCGCGGAGGCCCTCCGGAGGCCAAGCTCATGCGTCACGGCGGCCTCTCCCGGCCTGGTGTTTGCTCCTTTGCATGTGCTCCAGGCCCTGCACTTCCTCCAGTCGGCCTCTCCAGGCCCAGCTCTTCCTCCCCGCGGCCTCTGCAGGCCCAGACTGTCGTCAAGTCAGCCTGTCCTGCCTCCCGGCGGCCTCTGCAGGCCTGGGGTGGCCAACTTGAGGACGACTTGGGCCTGTAGAGGCTGCTGGGAGGAAGAGCTGGGCCTGGAGAGGCCGACTGGAGGAAGTGCAGGGTCTGGAGCGCATGCAAGGGAGCAAACGCCAGGCCGGGAGAGGCCGCCGTGACGCATGAGTTTGGCCTCTGGAGGGCCTCCGCGAGGCAGGGGCTGGGCCTGGAGAGGCCACCGGAGTCATGAGCTGGGCCTCAACAGGCCAGCGTGATGGAGGACCTCAGCGTGAGAGAGGCCAGTGTGAGGCAGGGGCTCACGCCTCTGGGCAGGGTGCCAGAGGCATGAGTTGGGCCTGAACAGGCCACCGTGAGGGAGGAGCTGGGCTGCACGCGGGCTGCCGGGAGGCAGGTAGGGACTTGGTCCTGGGAGGCCGCCGTGGGACGACAGCTGGGTCTGGAGAGGCCCCTGGGAGGCAACACCGGGGCCTGCAGGGGCTCCTCTCCAGCCAGAGCTGGGCCTGTACAGGCCACCGGGAGGCAGGACGTGGGCCTGAAGAGCTTGGCTGCAGAAACTTCGGGGCCTACAAACGCCAGCAGGAGCTGAGCCAAAAGAGCTTGCTTGCTGGGAGTCAGGAGCTGGGCTGGGAGACGCAGCCAGGAGGAACAGCTGGGCCTGCAGAGACCGCCATGAGGGAGGCAGAGGCTGGGCCTCCTCAAGTCGGCCTCTCCAGACCCACTTGCAGCCTCCCGGCATCCTCTCTGGGCCCAGTTCTTCCTCCCGGCTGCGTCTCCAGGCCCGACTCCGGCCTCCCAACAACCTCTTTGGACTCAGCTCCCGCCCAGCTCCCGGCGGCCCTTGTAGGCCCACAACTTCCTGAAGCCAAGCTCCCCAGGCCCAGCTCAGGCTTCACGGTGGCCTCACCAGGCTCAGCTCCTGCCCTCCGAAAGCGTCTCCAGGCCCCAAATGGCGTCTGGTCGGTGGGCTCCTCTAGGCCAAGCTTGGGCCTCCCAGCGGCCTCTGCAGGCCCAAATCGTCCTGAAGTCAGCCTCTCCAGGCCCAGCTCCGGCCTCCCGGTGGCCTCTCCAGGGGCAACGTATCCTCAATGAGGGCCCCTCTGGTGCCAGCTCCTGCCTCCCGTTGGCCTCTAGAGGCCCGGCCTCTACCTCACAGTGGGCCCTCCAGGCCCACCTGTTGCCTGGCGCCATGGCCTCCTCGGGCCAGGCTCCCACCTCGGGGTGGCCTCCGCAGGCCCAGCTCCTGCTTCCCGGAGGCCAAGCTGGGACGTCACGGCAGCATTTCGCGGCCTAGCGTTTGCTCCTTTGCATCCGCTCGAGGCGCTGGACTTCCTCCAGTCAGCCTTTCCAGGCCCAGCTCTTCCTCCTGGCGGCCTCTGCAGGCCCAGACTGCCCTTGAGTCAGTCTCTCCAGGGCCAGCTCCGGCCTCCCGGCAGCCTCTGCAATCCCAAGTCATCCTCAAGTTGGCCTGGAAGTGGGCCTGGAAGAGCTGCAGGTCAGCCTCCCAGGGCCCAGCTCCATCCTCTCGGCAGCCTCTCCAGGTGCAAAACTTCCTCAACTCAAGGCTGGGTGTGGTGGCTCACGCCTGTAATCCCAGCACTTTGGGAGGTCGAGGCGGGTGGATCATGAGGTCAGGAGATCGAGACCATCCTGGCTAAAACGGTGAAACCCCGTTTCTACTAGAAATACAAAAAATTAGCCGTGCGTGCTAGCGGGTGCCTGTAGTCCCAGCTACTAGGGAGGCTGAGGCAGGAGAATGGCATGAACCCGGGAGGTGGAGCTTGCAGTGAGGAGATAGCGCCACTGCACTCCGGCCTGGGCGAAAGAGCGAGACTCTTCCCCTAACTCATTTTATGAGGCCAGCATCATCCTGATACCAAAGCCTGGCAGAGGCACAACAAAAAAAGAGAATTTTAGACCAATATCCTGGATGAACATTGATGCAAAAATCCTCAATAAAATACTGGCAAACAGAATCCAGCAGCACATCAAAAAGCTTATCCACCATGATCAAGTGGGCTCCATCCCTGCGATGCAAGGCTGGTTCGATATTCGCAAATCAATAAATGCAATCCAGCATATAAACAGAACCAAAGTCAAAAACCACATGATTATCTCCATACATGCAGAAAAGGCCTTTGACAAAATTCAACAACCCTTCATGCTAAAAACTCTCAATAAATTAGGTATTGATGGGTCGTATCTCAAAATAATAAGAGCTATTTATGACAAACCCACAGCCAATATCATACTGAATGGGCAAAAACTGGAAGCATTCCCTTTGAAAACTGGCACAAGACAGGGATGCCCTCTCTCACCACTTCTATTCAACATAGTGTTGGAAGTGCTGGCCAGGGCAATTAGGCAAGAGAAGGAAATCAAGGGTATTCAATTAGGAAAAGAGGAAGTCAAATTTTCCCTGTTTACAGATGACATGATAATATATCTAGAAAACCCCATTGTCTCAGCCCAAAATCTCCTTAAGCTGATAAGCAACTTCAGCAAAGTCTCAGGGTACAAAATCAATGTACAAAAATCACAAGCATTCTTATACATCAATAACAGACAGAGAGCCAAATCATGAGTGAACTCCCATTCACAATTGCTTCAAAGAGAATAAAATACCTAAGAATCCAACTTACAAGGGATATGAAGGACCTCTTCAAGGAGAACTACAAACCACTGCTCAAGGAAATAAAAGAGGATACAAATAAATGGAAGAACATTCCATGCTCATGGGTAGGAAGAATCAATATCATGAAAATGGCCATCCTTCCCAAGGTAATTTACAGATTCAATGCCATCCCCATCAAGCTACCAATGACTTTCTTCACAGAATTGGAAAAAACTACTTTAAAGTTCATATGGCACCAAAAAAGAGCCCGCATCGCCAAGTCAATCCTAAGCCAAAGAACAAAGCTGGAGGCATCACGCTACCTGACTTCAAACTATACTACAAGGCTACAGTAACCAAAACAGCATGGTACTGGTACCAAAACAGAGATATAGATCAATGGAACAGAACAGAGCCATCAGAAATAATGCCACATATCTACAACTATCTGATCTTTGACAAACCTGACAAAAACAAGAAATGGGGAAAGGATTCCCTATTTAATAAATGGTGCTGGGAAAACTGGCTAGCCATATGTAGAAAGCTGAAACTGGATCCCTTCCTTACACCTTATACAAAAATCAATTCAAGATGGATTAAAGACTTAAATGTTAGACCTAAAACCATAAAAACCCTAGAAGAAAACCTAGGCAATACCATTCAGGACATAGGCATGGGCAAGGACTTCATGTCAAAAACACCAGAAGCAATGGCAACAAAAGCCAAAATTGACAAATGGGACCTAATTAAACTAAAGAGCTTCTGCACAGCAATGGAAACTACCATCAGAGTGAACAGGCAACCTACAAAATGGGAGAAAATTTTCGCAACCTACTCATCTGACAAAGGGCTAATATCCAGAATCTACAATGAACTCCAACAAATTTACAAGAAAAAAACAAACAACCCCATCAAAAAGTGGGCGAAGGACATGAACAGCCACTTCTCAAAAGAAGACATTTATGCAGCCAAAAAACACAAGAAAAAATGCTCACCATCACTGGCCATCAGAGAAATGCAAATCAAAACCACAATGAGATACCATCTCACACCAGTTAGAATGGCAATCATTAAAAAGTCAGGAAACAACAGGTGCTGGAGAGGATGTGGAGAAATAGGAACGCTTTTACACTGTTGGTGGGACTGTAAACTAGTTCAACCCTTGTGGAAGTCAATGTGGCGATTCCTCAGGGATCTAGAACTAGAAATTCCATTTGACCCAGCCATCCCATTACTGGGTATATACCCAAAGGACTATAAATCATGCTGCTATAAAGACACATGCACACGTATGTTTATAGCGGCATTATTCACAATAGCAAAGACTTGGAAGCAACCCAAATGTCCAACAATGATAGACTGGATTAAGAAAATGTGGCACATATACACCATGGAATACTATGCAGCCATAAAAAATGATGAGTTCACGTCCTTTGTAGGGACATGGATAAAATTGGAAATCATCATTCTCAGTAAACTGTCACAAGAACAAAAAACCAAACACCGCATATTCTCACTCATAGGTGGGAATTGAACAATGAGAACACATGGACCCAGGAAGGGGAACATCACACTTTGGGGACTGTTGTGGGGTGGGGGGAGGGGGGAGGGATAGCATTGGGAGATATACCTAATGCTAGATGACGAGTTGGTGGGTGCAGCGCACCAGCATGGCACATGTATACATATGTAACTTACTTGCACGTTGTGCACATGTACCATAGAGCCTAAAGTATAATAATAATAATAAGAAGAAGAAGAAGAAGAAGAAAAAAAAAGAATGTATATTCTGCAGTTGTATGAAGCATGCTATAAATGTCAATTAGGTAAAAAAAAAAAAAGAATAAATGGTGGTTTTCAAGGGCCAGGGTAAAGGGGAAATGGAAAGTTGCTGATCAATGGTTATAAAATCTCAGTTATGCAAATTGAAAAATTTCTATGCATCTGCTACCCAACATTGTTCGTATAGTGAACAATACTGTATTTTACATTTAAACTTTTGTTGAGAGTAGGCCTCATGCTAATTTTCTTGCCACTATAAAATAAAAATTTAAAAAAAAAAAAAAAAAAACTTCCTCAAGTCCGTCTCTCCAGGCCCAGCTCCTCCTGCCTCCCAGTGGCCTCTTTCGGCCCAGCCCAGCTCATGGCTCTCGGCGGATTTCCCAGGCCCTGGTTTTGACTTTCGGCGGCCTCTTCAGGCCCAGAACTTGACCTCCAGTCGGCCTTTGCAGGCCCAGCCTCCTGCCTCCCAAAGGCCTGCACGGGCCCGGTCTTGGCCTCACGGCAGACCCTCCATGCCCAGCTAGCTCTCGCCTCACTGCGGCCTCCCCATTCCCAAGCTCCTGCTTTTTGGCCGCTTCGGCAGGCCCAGCTCCCGCCTGCCAGTGGCCTCTTTAGGCCCAGCTCATTCCTCACAACGGCCTTTCCAGGCCCCGTTTTTCTCTTCTGGCAGCCTCTTGGCCTCTAATTTTTTTATCTTTTGTGTATAAATCCCAAAATATGGAATTTTGGAATATTTCCACCATTATATAAATATTTTGGTAGGTAATTTATTTGGAGTGAGTTTCTGCACCAAGCCCGAATTTTTTATTTTATTTTCCTTATTATTTGGTGTTAAACAGTTTTAATGACGGTCATGGCAACTTTTTGGCACAATAAGAAACATCGCCCATGATCAGCGTGTTCTGTTCTGGGGAAGGGGGCAAAGGCAGGGTGAATCACTTTCTTAAAAAGTACAACTCAAGTTGAGAGTGCAGAGGGAATGGGGAGAAAACCCTCCCGCTGCCTGTGTCGAAGTGCAGGAGCCCCCACTCCCATACTCACCTGAGTCCAGCCCCTCTGGGGAAAGAAGGGATGCATGAACTCCCCCTGTTCCACAGGCGCCTCCCTGTGGCCCAAGGCCCTCTTCACACTCCATCTTGTAGCCCCAGCAGGAGCTATTTTCTGAAAAGTGAAAAGCTCTGAAGGTCCCACACTTCATGGTATATACGTACAGGGGCTCGGAGGACGGAAACTGCCCAGCTTTCCCCTGGCACAGCTGCAGGAGTAGGGGGTATATATAAGAGCAGCAGGCCTTGGCCAGGCATGGTGGCTCACGCCTGTAATCCCAGCACTTTGGGAGGTGGAGGCAGGTGGATCACGATGTCAGGAGATCAAAATCAGCCTGGCCAAGATGGTGAAGCCCTGTCTGTACTAAAAATACAAAAATTAGCCGGATGTGGTAGCGTGCACCTGTAATCCCAGCTACCCAGAAGGCTGAGGCAGGAGAGTGGCATGAACCTGGCAGGAAGAGGTTGCCGTGAGCCAAGATTGCACCACTGCACTCCCGCCTGGGCGACAGAGCAAGACTGTGTCTCCAAAAAAAAAAAAAAAAAAAAAAAAAAGAAGCAGACCTTATTCCGTCCCACCCAAACTGAAAGGATTAAATGGCTTTACCCGGCAGAAGATAACCATCCTGCCCTCCATTGCTACCCCCACATACTGTCCATGTTCTCAGGGGGTACTGTGAGTCCTGGGATCTTCTTTGGGGTCACCCACCTGCCTGTGGTAGTTATGGAGGGACCCAGGTGTTGAGGCAGGGCTGGGGTGTCCCCTTCCAGCCAGGCTGTTGAGGCCCCAACTCTGGGGCAGAGGCAGTGGCAGGGCAGCCAGGGTTGCGCCAGAGCCTGAGCAGGGTAAGATGGGGTCAGGCAGGGCTGGGAGTCAGGGCAGGAGCAGCAGCAGTGGACTCGCTATGCACACATCTTCTTCTCCAAGGTTTGTGTGCAGAACATCCTGCCCATGCTGCCCCAGCAGCTTCAGTTGGCACCTGCCCCAGTCCAGCCTCTGGGACCCATGCAGCGGCTCCCAGCGGCCCTGCACCCACCACCAGCATCCATTTCATCTGCAGTTGAAGATCCGTGAGGTGCCCAGAAGACCATGCAGTCATCAATCCCACAGAGCAGCCCGCGAGGCTGAGGCTCCTCCCACTGGACCGCCCCCCAACTGGCACCACTGCTGCCCCTGCCCCTACTGTCAGCCTCACGTGACTCTCGGGCAGAGGCAGTGGTGGGGCAGCCAGGGCAGCGTCAGAGTCTGAGCCAGGTGAGGTGGGGTCAGGACCCCCGCAGGGCTGGGAGTCAGGGCAGGGCAGAACAAGCCTTGGAGGGGAAGATGTGTGCATAGTGGGCCTGGAGGGCGGCCGTGGCCTAGTGGACAGGAAGAAGCAGTGGGCCTGGAAGAGCTGCATGATCAGTGCCGGCACTGGTCCAGGGCGTGTGCAGTGAAGAGGACAGCGCCTTCTCGGTCTCCGGTTCCCTGAGCCCGTCCTCAGCTTCTCCACCTGTGCAGACAAAGGGGAAGCTGTCCCCATCACACATGGCACACTTGGGGGTGTTGGGCTTTGGGCTGCAGCTGGAGCATCTTCTCATTTTGCATTTGGGCATGGTGGGGTCCTCCAGTGTGGGATCCATGTCCGTGGTGTTCCCTCTGCCCTGACCCCAAAAGCCCTGTCAGTTTCTCCTCTTCAGGCTCTGCCCCCTGGGTGGCTCAGCCCAGCTCCTGCCTAGGAAAGCCTTAGTGTTGGGAGGGACCACAATGACTGAGGGGCCTGGTAGCTCCAGGTTGCCCACACTTTCAGGTCTCTTGCACCAGAAGGTGGCAGGATCCATTGGGAGGAAACAGGTCGCCTTGGAAGGCGTACCTGGGCCCCCATCCCCAGGGATAGGGGCCATGGGGGGCCCGCACTGCTGCCCTGACCAGACTCCTGGGCTTGAAGGCTCCTGGGCCCAGTAAGAAGGAGATGGGTGCCAAGGTTGAGGAGGAAGCATCCGAGTATGTGTAGGAGGAGGACGGGGTGGGACCATAGACTTTGCCAAAAACTGCAGGTGGATCGGGGGACCCTGGGGGCTCAGGATCCAGCAAGGGGTGGCAGGAGTAAAGGAGGAAAAAATGACAGGTGCAAATACCTTCCCACCAAAGCCCTTGTTGCCCTCTGGCTCCTCCCCAGAGCTGTCCCCACTCTCAGCCGGTCACCCACTCCTTGAACTTGAGATCAGTGTCAGTGGTGCTAAAGCCATCATCAGCAATGACATCATCACCCCCTCCTCATGGATGACCATGTGTTCCTTGTCACTCGCTATGTCCTCACTGGCCATGTGCTGGGAATGAGCAGCTCAGGTGGGCAGCTGAGTTTCATGTCCTTACATTTTAGTTATACTCCTTATAAAAAGCAACTATATAGTTGAACTTTTTAAAAAATTGAATTCCACAAATCTCTGTCTTTATGAAGACATTTAGTCAATTTCCAATTATTAGGTTTATCATTTTTTTCTCTGCTGAATTGGAAATTATAAACTCAATAGTTGTTGTATGGTTGGTTATCCCTGAATTAATTTTAAAAGTCTAGAATTAGTTAACATCTTTCTATCTATACTGAGAACCAGTGAGATGTCAGAACACTTTAAATATAAATATCCTTCATCTGACCTACATGACATTATATCTAGTACTTAAGCACAGAAAAGATATAAATTGGCATTGTTATTGTTTCATAAATATAACATTTGCTAAAATATATAACAGCCTCTTGGCTCATCATTTTTAGAAACTGCCTTAGCAAAATTTGATTTCGATAGATAAAACACTCTTATTTTTTACTCTAAACAAGCCTTGTAACTTACACATTTAAAAAAAACTGCTCAGCACATAATTTAAGTATATTGTTTCAGGCTTTAAATATAATTAATACTTTAGTATGTTCTCTTTCTTTAATGAAGTACTTAATTAGCCTTAACTCATTCATCTCTCAGATAAAGTTATGATTTTTAACACTTAATCTTTCTTGAAACAAGCGTTTATACTAAATGAGTAGATAGTAAACATCAATAGCAGTGAAAATTTATGTGCATATGTGTTTGTGCGTATATCGAAGATGATGTTCCCATGTGAATGCATTTTATTTAATTTTGTAACCAAGTATTTTAACTGTGAAATTCATTTTAAACCTTTTTTTTTTCCTTTTTTTCCTCTCAAGTCTTAAGATGTAACCTTGAAACAGATTGTAGAAACATTTTTTCTTAGCCTTGAGATAAAGCCTTGAAATGTACTTCAAAACTCTGCTTCCCTGTTTCCCAGCAGACAGTCCCTTGCACCATACAAACTTATCTAACTGCATGCTTGTTAAGAAATTCCAGGGTCTAATTTTATAACAAGCCAGGCAAGGAGGCCCAGCTGCAGAATTCTCCCCAACAAGGAGATTGCCTCAGGACAGATAATCTACAACCCAGCCACAACCGAGATGGTCCAGCCAGCACTCCAGGTGGACGGTGACTCAAGATAGCCTTTGGAACAAGATATTCAGACCTGCACCCTGTGTTTCTCCTGCTGGTTTCCATACCAAGTCTCTCCCTTTTAAACCCCTTCTCCCAAGACTAACATTTGAAATGGTCTTTTGGAGGCAAGAACCTGACCATTTCCCAACTGCTAGCATTTGAATGAAGTTGCTTTCCTTTCACTACACTTTGCTTCTTGTATTCTGGCCCTTGAGCAGTGAGCAGCTGGACTTGCATTCAGTTACAATTCTAAAAGGTTAATTTTGACAGCTTCTTTAATAAACACGTATATACCCAGTCCCTGGGATTTTAAAATAACTGTTATATTTGCCTTTTTTAACCTTTCTAATTGGATATAATTATTTATATAATTATATATACAAATCTTAGATTCAGTGTGAAAGAATACATTACTTCATTTGCAAATCCTTCTTGTATTACTTTTGTAATCTATATGTTATGTGATGGTATATAATTCCTAATTCTGAAGGGCATGGCTTTTTCACTCTGGAATACTCCATCTTTCTTACAGGTATACAGCTCATTATTATTATTATTATTATTATTATTATTATTATTATTATCATTATTATTAGAGATGGAGTCTCACTCTGTTTCCCAGGCTGGAGTGCAGTGGCACGATCTCGGCTCACTGCCAGCTCTCCCTCTCAGGTTCACGCCATTCTCCTGCCTCAGCCTCCCGAGTAGCTGGGACTACAGGCGCCCACCACCACGCCTGGGTAATTGTTTATATTTTTCGTAGAGATGGGGTTTCACCATGTTAGCCAGGATGGTCTCGATCTCCTGACCTCGTGATTCGCCTGCCTCGGCCTCCCAAAGTGCTGGGATTACAGGTGAGAGCCAGCTCATTATTTATTTCCAAACATACTGGCTTCTGAACGGTACTTTATAATAAATGTTTGTGAAGTGAAGGATAAATAAATACATAAATTAATATTTCAAAGTCATTAAGGTCTCCAAAATTAAGAATACAGTAACTACATGTGGTTTCTATTTGAGTGCTTATTTCTGTGGTTAATAACAATTACTTTTTTATGAAAAATTGACCATATATGGATTCATTGATTATATATATATAAATTGATATAATGCCCTAAGATCCAAGGATCAGTGATTCAGTATATTGCAAACTGCACTACATAAACATTTAAAGAATTTAGGATTATTCTATTTAACTTGATTTAATAACTGAGTTTTTAGTATTAAATGCCTTACCTGATTCTTAGCATTTGCATGCCATTCTTTCTAAAAGTTAAATTTGCTTGCCTCCCATATGCAAGTGTAGGATAGTTCTAGCCTCCAGAAAAAAAAATCTAACATTTTAGCAGAAGAAATTTAAGGAGCACCTCACCAATATTAGGCAATACCCTGACTACTAATGACTCCAACTTGTGCTCATCCTGGTTACCCATTTTGCTGGTGACATTTTCTTCCTACCTTGTATTCTCTTTTAATAACTATAACCTTATCTAAGGTTTGGGTTTTGAATTATTCATTGCTTTTGATAAACTCAACTCCTCTACTAAGTCTGTAGAAGACTGTCCCTGTCCCTGAATTAGGCCTATGACTGTGACACTCTCCTTAAGATGTTTAACAGAATCCATTCCTCCTGAAACTCAGTGGGATTTGGAGTCAGACACACCTGAGACAGAATTCTAATTTAGTTTCTTTCAAAGTAATTTCTAATTTACTTTCTTTCATTAATGCAGATCCATTTATTAAATTACTTGAACTCCAGTTTTCTATAAAAGAAAGCAGTGTAAAATATTGTTTCTACAATTGCTATTAATTATAACTATAGTAGTACTGCTTATAACATGCTAGGACCTATTTTAAGCATTTTACATGTTGATAATTGCATTCTCATGACAACATTTTGAAGCAGATATTCTTAGGAATTTTTCAATCACCAAATGAGATAACCTGTGTAACTTTGCTGGAATATAGTAAACATTCAACAGTTTAATAAATGTTATTCCCTCTTACTTAAACAAATGAACTATATTTGGCAAGCATGTAAGTCTGTACATTATCAGACTTTGAACAATCAAAAATAAATAAAACATCCACTTAAAAAGCCAAGTATTTTCCCTCCTATTTTTTTCCATTTTAATCTCAAAATTTCCACCAGCATTTTTCTGACACACATGCTAATATTTCCTCATTAACAACAAAACACAAAAACTACATAAAATAACTTTTCTTATGTTTGTTATCTTCTGTAACTCCCATCCTCACTGAATTCCCTTCTCTTTGACAGTAAAACTTCTAAAATAATTTGTATTTTATTCCAGCTGCTATCCTCTTCCATCAATTAGCTCAAGCCTTGAGTCATGACATTTCCCAGAGAGTGTACAAGAATTTCTCTCTGAAGTCATGGAAGAAACTTTAAAAGCAGTGGGTTTTTCGTTTCATTTTTCTTAATGCAAGTGTAGGATAGTTGAAGTCTCCAAATAGCGACCCTGCTTTCCTTCACTGCATGGGCTTCTATGACGCTACTCACTTTCCACCTTGTCTTGCTTCTCTGGCCGCACCTTTCCTTGGTCTTATTACGGCTTTCTCAGTGAAGCTATTCTCAAGGATTATCTTCACATTTTCTCTCTTTTCCTCCTACACTCTATCTTTCTCAGAGTTGTAACCATAATCTCTGTAATTTCTAAAACACTGTCTTCATTTGTATCTCTCATGAGACTTTTTTCTGTTTTTAAATAAATGTTTCCCCACTCCTTTGGTTGACTGTATTTATTTATTTACCTATTTATTTATTTTGAGATAGATTCTTGTTCTGTCGCCAGGCTAGAGTGCAGTGGCGCGATCTCGGTTCACTGCAGCCTCTGCCTCCCAGGTTCAAGCAATCCTCCTGCCTCAGCCTCCTGAGTAGCTGGGATTACAGGCACCTGACACCACACCCGGCTAATTTTTGTAATTTTAGTAGAGACGGAGTTTCACCATGTTGGCCAGGATGGACTTGATCTCCTGACCTCGTGATCTGGCCACCTCGGTCTCCCAGCATGCTGGGATTACAGGCATGAGCCACCTCGCCCGGCCTGGTTGACCCCTAAGAACCACTGCTTTCTGATTCTGACTAGATTATTCATCACTCTCCAAAATCTCTGAACCTTTGGTTGCTTGTAATTTCTTTCTCCCATCTCTGGCCATGCAAGTAAGCCCACCTTTGGGGCACATAATTTGTGGTTCACTCGGTATACATTCCCATCATTTTACCAGTCTCATCAGATTCACTGTCATGAACCTTAAAAGGTAAAACTTCTTTCCAGAGTCTCTTATAGGAAGGGATGATCATATGACACATTTCTGAAAAATGACAGAAAACTGGAAATGTGCCAGGCATAGGAGGGCAAATTTGCTCTACTAATAGAGGTGTCAAACTTCCCATTTCCTTTTTCTCCCCTGCTGTCTAAATAATGTTGTAATGGCTGGAGCTTCAACATCCATCTGACAGTATGAAGAATAGAGAAAGGAAATTTAGCCCCAGCATCCTCAAGCTGGTGAACCAAAGCCAGGCACTATCTGGCTGTGAGCACTTTTTATAAGAGGAAAAATTTCAGCGAATCCCCTTATGTTTAGCTGAAATGTGTCACATGCAGATCAATGCGATCTCTAACGAGCATAGTACCCTTTAGTATCCAGCTTAAATTCTGATCATTTCCCTCCAGCCCAAAGCCATTGCTCCCTCTTAAGTTTCCTTCTTTTCGTGTAGGAAAAGATACACTGGCTTTGTCAACAGGGACCAGAATTAGGATTCTGCCACTTAGGTGCTAACCAGATTATGCAATTTATTCTCTGTTCTTCTGTACATGCTTTTAGAATGGAAAAGAAACATCTGGAAGGTTTAATGTTAAGGGATGAAGGAGAAAATGGAAAACTGCATGACATTTAAAGGAATCTTCCTAAGAAAGCCATGGAGTGAGCCATATAGACATGCTTTTCTTAGGTAACTCTGCCAGATACAAGCTGCTTAAGGGTAGGCAGCATTTCACATGTAAAATGGGAGTAACAATAAAATTTTCTAATAATTTATATTAAGTTACTATTATTAATTGACAGTTGATCGTATGTCTAGCACTGTCCAAGTTAAAGATATAGGGCCGGGCGTAGTGGTTCACGCCTGTAATCGGCACTGTGAGAGGCTGAGGCGGGCGGATCTCTTGAGGTCTGTAGTTCGAGACCAGACTGGCCAACAAGGTGAAATCCCATCTCTGCTAAAAATACAAAATTAGCCGGTCATGGTGGTGGGCACCTGTAATCCCAGCTACTCAGAAGGCTGAGGAAGGAGAATCACTTGAACCTGGGAGGTGAAGGTTACAGTGACCCATGATCATGCCGATGCACTCCAGCCTGGGTAACAAGAGTGAAAATCCATCTAAAAAATTAATTTAAAAAATTTAAAAAAAAGATATAGCTTAATTCTGACAGCAATTTCATGCATTAGGAACTACTATCTTATTGTAAAGAAAAAATAAATGAGGACTCAAGATATATAATTTGTCCAAGGGCACAAAGTCAGAGTGCACAGTCATAAAATTATGATCCCCGCCACTCATTTCATATGATAAAACTTATTAGGTAAATGCAAAGTATTGGGAAAGCATCATGTTTCTTGTGGCATTTTCTGCCTCCTAACTCTGAATCGCCATCCTTGTCAATCAGGCACCATGTACCTTATCTTCTTTGTTTAACAATTTATCTCTTTGAAGGCCAATGACTTCAAATTACCCTATTTTTGCATCCCCCAGGGCCTTGCACAAAAACATTCAGTAAATTTTCCTGACTAAATAAAATGCTACATTAAAAATCCAGAAAATTGTGGTATCCTAAAAATTATAAATTTTGAAATGTTGACCATGATTTATTTCTCATATTTTTTCATTAGCATATATATGTGTGTGTATATATATATATATAATTCATTAATAGATTTAAAAATTTCTTAGAAATTTAAAATTTTCTTAGAGACTCTGGTCACCAGTATATCCATATTTAAAAGATATTTGTTCATGTCAAATCAATTGAACTATTTTCTATATTTTCTCAATGTTTCCTCTTGCTATAAAATATTTTTCTGGTGGTGCTATACTATATAACTGTATCATTTGACCCTTCAGAGTACAATAGCAACATTCTAATAAAAAATAAATGTAATAGAATTAAATGAATTTATTATACAGATAAGTCACAGTGATGTGGGGATGACATAAATTGATTTTTTAAGAATATTTTTGGTTAATA
The DNA here is from genome assembly GCF_028885625.2 of Pongo pygmaeus. Classification (NCBI taxonomy): domain Eukaryota; kingdom Metazoa; phylum Chordata; class Mammalia; order Primates; family Hominidae; genus Pongo; species Pongo pygmaeus. The sequence continues at coordinate 79,263,921 of NC_072376.2, forward strand.
TTTAAAATTCTTATGTGTTTTGTTAAAGCTACTAAGTTTAATATATGCAACACAATATGGAGTAAAATGATTTTAGCCTTAAAGAGTGTGTTTTTGGCTGGGTGCGGTGGCTCATGCCTGTAATCCCAGCACTTTGGGAGGCCAAGGTGGGTGAATCACCTGAGATCGGGAGTTCAAGACCAGCCTGACCAACATGGAGAAACCCCATCTCTACTAAAAATACAAAATAAGCCAGGTGTGGTGGTGCATGCCTGTAATCCCAGCTACTTGGGAGGCTGAGGCAGGAGAATCACTTGAACCCGGGAGGTGGAGGTTGTGGTGAGCTGAGATTGCACCATTGAACTCCAGCCTGGGTAACAAGAGTGAAACTCAACCTTAAAAAAAAAAAAAAGAAAGAAAGCTTTTTTATGTATGACTATATGCTTTTGTTTAAAGATTATGTAAAATCTTTTGTATGATGGCAACATCTTCAAATTTGAAGAGTGGCTTTCTTGGAATTTAGCCTCAATCTATAAATATTTGGTATATATAAAATAATTTAAGTAAACATGTGTTTACTCAAACAGATCTAACCTTATTTCTACACTTAGAATTTGATAATCTGCTTAATTTTTATGTACCTGTAATATTTCTTAATTTTGGTCACACTTTTGAACTTTGAATTCTGGTCCCTTGGCTCTCCAGTTTCTCTCTGTTTAGAGTCCTACAGAAATTCAGAATTTAAAAACATCCTTCGTAATTGAGAACTAGTTGAAACCTATCAGCTTGCACTGTGGACATTTTTCAAATCTCAATTATATAAACAAAAAAGAGGGAATTCTTCTACTACATCTTAGAGAAGCCTTATATAAAATCTCTTTTTTCCTCTTTATAATATATTCTGCTACAGTACATTTTGTTTTTAAATTTCTTATCAACCAAGATAAATATTTTTGTATCTGAATGGTTCAGTAAGTACTTCACCTGATTATCGTTCTGCTCAAAAAGGACTCAGAGATTTATAGTATAAGATAATTCAGCTCCAATAGGTGCCTAAATTTTTTCCTGAGGCACAGGAAGGGAATTCAGTTCAATGCTTAAATGCCTTCATAAAGGATTAGATGATATTAAACAAACAAACAAAAAACAAGAAAGCAAACAGAAGATACATTTGCCATGTAGACAGCATATACATGAAATATATGTGATAGGATATTAAAAGATATGTCCCCTGTCATTTCAATTTGAACTGAGGCACGGAAATGGGAACAATTGGTCATAAATATCTTGATGATTTATTCGGGACTTGCTGAGGGATTGACCCAAAGTTGGTTCTTCAGATTTTATCCCATCATCTACCTAAAGCTTATCTACAAATACAGAAACATGTATAGAGAGTATTTATTGGAAATAATTGTCAGAATGTTAAATACTTCTCCCTTACACCTCAAACTTCTTCAAATCAATTCGATCAACCACCTAGAGATCTGCATGTAGTGAATTTGGTATGTGACTCTGACATCGACACTTTTAAAAGTAAAGCTGAGGAGAAAGATGAAAATGGCAGAGAATTAGAGACAGGAAGCAAGAAGCACTAATAAGAAGGGTAAGGAACAAGTGTGTTAGCTCTTTTCAGGGTCCAAGAGGACCCTGGTAAACAAAGAGACATGAATTATCTTGAAGGTTACACTGATGAGATGAGTGTATAGACTCCATCAGGAGTCTTTTTGTGGTGTAACACCAGAAGCAGGAAGTGAGAAGAGAATACAGAAGGTACATTGACCTTTTCACAAAATATTGCAGTGAGAGCTTCCCACGTGGGGGAGTTTCAGAACAACCCACAGAATAGTCCATTGGGAGACAGACATATTTGGTCATCTATCCCAGCTAAGACACCAATGCCAGATGTCAGATACACTAGTCACTTTTGACTTGGCTTTTATTTTTAGGGAAACTCCTGTCTGAATTTGAGTACAGGAGAAATATTAAAGGACAATTATTATTAAAGAGTTGGAAAGAAAAGACAAAAGAAAGTGACCATGTGCCCCTTCTTTATGTAGTTTTCTGAAACTGAATCATGATAAAGTTAGGGTAGGGAGAGAAGCATTGAACTGAATGAAAAACTCACATTTTCCTTTAAATAACAATGAATATTTTAATGCCCCCAAATTAGACCTCAATATCTAAAATAAGCACACTTGCCACAAGGTCTGCCACAAATATTGTCCAAGCAGAAAAGGGAGATCTACTATTTTATGTTTCAAAGACAGTGGCATGAGGAAAAACTAAGTTTCATGATTTTACTTGTAGCAACTCCACTTATTCAATAAACACATATATGAAAACATGGCACAAAATAAAATTAAAATACCCTAAATAATAGTTGTTTCTTTGTCTTGTCAATTAAATGTCTGCTGGAGCCATCTGGATGGTCCAGATTTGCTAGTAATCTTGAGTTAGTTTATTTACACTCTGAGGGATAAGGCTATGTTCAGTCAGATGGTGTGAAATTTCTACAGCTGGTGCAATTTTCTATGCACAGTCATGCCTGTAAAGATGTTTCATCTGAGAACATCTCAGGCAATGGCTGTCAGCCACTGTGTAGATTCCCTACCCAAAAAACCCTGTGACTAGTACACAAGGAGATCCCTTACACTTCACTTTCAGCTGTGCCCAACAGATTCCATTCCTATTTTCTTCTGTTTTCTCTCATGAGTAATCTCTATTAAATATTCTCCAAGGAAACTATTCTAAGCCAATTAAAGATGGTCAAAGAATTAAATTGCATATTCCTGGATAGCATGAATAGTCTTCTAATATTTTTGATGCAACATTGTTATGGTCTCATGTGAAATTTATCAATAACTTAATCACAACAGTTGTCTGTAATAGCCCTAAGAATATTTGTGTCCAATAATCACAGTGCATAACAACCACTTGGCATAGTATTACATTCATGAAGTTGAATAAATGTCCTAAGAAAAATACAAATTGGGTTGAGGAAGCACTTATAAATAATATCCAGTTCATTTTTGTTTTGACCCATGATATAGTTTGGCTGTGCTCCCACCCAAATATCATCTTGAATTGTAGTTCCCATAATCCCCATGTATGGTGGGAGGGACAAAATAGGAGGTAATTCAGTCATGAGGGTGGTTTCTCCCATGCTATTCTTGTGATAGTGAGTAAGTACTCAGGAGATCTGATGGTTTTATAAGGGGCGTCCCCCTTCACTTGGCTCTCAATTTTCACCTTCATGGCACAATGTGAAGAAGAACATGTTCATCCCCAGGTCTGCCATGATTGTAAGTTTCCTAAGGCTTTCCCAGACATGCAGAACTGTAAGTCAATTAAACCTCTTTCCTTTATAAATTACCCAGTCTTGGGGATGTCTTTATTAGTAGTGTGAGAACAGACTAATACAATGCACATAAATCAATTGTTTTTTACTTCAGTGAGATTCATATTCAACATTTTCCAAAGAAAACAAAAAGGAATTTTCTCAAGGGCTTAGAAAATTTACTATTTTTAAATCACTGAAATATATCACACCTATCATCTACTTCTATGTTTTCAACTATTTGACATATTTCAGAAAAAGAAAATGGTGGTAATAAAATTCTGGTGCTATAAGCAGAATTCAACAGTGGCAAGGAAATTAGTCTCTAAGCATAAATTCAGGACACCCCTTTTCATGGTGTCCTTTGACTCAAAGTCTGTACCCTTGTGGAAACCTGTTGTTTCATCTATTTCTAGGCTACATATCCCTCTTATAGATGATGTGCAGGAATATGTAAGAAGTGTGGCACCGTTTTAAGGACCACCTGGAAACAGGGGTCAAGTCTTTACCAAAAACGTGGGATGTCAACATCTTGGTTAAAAAAAACTTATTCTATCCACAAACTGGGGAAAAAACTTGAAAAATGAAAACTATGAGACCTTGTCATTTGAGCATTTTTACTTCTATGCTAGACAATGATTTAGCTAAAGCAAAAGTGCATAAACATCTGAAATGTGTTGTTTCATCTTACAGACAGAGCTTTGAATGTACTTAAAAGGAAACAGAATCACAGGGCTGTTTGTTTCTGAAGATGTGTCTAAATAGGTTTTAATTACAATATAAGAAAATAGCTAAAATTTATCAAATGCTCACTGTGGTGGTTAATACTGAGTGTCAACTTGATTAGATTGAGGGATACAAAGTATTAATCCTGGGTGTGGCTGTGTGGGTGTTGACCAAAAGAGATTAACATTTGAGTCAGTGGCCTGGGGAAGGCAGGTCCACCCTTAATCTGATGGGCACAATCTAATCAGCTTCCAGTGAATATAAAGCAATCAGAAAGACATGAAAAGATGAGATGGGTCTAGCCTCCCAGCCTACATCATCCTCCTGTGCTGGATGCTTCCTAATACTATGTGCCACAGATACTTCTCAACATTTATAAAGCAGGTTTAAGTGGTCATGTAATTGCCTGACTTTAGGTTTTCCTCTGCCTTCCTTTCTGAAATATTTACTTGATATATGGTATAATTTCCAAGACAATACTGCCACAGTTCTTAATTATATTAGGAGAAAGATATCCATAAAAATACCTAGATCTTAAGGCATATTCTAGTAAACATCTATTAAGCTATAGTAAATGTAAAGCAGAGAAGAAAAAGTCCTGTGTAAATGCATTAAGGGAGCTACATACAGACACTTGTATCTGGGTCTGAAAAGCTGAACAGGATGTGGATTGAGACCCATGTGTACAAAATGTTTTTAGACAGAAAGATCTGATGTAAAACTGACAAGAGACAAGAAAATGCCATGCAAATGTAAGCAAAGGTGAATTTCCATGTGAGATATAATTGTACACAAGGAAATCACTGTGTGTTTCTGAGAAATATTGAGAGTTAAGGTGAGAAAAGTACTCTAGAGTCAGGGCTTGGTGGGCCTTAATGTCACAGTGTGCAAGTAGGATTTTAGGTTGCTTTATTTAGGGCTACTGGAGGTAACTGAGATGTTCTTAGGAAAGGTGAGTATAGCAGTGACATACCGAATGCATTGTGCTAAAGATTGTCTCATAATGGATTTTATTATATCACACATGGGACAAAAGCTACCTGGCTCTGGAAATGTTAAGAAAGGATCAAATGCTCTGTTAATTAGTGCTTACACATTTGTTAATTTTTTTTAATATGCCTTACACGATTAGGAATAAAATTATTACTTCTGTTCTAAAATCTAGATTCTCTTCACCATTTTTAAATAAATAAAACCAATAGTATAAAATCCCATATATACTTGGAAAATATATCATCTTAAATTCATTCTTCTCTTCCATCTCTATGCCATATACAGTTAGTATTTTCATCAAGCATGTATTTATATTCTCATAAACCAGAAAAGCTGTGTAGTACACTTGAATGTATTAAAATATTTTCAAGGTGACATATTTTAAGACATGTGAATAACTTTCTTGAACAATTTTAGTAACAATCTGTGTAGTTGTAGTATCCTATTAAATGACCAGTCTGTTAAAGTCTTTCTTTAAATGACACCTTGTATATGACATTTTTGCTCCTATGATTTCTTAAAGATTATAGAATCTGAATGAATAATGAAAGACTATTTTTATAGATCTTTAAGACTGAAAAACTATTTTTAAGTCTACTGACTTGCACATGTATAGGAGGCAAGAAAATGTAGACAGGATTTCCCATTACCAAAGCATATAATGTGGGAAGATTTCCTATTTGTCAGATGTAAGATTCCTGTTGCTTCACTTATATCTAGAGTCCATCCAATAGCATTTACAAATGTTTAATAGCAGGAAGTACATAATTAAGGAGAATTGGCACAATGGAAATATAATTTTTTCTGGGAAGACAATATATCATGCTGAGTAAAAGTGAACTAATTTATCAATTAGATTGCAATCTGACAAACCAGTTGAGAGATGATTATTTGCTCTTAGGAGAAAGCCCAGAAGGTATTTGAACTTATCAGAAGGACCCAGAAGTAGGATGGATTCTTTGTGTAGGAAAACTGAAGATTGGAAAAAAAAAAAAAATCAGCTATCTCAACTTTTGACTGAAGACATCTGTTAAAAAAAAAAAAATGAACAAAAAAACAAAACAGTCTACAGCCTTGCCAAAGTAGCGAAACCCCATCTCTACTAAAAATACAAAAATTAGCCAGGCATGGTGGCGGGCACCTGTCATACCAGCTACTTGGGAGGCTGAGGAAGGAGAATTGCTTGAACCCGGGGAGTGGAGGTTGCAGTAAGCCAAGACCACACTACTGCACTGTAGCTTGGGTGAGAAAAGTGAAACTCCATCTCAAAAACAAAACAAAACAAGTCTAAAATATCTAAAACCTTAAACCTTAAACAAAGATAAACTTTACAATGAACAATATGTTCCTTTTGAAAAAAAAATGCTGCTATGGGAGATATAATGTCACAAACACTATTATTTTTTCTATAAAATTGGATAGTTTTATAAATTATTAAAAATTCTTAATTTTATAAAAATATATCTACAAAAAATTAAAATTACAAGTATAAGGTTATTATACATTACCAAAGTGTAACTGAAGCTTCTCAATGTTCCTGAAAGTAAGCTTGAACTTACCTTTTTTTCACTTTAAGTCTATTCTATACAAGTGTTAAGTATAATCATCTATTACATAATCATCTCTTACAATAGTTAAATTAAATGTCAAATGCACTGATAACCAAACAGCTGAAAACTTTTCTTATGTTCTGAACGTCTATTGGCCTTGTACACAACTGCCTTTTGACAATTTTGGAGTTATCCACAGTGAAGGTTTAATAAAGAGTGTTGTGTACTATGAAAAAGATGATTTTGTGCAGAAGAAGAAATATTCCCACATTATAGAATGCATTAGGTAGCCATGTAACCAAAAACCAACTATACCCCCCAAAATGATTGAAATTTTACAAAAAAGAATGCATCAGGGACAGAAGCATTTTGGTCTTGTCTAGTCATTTTTTATAGTTATTTCTCTTAATACTGTATCACGTTCAAACATTATTTCTTCAGAAGTTATAATCATTGTAAGTTTTTACTATGGCTCTATCATGTATATATCCCCATCACACATATGTTTTCTGCTCTTCTAGGTAACTTTAATCCTTGTATAAACTTTGGGCATATAGAACATGTCTAATTGGGATTTTGGCTCCACAATTTCCTAGAATGGTTCCTCTATGGTTACTAAAATAAAGCTCCAGTGCTGACTTCTGTGAAGTCTTTCATATTAAAGTTGAAGCAATAATACAAAGTGGGGAGTAATACTGAATCTTTCATCTTCCTAGTAGATTAGATTGAAATTAGAATAGAAATCCAAAAACATTGGATTTTTAGCTCTATAGATTTTGTTTTAACATAGTTTGCTCTGCGTAACATAAACCTTTTCTTGAATGCACGCTCACCTCTCTTGGATGGCTTTATTATGTTTTATCTTTCTTCCAGACTTTGTCAATATATTTAGTTTTTGACAAAGCAAAACATCTCAAAGGGTCCTTTGCTAAAATCTGGAAAGCTGCCAGAATATGTAAGGGGTGAAGTAACAAAAAAGTATATTATCATTCTTACAAAGTGGCTTTAAAAACACTAGTGTCATATATAAACTGACCTGGAATCCTAGTGTTCAAATAGAATATATGTTTTCAGCTTTTGATATTAGGGTTGTGAACTTCATATTTGTTTTTCTCATAATGGTACTTATAAATTATGTTCATATGATATTGAAATGCTTATATTAAAAATAAATTATGCTATATGGATTATTTTATTTTTAGGTTTCTTACCACTTGAATAAAGTAATGTATGTTGAACTAGCAATCTTATAATTTAACTACACTGTAACTCAGTTAACTGCATTACCCCACCACCACAACCAAATTAAGATAAACTAAATTATACTGCTTTAGGCTTACATGATTTAGAAATCTGGGGCAACAGATGCTCTCAGGGTGTCTTTGCAAATGTCCATCCCTTTACTCTTCACTTGACTCCATATTATTAGGCCTCCACTAATACCAATAAATTTTTAGAAATTCTATTTATCCCCTTTATTTTATTTGGAGGCCAATGAAGATAGATTAGCTTAAAAATCACAAATTGAGCCATCTCTGAGACTTTCAGAACTAACATAGGCATGTGGCTTTCTCCATTCATCTAATTATGGGAGAGTGAACTCAAATAATCATTATATGCACTTATATGTGTTATATTTGAACCAGAATGAAATAACTTGAATAGATCCTTAACTTTTTACAATATATGTATTTAGCATGTACAAATGATTTTTTTAAATTAAAAGACTGTGTAAGTTCTTACTGTTAGAATCACCTGTGTTCTAATATATGAAAATTCATAATTTTAAGTTACTAAAAATGTTCATGATTAGTAGTAATCCTATGCTGGAGCACAACTAGAGCATTTTACTGTTGTTGGTGGTGGTGTTGATACTGTTTATAGCCCCAGATGTAATTTGCCTAGTTTAAACTTGTATATTTAACTGCCTTTCAAATGTATGCTATAATTAGTCTACTTCTATGCAAATAGGGTTTCCTCCTCTGTGGATCCCAAACAAGTTCCAGAAAGGAGTGTAGAGGAAATCTGGAGTTATACTCACCTATAAAAATGAACCCATAAAATTACATGTCAGGGGCTAAGGTGTGGCACTTCATCAATGCCTTCAGCACTTCCCAGGAGTTCTGAGTAATGACAAACGTGCTGCTTCGAGCGTCTGGGAGTGTGTGATCTGACTTCTTCAGTCATTGCTTGCAGACAAATCAATCTGCTAGTCAGATTCTTAATAGTTGAGTTTAACTGATTATATTTATTGTGAATTGCAAATACTTTTATAAACTGATTTTAGGTTTTCTTTTTACACTTTTCCTCCCCCTCTTTGTTTATTCTCTCCTCCTGTTTCTTGGTTCCTACATCACTATGCAGTGTTTAGGCTCACCTCTTGACAAAGACTTAGCAAAGTTTACCCTGCTACTAAATTGAAGACCCAGATTACAATTTTATCTTGAGTTTTAGTTTCATCTTTTTATCACAAAAATTAGTTAATACTTTGTCAAAGCGTAATTATATTTACCAATACCTTTTTATTAATTATTATTATTATTATTTTTTTTTGAGATGGAGTCTCACTCTGTCACCCAGGCTGGAGTGCAGTGGTGAGATCTCGGCTCACCGCAACCTCCGCCTCCTAGGTTCCAGCGATTCTCCTGCCTCTTCCTCCCGAGTAGCTGGGACTACAGGCGCCCGCCACCACACCCGGCTAATTTTTGTATTTTTAGTAGAGACGGGATTTCGCTGTGTTGGCCAGGTTGGTCTCGATTTCCTGACCTTGTGATCCGCCCGCCTCGGCCTCCCAAAGTGCTGGGATGACAGGTGTGAGCCGCCACCGTGCCCGACCTTTTTTCATCAATTTTTATAGATACCTCTGTTTCTTGGTTACCATGCCATTCATGGCTTCATTATCCTCTTCGTTAAGTCAAAATATTGAACAGGTCTTTCAGAAAAGGTCTTTATTGGTTTAGTCCCCTAAAGCTACTCTGAAAATATCTTTATTTTTGGTATAATTCTGAAATATGTTAGTAGAGAAGACATTTTATGTGAGTATTTTCCTTCAGATCTATGTATATACTATATACTCTGAGATCATTTTACTGCTGAGAAATCCATTGTAATCTATTTTCATCTGTTTATGGGTAATCTTTCTTTCCTCAGAGCCTTGAAAAGCTCTTAATTTTTGATTATCTGCATTTCACACCACTGTGCCCAAGTGGACACTAAATTTCATTTAACATTCAATGTGAGGACTTAGTTATTTCCTCAAATGTTAGAAAACAAAACCAAACAAAACTCTCAGCTACTATTCCTTCAAATATTCTTTCTCTACTATTGGTTTTATTTTTGTATTCAGATAATTTTATTATTTTACTTACTATGGAATATTTCAATATATACTTTTTCTAATTGAATTTCTTCTATCTACCTATTCTTGTTTTCTGTCATTTGCTTATATTCTATAAATTCCTTTCATAAAAGATGTTTATTCTTCATTTATCACTTTGGGACTATAAACATTTTAAAATACTTTTCAGGTTGTTAAGATATTTTATTTAATTTTCTGATTATGGATGCATTTGGCTTTCATCATATTAGCTGTCTTCTTGTTATGAAATGATACTTTATAGAAACATTTTAAATAATCCCCTCCTTTGTCACTCTTTTTCTAATTTATGACAACTTGTCTCCATGGTCCCTTAGTGTAGTAGTTACACAATGAATTCTACCTAGCTACCCAAGTTCAGAATGCAAAACCAGGTCTCATATTAGCAGTTTGGTGTCCCTGCATTAGCTAACACTGGGAAATATTGGGTAATATTAGGGAAATATTGAAAAATCCAAATACCCATCCATTTACCATAGCACTTAACTACAAGCTTGGGCCAGTATTTTCCCATCTTCTATTAGCTGCATCCCCAATTAATAGCTTTCTTATTTATGTCTCCAGTCACATGTGAAAGATCGCTATACCAATCCCTCGGTTCAAATCATAAACCTTACTTCATTCCTCCAACTAACGAAGAACAATTTAGAACTTTATGTGAGCCAAATTCCCAGTCACATAATGTTGACTGCTTCAAAACCCCAGGACCCAGTAGGCCGAGGGCTTTGGCAAGGCTCATCTTACTTTTTCTGTTTGTCTTCTGTGACATATCTTGCTTATCACTTTTTATAACTTATCTATCAATGCCATAGTTTTGGAATTTGGATAGGGGAAGTTGCTCAAGGTATGACCAAAAGTAGTATGATCTTTAAAAACAGACCCAGAATTAACTCTTTTTCATATTTAAGAAATGTTGATTCATAAGGTATTCATATTTTTCCAATTTATATAACATTGTATGCATCTAATAGCATATTTTAGTTTCTTATATGCTTCATTATGTTGCAATAGAACATAATCCTTGATTATGTTGTATGGAAATTTCAACTGATTACACTTCTTTGCAACCTTTTCAGTATAGGTCACACACATTTATTTTTGCAATTGCTAATTGCAAGATCACTATCTGTGGTTCCCCAAAATCCCAGGAAATAACTTAGATTCTTTATTTACATATACAAACATACACATACATATGCAAACACCCTTTAGTGTTGACATCTTTTAAAATACATAATTTTCTCATCTGAAATGTTGTCATGCTTTTAACTTATTCAGATTATCTTATATTTATTTATTTTTTACATGGAGAACATCAAAATCACATGGATGGATGAATGGATGTATAGAGAAATTTGTTTCTTGAGTTACTTCAAAGTGATTAATGTAAATTATTTAGCTTTAAGCTTTTTAAATATTATGTCATTTAAGAAAAGAATATACATAAAATATGTTATTTTATATATATTTTGTATCAGCACTAATAATATGTATTATTAACTTCCTTAATTTTTTGATTTTGAGTTTCTAAGTCACTAATGATATTAGCTGCCAAAATGATGATTTAATCTCCTTTCTAATTGCTTCAAATTTTAGTGCAGTTTTCTTGCTCTATTTTATTTGCTCCTTTCAGAAAGAAATACAATAAAAGTTGTGAGAGCAAAGGTTGTTTCTGTCAGGCCTCTGAGCCCAAGCGAAGCCATCGCATCCCCTGTGACATGCACATATACGCCCAGATGGCCTGAGGTAACTGAAGAATCACAAAAGAAGTGAATATGCCCTGCCCCACTTTAACTGATGACATTCCACCACAAAAGAAGTGTAAATGGCCAGTCCCTGCCTTAAGTGATGACATTACCTTGTGAAAGTCCGTTTCCTGGCTCATCCTGGCTCAAAAACACCCCCACTGAGCACCTTGCGGCCCCCACTCCTGCCCGCCAGAGAACAAACCCCCTTTGACTGTAATTTTCCTTTACCTACCCAAATCTTATAAAACGGCCCCACCTTTATCTCCCTTCGCTGACTCTTTTTCTGGACTCAGCCCGCCTGCACCCAGGTGGAATAAACAGCCATGTTGCTCACACAAAGCCTGTTTGGTGGTCTCTTCACACGGATGCGCATGAAAGTTTCCCTTTATCTTACTTGAAGAGAATGTCTGTACTGTCAATTTACTGTGAAATATGACAAAGTATTTTTTGTTAGTTGATTTTTTCCTCCTGGTTAATTATTTCTGTTCAATATTTGCAGCTTTAAATTAAAAATGAATCATAAAAGATTTTAAATGATAAAAGCTCTAATACATGACTGTTATCAAAATCACAAATTTATGCTTATGATGAGATATAACTCCTGTGTCTTTATGTGCCAGATAGTATTCTAAAGTCTTGAAATATTTTGACATATTAAATCTCATAAAACTTCCTTGAAGTGAGTACAGGTATTACCCATGCATAAGGAAAGACAACTGAGGCACAGGCAAGTAAATTCTCCAAGGTGATACAGTCTCCAAGTAATCAGATGGGACATGTCCTCATGATTAATTAGGGGTCATGCTTTCTAAAAATTTATATATATAAATGAAATTTTGTGAAGTATGAGTTAAATTTATTATAAATGTCTTAATTTAGAATGATTATTTTAATTTGAGTTGCTTTAATTTTTTCATAAAGGTACAGTTAGGAAACTGGTGACTTATTCATTTGATTATAGAAGTACTATATCCAAGTTCAAATATAGAAAATGTTCAAATTCATTAAGTTACATTTTTTTCAGAAAGAAGACATTTTCAAGACATGAAATAATGCTGATTTCCTCTCTCTTTAAAGTACAATCGTTGTTTAAATTGCCCAAGGGCTCACTAGCCAGATTTACCTTTGGAATTTCAGATATTTAAGTTTCTGTACAATTTCACCATGATCTGGTCCACTGTCAATTCATAATAAGTGCTTTTTGGCACTGGACAAGTAAATCCCTTTAGGGAAATAAAGAGAAAGCAAAAGTTAGAAATTAAGAGAAACAGTCTGATTATTCTTGAAATATTTCCAAGTAATTCATGCCAGAACTGCCTTACCAGCATACTTGTCTCTCAAACCATATGAAGCCATCCCCTTCAGCTTGCTGACATTTCCAATACTTTAATTGGGACACCAACTCCTTATTATATTTTGCTTCAGGGATCCAATAGTACCTATGGAACGTTTTAAATCGAATAGCCCTCAGGTCAGTTCCTCCACTGTGCCCAAGTGATAATTGATGAATATGCTTGTCTTAATTCTTTACTTTAAATTGCTCCTTTTCTTTTTTGCTCCTCATGTTTAATTTTAAATTATTTCCTGCCTCATTCCATTAGATAGTTGATATCAGATTGCTAGTTCTTAGGCATTATACTACTTAACTTTAGTTAAGTGCTATGTTAAAAAAAAAAAGAAAGAAAGACAATAAGGTTCTTAATTCTACAAAGATGTAAAGAGGAATACCTCGTACATATAAATGTCTTAACAATCATCAAATGACCTTGTTAACTTAGATGATTGTCAAATAAGCCATGAAAAATGCAATGATATCTTGTTAATGATTCTGAAAATATCTAAAAAGTGACTAAACGCTAATGAACTTAGTAAGATTTCCTAATACAAAACCAAAACCAAAAAAAAGACTCGTTTGAAACATTAATAAAGCAAGGGAATAAAACAGATGATAACAAAAACTCAACGGAAATATCTTCATATACAAAAAAAATTCTAATTTAGAAAAAATATCAGCATATTTTTGAATGTTTTCTTAATAACTGTAACTATTTTTTCTAAGAAATTCATTCTGAGCAAAGCCAAAATGAAGTTGATGTATGAGAAAAATGACCAGTTTAAAACATTTTATTATTTTCCAGGATTATATAGTTGATTACATACACACTAGAAGACACAAAAATATTCAAACCAGCACTGATCATAATATCAAGAAGGAACCATAAGCCATGGACAGGAGAATAGATTGTTTCATTTTCCCACAGCAAAGTGTTAAACAATAACAATTACAGCTATCTGTAATAATATGATTAAATGTGAGGAACAAAATATTGGGCAAAAAAATGACTCTAAAGTTTACATGCAGAATAATATTTTCTAATAAATTTCAAAATAAGCAAATGTAAACGTTATATTTTTTAGATACATGTGTATATCCAGGAAAATTATAAAAAAGCAATGGATTGATAAACACAAAATCAAGATGATGGCTATGGGGGATGGAGCACGCATGGAACGGTAAAACAGAAAGAGCACGCCAGCAGGCCGAAGTCATCTGTCAGGTTCCAACTAAATTAAATTTAAGAAAGCATGCATTGTCCAATGGTGAATACATGTTAAAAACAAGATTTGAATTAAATCAATTGTATGCATCTGAAATAAAAAAAGAAAAATAATTATTGCCAAATGTGAAGAGAAAAATTGCAAACTGTGCTCTGAAATTGAAGTCACTGAGTTTCTATAGATAATAATGTTAATGCCAATGCAGTTACTTAAAAACAAAATTAGACTTTTAGAATTTCAGAGATGAAAGATGCCTAGGAAATCACCTACCCAATCTCTTCATTTTCATGGTAAGAAAATAAGGATGGATGTCAGAGGGGGGATAAATTATGTTATCCCATGTTTCCCAAGTTCACACAAGATAATGATTAATGAAAGAAAAGAACATGTGGGATCTGTGTTGAGATATTAGAACTTCATGCATCATTAGCTGTAGTTTTTCTAAGAAATTCCAGCTTTCATGGGGTTGGGGTTTGCATTGCTACAAACCTCAAAGTTCATGCCACATACATAGAAGGTAGGTCCACTTTTTCCACTTAAAAAAGAAACAGGATACGAGATTCAGAAACCATAACTGCATTCAAGGAATTCAGGTAATATGCGATTAATGACAATATTTACTGAAGAATCACTAAAATTGATAACAAAAGTTGTCCTAGAATATACTATGTAATCAATACATTATTACTGTCCTCAGTTTGAAATTTCACATGGAGGAAACAGATTGAGAGCATAGAACTCTATCCCTTTTCCTTACTCTTCCCAGCAAAGATAACCAGCATACAGTTTAAATTGAGGGATTCTTAATTAGGGAAAAATACTTTGATAAGTACACAGTAAGGTACAATTATGTGTGCAACTCTCTCTTTTAGGTGATGTGTAAAACAGAATAACTGAAATGAGAATTCTACACTCAGCAAGGAGAATATACACTCTACTCCAATGAGGAAAATATATATGTGTATATTTTTATGTGTGTGGATGAAGATAAATAGCAAAGATTCATAGGAGAAATGGAAAAAGAACCATTTGTATTAGAACAGGAAGAGATTCTGGTGAGTTGAAACAGGCAAAATTTTAGAGAAAGCACATTCATGCTCACCTTTGAAAGAAACAGCAGTTGAGGCCGGGCGCTGTGGCTCACACCTGTAATCCCAGCACTTTGGGAGGCCGAGGCGGGTGGATCACGAGGTCAGGAGATCGAGACCTTCCTGGCTAACACGGTGAAACCCTGTCTCTACTGAAAATACAAAAAATTAGCTGAGCGTGGTGGTGGGCGCCTGTAGTCCCACTTATTCGGGAGGCTGAGGCAGGAGAACGGCATGAATCAGGGAGGCGGAGCATGCAGTGAGCCGAGATCGTGCCACCGCACTCCAGCCTGGGCGGCAGAGCAAGACTCCGTCTCAAAAAAAAGAAAAAGAAAAAGTAAAAGAAAAAAAAGAAACAGCAGCTGAATACCTATCAATGATAGAGCACTATAAAATGGGAAAAGTACAGCAGAAAGAGGCACAAATATGGGGAGCTGGATCATGCGTACGAGCAAGAACAGTGTAGTTTATTACAAGACCAACGACTGAAAGCATTCCGTATGTGCTATTGTGGCTTGAATCTCTGGGCATCAGATACTACTTCAGGTTTTTGAGGAAGCAATTGATACAGAAAGGACTTACTCCTTGAGATTAATGCAGTATGAACTGAAGAATGAATAGACATTTCATAATAGAACAAAAACACAACAAATATAAACCATCTAGTATATCTGAGACAAAATTTCAGAATAAGATATATTCTCATCCGCTCCCCCTCAAAAAAATGAACTAATGACCCATTTCCAGCTCCATGATTCTATTTGAGTAGTTTAATATCCAGTGATATTAGCACAATTATTTCTTTCATATCAACAAGCACTAAGTTTAAAAATAAGCACTGAAGAGGACAATTATCAAACTTACAGAAAGTGCTACAAATTTCTATGAATGAAGTCAAAGATACTATAATCTTTTTAAAATTCATGCTGTTAACTCAAATTCATGTTATTACCATTGACTGTCTGGAAAATGGCTTTAAAAATATTTCCATAATTTTGAATGTAAAATATCCCAAATAATGGGAATTATCTTAGGAATACAATGTAGTTTTTTTAAAATTAGGTAACAAAATATTTAACAGTAAATCAAATTCCATTTGCACATGGCCAGCTCTTTGTTGCTTTTTTAAAATTTTATTTATTTTTAATTTTTTAATTTTAATTTTATTGTTTTAGGGACAGAATCTCGCTCTGTCACTCAGGTTGATGTGCAGTGGCACACCCCACTCCCAGCTAATTTTTATGTTTTTGAAGATTATGAGATTTCACTCTGTTGCTCAGGCTGGCCTGGAATGCCTGGCTTCAAATGATCCTCCCACCTTAGCTCCCAAAGCCTTCTTTCTTTTTTATACATGGATATCCTTTATGACAAGGACAAATCCATCTTCAGCATTCCACAGTTGTTGAATGAAGGAAAAAATGAATGGGAAATAAGTTGATTAATAAGCTAATCAGAGATAATCATAAGTAATAAGTTGATAAATTTTCATTTCTACAAATGACGTTCATTACATATGTTTGCTGAATAAAGCACTAATATTTTCTTCCTGTGACTTGGCACATTCTGCTCCCTCAATATTTTTTGTTTCCTGTCTCATCTTTTCCAGATTCAAATGCCTTTTCCTTCTTGAAAGATAACATCAGATAAATATAATCCTTTCTATATTAGTGGGAATTAATATTTTTTTCTTTTGCACTACAACAGCACTTTATCTGTAGTATTGCCTTGAACTGTGATTAGGGTTGTAAATGTTTTTCAGACTGCAAATTATTTAAGCACAATAAATCTCACATTCACATTTGTTCCCTCTCTGTCACCTACCATAGTGAAGGTTTCCAGTGAAGGAGTAGTGTGTCTGTGTGCCTGTGTATGTGAGAGCACAAATACATACACAGGAATAGATACCTATGTAAAAGTTAGCTCTTATTCATATAAATACATATGTATTGATTTTATTATATACACTAATCAAAACCACAGCAAAATGTATCCGATTTAGATCCTGATGTGCAGATTGGACTAGATGAATCTTAGATCCCTATCAGCTCCAAATTTCTATGATTATTAAGAAAAACTGCATATATCCATGGTTTCTCAATACTGACCAAACATGACAATCAATAATAAAATACTTTCAAAATAAAGACTTCCAGGTCACTTTCCTGGAGATGACAAGGTAGTAAGTCTGGAATAGTTCCTGATTTTTTTAAACTAGAGCTTGAAATGTACCCAACACTTAAACAGGATAATACCGGGGTAAAGGATACCATAACTACACTGACTTGATCATCACACATTCTATGCATGTAATAACATTTCACATATACCCCACAAATATGGACAAATATAATGTAGCAAAAAATAAAATAAAAAAATTAAAACCTTGCAGAATCTATTGCACTTTGCAGCCAGGATTCATAATCACTGCCATATATGCACTGTAGACATATTACATGTCTGTGATACTTTGTGAGCTTCTCATTAATTTTACATTGAGTAACCCATAGTTTTTGCATATTCTAAGGGGAAATATAAATTTTCCCTCTGAATAATTTCTTATTTATAAGATCCTTAAGGCTAGATAAGAGTAGTTTAAGTGCTATAAATATGCTTTCTGCTGAAAGAAAAAAGAAAGTGTACTCAATTACATTTTATACTTCTTCAGTATAAAATCTATCAAACTTTCATAGCTGGAGTGCCCTTGTGTGCTCTGATTCTGACTTGGATAATTTATGGGAATAATTTTATTTCATTTTTTTAAATCCAGATATATCTTCAAAACAGATTGAGGAAGTTCAAGAATATAAATATGTAGACACTTATTTCAAAAACGATGTATCTGTATCTGCTTATATAGCTTTGACCAATATTTAATTTATGTTATGAATGTGTATTATGAGTTGTATAATAACATTACAGCCTTTAGGATTTTCTCTTCAAATTATTAAAATGTTTTATAATGAATGTTCTTGCATATTATCACAAAATATCACATATATTTGAAATATTAGCTGGGTCCTCTTAAAGCAAGACCATTGTCTTTTTGACTAGAAAATGATTATATAAGGCATAGATTATATAATCTATGTATACATAGATCTCTATAAAATATGAATGCTCTTTTCTAAAGTTCACACATTGTTCTTAATCAATAGGAATATTTTTCATCACTGTGGTCACCAGATGGTGGTTCACTGTCAGATTTACTAAACTAGAGGTTAAATACATGCATTCCGAGACAATATTCCCAAGGCAGACTCTTCTTCATCTCTTCACTTTCTAATTTCCATCCCTTTCAGGTAGAAATTGCTTTCAAAAAATGATAATTGGTTGTGCTTTTCAGCACTGAAGTGTTTCCTTCAGGTTAAGACTGTCTTTTACATTAAGACATACAAAAACAATACCCTAACTTTTCCTCTCCTTCTATCTCATCATTTGTAAATGTTATTTCATGAATTTCTTTATATTATTTTCCAAGAATCCCAAAGCTTCTCTGCCTCTGCATATTACTTTTATTTAATGTTTTTATTTTACTTCTTTCCTCCTCTCACTCTAATTCTAATTCTTGCTAAAGAAATGCTCTGCAGCATAGTGTATAAAACTCAGCATTATAGCTAAAAGTCTCCTCATAAATGACAGGAAAACAAAACACTTTGGACAATAATTCCTTCATCTGCAATGAGATCTGCAAAAAGGATAGAATAGCAACATTCTACAAGTATTCTTTCCGCATGATTGTTGTATGGATGTGTTTGATTTTTACTATATTTGGAATTTAAAAGTTATTCTTCATAAATGTATATGTATCACCATGCCCTTCAATTAGAACTTTCTTTCTCCTCCTGTCTACCCTTTTTTCTTCTGTTTTTCTACTTAGGATTTTGTGACCTTTACAATATTATATTATGGTGTCTGTATCTTAGGAACTTCATCTTGTTCTGACACCATTCTCCATCTGCAGAACAGGATGTCTCTATTTTCATTGTACTTTTGCCCACAAATGCAAGGAACGGTGCTATTAATCAATACAATGAGGAAAGAAGGAAGAAAAATAATTGGAGAAGAGGTCTTTGATTTTGGACATCTTGACTTTGAGATCTCTAATCTATGTAGACATTGTTAGTAACCCAACAGAAGTAAAATTAAGGAACATTACCACTACCACTAATAACAGATGTACTCTTCAAGAAGGAGAGTCATCTTTCTTTATTCCTTAGAATGCCAATGCCTGTTAATTATCAGATTTCTAATAGAAATTCTGGCCAAGTAGAAAGATCCCACAGCATGAACATGGGGTAAAGGTAGATTATAAGAAATCATTGATGACGCCCAAGAGATAGTTTCTGTAATAAAACAGGGGTCAGGTTTTAAGCATAAGAACAAATAAAAGATGAGAAATTATGAATTCCAGAAATAAAAATGTGCAATAATTGTTGTTTAGCTCACAAGCAGACACAAAAGTTAAAGTTAATTCTTGTTCAGCAATTTTTTTTAAATGCATGTGAGAAATCTATTAGTTTCCAGATCCTTTGGAGAAAGCGAGCAAGCCACAGATTTCTAGTAATAATCAATATTTACTGCAGTCTATCCATATATTAAAACTAATAAAAATGAATGCAGTATGTGCTTCTGAGTGCAGATAAAAACATATTATCCTAGAGCTATCAAAAAGATAATAAATACCAGTGAGTTTAATGAATTTTACATCTTGATCATAGCTCTACCTGCTTAATTCATATTTTTAACTTTTAAAATTTCTTAGTCTCCTTTAAGCCTGGCTGTTTGGTTAAAAAAATAAAGTAAAACGATCTTAGGTATATTAATAAAGCATATATGATAACTATTCAGGAAAGAAAATGGCCAAGATACATTATATGTAATAGTTTAACATATTACATTTAGATATTGTCCAAATTTATGAGTGTGTTGAGTTCTAAAATTTAGTTTAAGATTTTGGCCGGGCGCTGTGGCTCACGCCTATAATCCCAGCACTTTGGGAGGCCGAAGAGGGCAGATCGCGAGGTCAGGAGAACAAGACCATCCTGGCTAACATGGTGAAACCCCATCTCTACTAAAAGCACAAAAAATTAGCCGGGCGTGATGGCCCCTGTAGTCCCAGCTACTCGAGAGGCCGAGGCAGGAGAATGGCGTGAACCAGGGAGGCAGAGCTTGCAGTGAGCCGAGATCGCGCCATTGCACTCCAGTCCGGGAGACAGAGTGAGACTCGGTCTCAAAAAAAAAAAAAAAAAAGAAAGAAAGATTTTATATGGAGTTTTTAATCTATTTTCTGATAAATTTTTATTGTGATCATGCAGCAAATGCCACTTGCTTCATTCATTTATGTAAAAAATTTATATTCACTATATTTTCCAAGTGCTATGTTAGTGCTGAAGACACAACCATGTACAAGATTGGCATGATACCTTGTATGCCATTTGCTAAGGTATTATTGGCATATTAATAAAATAATACATAGCTATTTTTAATATGTGATCATATATAAAATACCGTTATAATAAAATATGCTCAAAGTTACATTTTGAAATGCCATAAGGACATTCATTCAAATGCAAAATCTGACCAAAGATTGCGTGTTTAGGTGATAATTAGAACACTACCGGGTAACGGAAATTGAGACTCCCAGGGTTCTATGGGATTCTAGCTCTTTCAAAGTTAATGACAAGAATGAAAAATAAATTTTAACGTCTTAGTAAAATATGAGAATATAGTATATACTTTTTGGTCTCCCTACATAACTCAGTGATCCCTATTCTATGAAAAATGGGCTTCCCTCTTCCGTGGATGGATGATGGCCCCCATGACTCCACGGTTACCGCCTTTTGCCATCATCAATTTGATTAGGGATGAAGAAGTAAATAAACTGGAAAGCAAATTCTAAGCAACTCTAGATAATCAGGTACTCTGTCAGGAAAACAGAAGTCTTTAAGACTGATAAAAAAAAATGTATAATTCTGGGTTCATCTGTCCATCACTTCATCTTTAGCATTTTTCAGCCCTTTGCCACATATCTGTGGCCTGTGTAAATTATAGCTCCAACTTCTGTCTCTGGCAGTATTGTTCAATACTAATATTTAGTCCTAGCAGTTCATCTCTATCAGAAGTTCTTTATTGAGTTTCATCTCTTGTGCCATGATGGGCACCCAGTCCTCAGGGCTTCTGGTATTAGTTGGTTAAGGAAAGTAAATGCCACGAACAGATCCAATATGTTAAAACACTTAGGTGTTTGTCAATGTCAGATGAAAAATAATAATTTATAGCCTGTACCATCATGAGGGAGTTTCTAAGGCTTTTTCAATTTTTTAAGTAATGAAATCCTTCCTATATTTATTCTCCATTTGTAACCCATTTATAAACCATGCATTAGTACAACAATTATGATTTGGTAATTCTTTTAGTTTCTACTATTTCTCTCCTAATGAGAGTAGTGATCCCCAAATGCATCATGATTTCTTCTGAGTAGCTCCCTACTCCCTTTCATGACAATACTCTGATAGAGGACACCGTAAAGGTGTTCTCAAGAATCATTTCTAAATAACAATTTAATCTAGATTTCATTTTAAGTCCAAAATCCAAGCAGAAACCCCAATGTGCTACCAAAGTTCAACTGAAACAGGTTTTTCCCTTATTCCACATGTTTTCCGTTCAATAGGTATTTTCTCGCTCCACACAAATAAAACATCAAAAAGGAGCTACATGATTTTTTGCTGTTTCTGAAAGAGATGTCAGAGGACGACTGCATTTTATGACACACAGTAAAATGTCCTAAAAATCCTTTAAACTAACCTGTCTCACCAGAGTCCTGAAAGCAACTGGTCAGAAATCTTGTTGTTTATCTTGCCCACACTCTTTTCCCACACATGTCAGCCTATACTATGTTCATTTGGTTTGTTAGTTCCTCATTCAACCTCTGCTCCTCAGTCTTATGACCTCATTCCAGTTTCTAGTATTTCATATGCTTATCTGAGCTGCAGATACAGTTCTTTGTTTATTTCAGGATTTTTCCTTCTATTTTACCTAATTTTTGTATTTCATTTATTGGTCTTCTTTTATCTGTCTTCTGTATTGATCATTTTTTCTCTTAATGGATGAACTATTAGATTCCCTTCATTAACCTCTGTAATTAGCTCAAGATTTTCCCTTCTCCTGTTAATTTGGTTTTTGGCTCTGGCCAGTCTTACCAGCTAACTTGGGCATCTTTGCCCATATCTTCTAGTTGCTCTGATAGAGCATATGCTGGTTGCATTGCTCCCTTTTTGTACTGACTTCACCACAGAGTTTCAGTGAGAGAGACATGTGCATTGTACATTTTCTGCAGCCTGAAAACACAGAAGTGAGGGAAAGGGAATGAGGTCTCCTGCTGAAGTAGTCCCAGCTAAGACAGCTGACTTCTGCTCTCTCTCCTACTGTCTGTCTACACTAAGGACCATTTAGCCCATGGTGACTTCCTCTATGGAATTGGCACTTTGACTGAATGGAGTATATTTGCTGGTGCTTCCTGCTTTTACCCTGGGCAACTCTCTGTTGCAGAAATATACAGGGCTAATGTTGCTCAGAGTTTTTCTTCGACGCTACTACAGCCTGCCTACTCAATCTCTTATTCTTTTCTCTTTGAATTATAGTGTCCCACTAATGTTTCTCAAAATGTTGACAATTCACATTCTTTCCTCAGTCCTGCCAAATAAGGTGGTCAGTAACTATTATTTTCTAATGTCCATCGTAAGCTTCTTTAACCTTGTGTCATTCTATCAGCATAATTCATACAAATCACAGATAATGCTTGTAAGCCTTGTTAACTGACAATTATTGCAACCTTTATTGTATGTCCTATTGTATCTTTTTGAGTAACTAAAATCATAACATCCAATTTTATTTCACTTAAATGAAGTTAAGAGTTGGTTATAATGACAGTTATGGCAATAATATGTAACCAACTATACAAAAATAATGCCTAGATGGAAATAAGAGTATGTTGTTCATAAATACCTTGAGATTAAGTCATTAAAAGAGATGATTATACAATATTACATGTCTGAAAGGAGAATGAGAATAATTCTGTTCTGCCTGACAACAGACCTTGTATAAGTCAGTTAGCATTGCTGCACCACTCAGTTTTCCTACAGGTAATGCGTGTAAACGGACTACAGGACCTGCAATGAGAATTCCAGATAACAGTTCTGTAATATGAATTGTCTACTGCTTTTACTGTTTCATTGATTGTTATTCTAAAACTAGTTAAACATACACATTCTTGACTTCATATGAACTTCACATAGAAGTAGATATATTTCAGGAGAAAAATATACCTATGTTTTTATGCTCTATTTCAATGTAATATAATTAATCATTGTCTAATGCTATTTTTGGCTTTCAAAAGTTTATAAACAAGTAAAAATTTAAATCTCAAACCTCTCTTTACAGACGGTTTTGATTTGACATTAATTTTTACCTTTTTTCACAAATATCTTACAGTATAAAATTTATATTTACTATTACTGCTGCTGCTGCTGTGACTACTACCAGTATTACTGCTATGCACACCTACTTAATGTTTCATATTTTTCAAAATTATTTTCATTTGGTACTTATGCTGTAGAATAGAATATAAGAATGGCTTTTCATTTGGTACCTCATATGCAGGCATTTGCTTTCTTTTTGTTCGACTTTGTAACAAATGCCAGGGGAAAAGACAGGCTCTTTGTTACCTATATAGAATTTGTGTAGGGCAGATAAAAACCAACCACTCTTGCATCAGGGGAGGATGCAGATTTTTTTTTGAGATTCTTATTTATAAAATCTGACAGTGTTGGGGAAAGTAAGAATTGTTATAATGTTAGATCGAGTTTCATTTATTTTCAAAATAGATTTATTGTATTTTCATACTCAGCTTCTGATTTCTGCCTTGATCATTCAGTGAAGATTTTAATCTTCCCACAGGTAATAAGATTCACAGGTCAATTCTGAGTATAATCTCAATATGTTACCAGGTAATATGATGTTATGATAGATGTTTGGTCATTTTATTTTCACACTGAATAAAAATGGTGCTCACACTAGGAATGGGATGGGGAACATTTGCATCAAAATTATTCATATAAGCAAAATTTTTTCCTTCAGATAATTTTCAGAACTGAAAAGACACTGTAGAGCAGAATTTTGAGCTTATGAATGAATATTACCATCTCCTAATATAACTAATAATTTTGTTATAGTTTTTTCTAATAATTAAATGAGACTCCTATAGTAGAGTGAGTTTATGTAACCACATATATGAGTTGAAAATGACACATAAACTACTGAACAATTCTTTAGGCATATATTAAGCATTCAATGAATGACAGACACTTTTTGTGGTCTGTTTTCTTCCATATGTCTTTCTAAAATTCATAATATTACCCAAGGTGCCACTAGAGCTGCCTCTCAAAGTGAAAAGTCCTGCTACATACGGTGTAATATGCTCATCAACTATTGTCATACATGTTTCTCTTTGAACATTGATCCACTTAGATTGCCTTTTCTAGGCACCCACCTAAATTATAATCATATTTCTACACTTAGCCCATCCATTTTAGTGCATCTTTTCTATGAAGAGATGTCTCATCCTTTCTTTGCAGTTTCTCTCAAACCACAACTTTTATGCCTGTTCAAAATGCTTCTGGAAGTTCGTCAGAACACATTTTCCCACTAATTTATTTAATTTGTTTGATGAAGTGGTCTCCTGTACTTTGGACTTTTCAGGATATAACTACTTTTATTCTAATTAGAGGTCTTTCTTCTCATCTCAGTGATAGTCTCAAACCATCATTCCTCAGTTATACATTTTTCTATTTTTGAATGGTGTTTCTAATCTCTACAGGCAACAGCTCTCCTAAATAATAGCAAAGGGTCTGAACCACATACACTCTCCTATACAGCACTTGTGTAATTTCAGCTGTCTCCTCCCTTTTTTTCTATTTTTAAACTGCTTTTACTTCCGTGTACATCTAGGGGTTGTATCTGTCTGATTATTCTTATCTTTGCTTTCTCATCCAGTTTTACCTCTCTAGGAACCTTTCCTTTTCTCTATAAAATGGACTTTTCTCCAAAACATTAAAAACACACAACCACTAGCAACACACACATATTCATTTTCCTTTAATGTACTGTCCTTTCATTAACTGTTTACCATTTGCTTCTTTGTAAAAACCCTCAAATAATTGAAAAGGAGCTACTATATTTAGATTCTATATTTCCCCTGCAGATACTTTGAATCAATTGCTTAAAGATAATATTCTAAATCAACTCAAAGTACTATTTTAGGCCACATTAAAATTCATCTTGCTCTGAAATTATTTATTATCAATTTTCAGTCAACATAATGTCTTCAATTCTGGCATATCTTAACACTCACTCTACATTTATAATGATGACTCGCTGCACATTCTATCCATCTTTTAGCCTCCAAATACACTTTTTAAAAATAACCTAATAAATTTTAAAAAGTTCTGCCATGATTAAGTGGTTAAAAAAAAAAGTATTTTCAGTTGGCTTGCTAGCCTAACAAAACAATTAAAATATTGACATTAATTAAGAAACTGATATATTTTGGTAAATAATATTTTTACTTTATTATGTTGAAATGTAAAACATTTGAGAAATAAAACTTGAATATCAAAATTAATCATTGCTATTACCATAAGAAAAAAATGGTATTTTTTATAATTAAATATGATCTTTTCAATATACCTAGGACATTGCTTTAACATTTGGTATGTGGTTTTGGTTTTCTCAAAATTATGGCAAGCCATTTTCAGATTTCACATTCTATTTGTTGGAAAGTAGCAAAAACATGCACCTTGTGTTTCTTTTTATGAAACTTCAGAATTGGCTAAAGATAGTCAAACATTTAAATATCATGAGTTACTATATACTGATTCCTTTTGTAAAAAAGGGACTCACGATCATAGATCAGATGAAGAATGGTACAATATTAAGCTATTCAAAGCTACAGAAAAAAACTTACTTGCTGGACTTCCTTTTTTTTAATAATATGCATGTTTAATTAACTGATTGAGTAGCCACAAATGCAGATTAGAAAGTAGTTTCATGAAATTTAAAAAAAATCAAAATTAGTAACTATTTTATTTAAAAATACTAAATTGTACTACTCATTTTTTCTTAGTTTTGATATAGTCTTTTTCTGTAGAGAGAAAGAAATTTTCCATTCACAGCAGCTCATAAAACTTCTTGTCTTTGTAATCAAGTTAAAACTAGGGGAAATGACTTGCCTTCATCAGCAGGATACCATTTTATTAAATTCAATCAAATGTTCTATTTACACATTTCAATCCTCAATAAAATCCAATTTTATTATTTGAAACCTATAATCTTTGGTGAAATTGAATAAGTGTATTTCACCAAAGCTGAAGTGCTCTGTTATATTAATCAGCTAGACAAGATTCTATAAAAAGGTGGAGAAGGGTGGAGTGAAGGCAGCTTGGTAACGGTCTGTATTTTGCTAAACTGTGTTAGTCCTCTATTATAAGTTAATCAATGTAAACACATATCTCAAAGTTTTGATTAAGTATCACTGAAATGCAAATGCTTTCATCTACTTTTTATGTTTTATTTTGAACGTATATTCATATACGTTCAAAACATATATTAGAGAATACTAATATTTTAATGTATTTAAAGTACAGAACCCATTTATTTAGCCTATAGAAGCACAGGCATCATCTACTTAGGAATTCTAAGGAAAAAAAATAACATAAAATATAATTAATAAAAGAAAGCACACCCAAGTTACAGTGCTTCAGAATATAATTAATTAAATTATGCCATGAGAAGAATAAGCAAGTCTCAATAAATTTAACCCACGAGGGCATCAATCCAGAGCGGCAACCATCCCCTGTATAGTTCTCCTTCATGCCCCTGTGGACTTTCTCTGAGAAAGCCTACTGGGAGATTGGGAGTGTTTCTCCTTTGCCAGTAGAGCAGAGCAAATAGCACTGGACTATGAGTCAGAGGCCTTGTTTACAGTTAAGGATTCAGAGCTAACTGTCTGTATAACTTTGGGAAAGTGATTTATGGCATTTGAGCCTCAGCAAGTATGCTACTAGTTCTCATGCCTCATCTGTGGCAGATAGAACTAACTGATTATGACATGCTTCACATATTCCTTTTCTTGCACAGTGGTCCAGGAAGCAAGTTCCAATCAGCTTTAGACAGCATTGCGTTTTTCAACTTAAATTTTTCAAAGATTGCCATCCTAAGACTGGATAATTTCTAAAGTTGTTACTATTTCTAGCATTCCATAACTCTAAATGCCCCAATATGATTAACTGATTCCTGGTATCAATACCGTATTGGCTCCAAAGCTCTCATCTCTCTAGATAATCCTCATGCTATTTATGCATGGGTTTTGGTGCTTCTTAGTTCAATGTTCCTTAATCTGCTTGAGTTCTCTAGATTCTGATTAATAAAACTGAAGTTTTTTAAAGGTGTATATACATATATATACAGACATACAGTCATGTGCCACATAATGACATTTTGGTCAATGATGGACCACAAACATGATGATGGTCCCCTCAAATTACAATGAAGCTGCAAAATTCTACTGCCTAGTGACATGGTAGCCATTATAATATCATAACTCAATGCATTACTCAAGTGTTTGTGGTGATTCTGGTTTAAACAAACCTACTACACTGCCAGTCATGGAAAAGTATAGTGAATACAACAATGTTCAGTTCAGAATACGTCATGATAGTCAACAGCTATGTTGCTGGTTTATGTATTTTATATGTTATAATTTTTATCATTATTGTAGAGTGTACTTCTACTTATTTAAAAAAAAGTTAACTGTAAAACAGACTCAGGAAGGTCCTTCAGGAGGTATTCCAGTGTTGTTATCATCAGAGATGACAGCTCTATGCTTGTTATGGCCCCTGAAGGCCTTCCAGTTG
This sequence comes from Pongo pygmaeus, assembly GCF_028885625.2. NCBI lineage: Eukaryota > Metazoa > Chordata > Mammalia > Primates > Hominidae > Pongo > Pongo pygmaeus. The sequence goes on from NC_072376.2 coordinate 79,292,248, forward strand.
GGCAAGATGTGGAGGTGAAGTGATATGGACACTCCTGACCCTGTGTAGGCAAAGGCTAGTGTGTGTATTTGTGTCTTAGTTTTACCAAAGAAGTTTAAAATGTAAAAAAAAAAAAAAAAAAATTACATGGAATAAAGTCTATACAACAAAGATACAAAAAGGAAAATATTTTTATACAGCTGTACAAAATGTTGTGTTTGTGTTTTACACTAAGTGTTTCACAAAAGAGTCACAAAGTTCAAAACATTAAAAAATTAATATAGTAAAAAGTTACAGTAAGCTAAGGGTAATTTATTATTAAACAGAAATACATTTTTATTTATAAATTTATTGTAGCCTAAGTGTACTATATTCTATAAAATCTACATTAGTGTACCATAATGTCCTAGGCCTTTACATTCACTCACACTCACTCACCAACTCACCCAGAGCAACTTCTGGTCCTGTGAGATCTATTCATGGTGAGTGACCTATACAAGTGTACAATTTTTGATCTTTTATACCGTATTTTTACCAAACCTTTTCTTTGTTTAGATGTGTTACATATACAGATACTTACCATTGTGTTACAATTGCCTACAGGTTTCTGTACAATAACGTGTTTTACAGGTTTGTAGCCTCGGAGCAATAGGTTATGCCATAGAGCCAAGGTGTGTAGTAGGCAGTATCAGCTCGGTTTGTGTAAGTACACACTATCGTGTTGGTACAATGATGAAATCACCTAATGACACATTTCTCAGAATATATTCCAACAGCTAAGCCATGCATGACTCAGGTATATGTAGCATATACCCTACGTATGTATACATAAATGTAGATATGTGTGTGTATGCATATGTGTGTGTTTTTGTGTGTGTATCTGGAGTTTGAAATAAAGCTGAATACTTATAAGTTTAATTATAATATTAAAAATACAGGAGTCATTTATTTCAATTGGCAGTAAATGATAGCTCGGTGATATTTACAAATAATTCATAATTTAAGGAAGAAGAATTATGTAGGATGTCTTTGGCTTTGAGAAATGCTTCTTGGAGTAATTACTCTGTGCCGTAGAATGGTGGACATGTTATTCTAACCCAATCAATCCCCTTGAATGTTTATTCATCGCTTAACTACCTTTAGAGCATAAAGTAAGTAAATGTGACATAAGTGACAAAACATTCCATTAAATAAGTTTTCTTATTTGGTTTGGCAAAGTGCATTACAACTGGCAGTGTGTATTTTGTTGGATTTCAATTCAAGAGTTTTGTCAAGAAGCAATATGACATGTCAGACAGACCAATGAACTTAGAATTAAAAGACAAAGGTTCAAATCTTGTCACTGATCAAATGCAAGGATAGATTTAGAAGTACTTTTTTAAACATAAAAATTATATAGATGCTTGTTGTTAAAAATACACACATAATTATAATAACATGTGGTGGCATTTTATATTAAAGATAACAAAAATATGGCTCTCACATAGTATTCAGTCATAGAAAAAAGTGAATCATATTATTAAAATTGTTATTATATGTAATAGATGCTCTCAGGTTGTGTGTTTTGTGTGTGCATGTGTAGTAAGTTAAAGAATTAGAACATAAAATCATAAGTGTTCTTTTATTTGTAAGTGAGTAAAACTGCAAAATGATCAGAAGAGATGTAGGTGATGAATGTGAAGGGGAAAAATAAAATATGGTGTATTACCTCTAAAATATTTTAATTTCAGTTTAGTTATATAATAGCTATCCATTATTAGGATTTTTTAAGTTGCAATTTGATATTTTCAAATCTATTTTTAATATACAGATTTTGAAATATATTCAACGAATTGGTGAATCACTTTATTATCACAGCAGATATCCAAAGAGCCACTAACAATTTAAGTTATTAATATTTATATTCAGACTATTGAAAACTTGGACCATTATGCTCTCATAGACTTTTCATAGTATAACAAAATATATACATTTATTTGTTCATAAAGCTTTCACATGCCTATAATTTGCTGCATTCCTATTGCAAAAAAGTAAAATAGATATTAATTATTTAAGAAAAACTCTTTAGTCAAATACTATCCTAACCCCATCCCCCAATATATACCTCAAGATAGAGAAAAAAAACATCATATTGACACAAATATGGAGAGAAATTTTATCATTTCTCTTGCTAGCAATTCACGTTTACATTATAAAATGCCAAAATACTATGGCCCAGTTATGGGAAAATGTTATCAAAAATAACTAACTACAGTCCTCAAGGCACAAAGCATATGAATAATTATATTAACATGACTTTATCCACATACATTTGGTTATATAATCCAAAGTGCTTTCTCTGTTCCCAAAGTGCTTAAATCAACATTGTTTTTAAAATTAATAATAATAGATAATAGATAACAGATAATATATCATGTAGAGAGAACTTAAGTGACTTAGCCAATGCCACAGACCCATCAGCAACCCATGTTGGACTAAAAACCATCTTCTCTCTCTCCCTCCATTTCTTCTTCATTTAATAATCATTTATGTATTTGGCACTTGTACCAGGTGCTGAGAAATTCATAGATAAATGAGAAGCTCTAGAAAATTACTAGATCTGTTGCCTTCTCCTCTTTGGTGAATGGAATAAAGCATCTGAAATGTAGGATTTAAGGCCCTGGTTAATCAACAAATTGAGCAGTGTCAAACAAAAGAAACATGATTTTAATAAGTATGAAGATGAAAATGGAAATAATAAACCACACCAGATATGAAGGTTGACAAAGTGGTATGCATATTAAGATTCTTGCCATTTAAGTGTGTATGGAAAGGAATCCATCTGTGAGATACACAAGTGAGATAGATGTGTTTCTTTGATAAGATAATGGGTGAGTTTTAAAATAAACCTAAATTAGTTAAGTTCGACATACTACCTACTATATGGAAAATTTCTTATTTTAGTTAAGGAAATGGTCAAGCATAACAATACACACACAAACACACACACACACACACACACACACATATTCTATATACTGGTTTTCAAATAGCCATTTTCTTTTCTATTCTGTTTTCTTTAATTTAGAATACTGCCTTTGTTAAGAAAGAAGAATCTTAAAATGCAATAACACACCTTACTGAAGAAATTTATTTAAAATGATATAATCTGCTATTTGTCTTATTTTATATTGTGAGTTTCCACTGAGTGCTAATAAGTGCCTGCCATTGAAGAAGTTTGCATTTAACATCTGTCACCAGCATCCAGCAACTGCACCTACAGGAAACTGTCAGAGAGATTGTTATTCTCCTTTGTAACACCCTGAATCTGTCTCATATCATTTACATACAGATAGTTACAGGCATTCATCATTTCATTATGCTGATGACTTCACTATTCTGATGTATAATGTCTCTTTAATGAGCCTCAAAAAATACAATATTCCTTGATTTATGACTGCTTAACTGAAAAATTATACAAATTGGCAAAAAAACTACTCATAATGTATTTTCATTTTTCCTTTACATTACACTTATATTTAACAGTGACTCATGAGTTAAGATCACGCTTCTTTGACAAAAGAAATGATCAGAATATGACTTCTTAGGTTTTAGTACCACTGCGGTTTATATGCATATTTAAAGCTGCATAGTAAAACAGTGCTGACACTAAAAATTAACCAATTAAAATCGATCACTGTTTTCCCCATGAAAGGCTGTGTGTTGGACAATCACTATCAATATCACTCTAAGTTTGATAAGGCTTCTTTGCCTTTAGTGAAGGTCATCACCCCGTATTCACTTTTCTCTGTTTTGAAAGTAAACATTAAGTACATTGACACCAAAGAGAACTCTATCCCGCAACAAAGAAGTAGTCAAGAAAGAGAAAAATATAGGAGTCAATCTGAAATAAAGACAGAAGCTTAAAAAGAGCTAGCAGTTGCTGTGACTGTCACTACTTGCTTAATTCTAGGCCCCTCTTGGCATGCCAGACCCAAGAAGGTGTCACCAGCTTTGTTTTCTATTCTCTTAAAAGCTATGCCATTGAAGGTGATGAAAAATGTTCTATTTATTACTTAAAAGTCATTTCCCAAAAGAAGCTGGTTTTTCCTCCAAACAGGTAAGAGTTCCAAAGAGGTATAAATTGTTCACGTGCTGCCAGCTTTTAAAAGTAGGAAGCTTTCGAATGTAGTGGAAAATCACATTAGAATGAACACTATATACAATTAAGGATAAGGACTAACGTTGATTCACAGAAGAGCTCATGAATCAGCGTAAGGCATACCGAAATAGAACAAAATTTAGGAACTTGCATCCTTAGATTTGCTATTACCCTCTCTTAAGTTTAACTTCCATTCAACACAGCTGAGATTATTTGTAACTCTATATTTTTAAAAGAACAGTAAATCAGGCTAAATTAGCCTGGAATCATCAAAAAAAAAAAAAAAAAAGAGTGGTTCAGGTTAAATAAAAGAAAGCACAGGACTGTTTTCATTTAGAAACTTGTGATACAATTGTATATAGAACTCTTAATAAAACATATAAGTTATATACACTACCAGTCTGTAAAAAAAATCCATTTATAAAATATACACAGGAAAATTAGCCCTATTACTGAACACTACTTTTTCATTTCCTAGCTTTATTAATACCTTTCAGGCTCATCATAAATTACTTTTGGTTATATCTAAATTTGTGACTAACCCACAGAGAGAAAGGATAATAACCAAAATTGAGAAATATGAAGTAATTTGATTCCAATTCTTCAGGTTAAATAAAACTAAAAACTATTTAAATCAACTTAGCATCAAACAAAAAACTTCCTTCAGTGACTAGTTGTGTATTTAACAAAAATATTTCTATACATACACATTTCAAATAGTAAGATTCATAATATGCATGCCATGTTATCAATTATCATATCTAGTGTGCTTTATACTTTGTTTTAACATACATATTTATTAAAATCATACTTTTTTGTTTAAGGCTGCTTAGGAAGCAGATGTGATAGTTTTATTTCTCTTTGTAAGTTAGATCAGTGTTAGAAAGGTTTTCTATTATTATTTAAAGGTCTATATTAGGTTGTCACATCTTATATTAAACAAAGAATCCACTCATGGTTTATATTTAGGTAAAATAAGATTTCCACTTCACCTAAAGAATATAAGATGTACCATAGAATAGATAACAAAAAATATTCCAAACATCTTTGTGCCAACGAGATGTTTACAGTTTTAAGATAAAAAAAAAGTCTTACTGCCAAACACCTTGGAACTGATCAGCTGTTTGTTTATAATTTTAGGCCAGAAAGGGTCTTGATTTTCCACTTTTAACTAAGTTTTATTTTAAGAAAATGGATAAGTGCTAAAGTCATTGAGACGATAAGGCATCATCTCCCTGAGTATCATATTTACAAAATTGCCTAGAGAAATATCAATCACTTCCTCTTTATTCCAGTCTTCAATTATGTGTTTATCTCTAGGCCTCTTTATTGACAAAGCCAACTGATTTACACCAAATAAAAATAATAGCAAACATTATAATGAGTTCTCACTGTAATTTATTTTTACGTACATTTTATAATAACACCTAATACTCATAATAACCCTCTAAGATTGGTACTATTGTTACTCATATTTTAGAGATGGAGAAACTGAAGTTCTGAGAAATTAAGTCACAGTGTAAGTCACACAGCCATTAAGTGGTGCAGCTGGCTCTGAAGCCAATGTCTGCCTGAATCTCATCTTTTGATTGGGGTGAGAATTGTGCCTCCAATTTTATTGTCTCTTCCATACATCTTCAACCTCACTCTCATTCCTGGCACTTTTTAAGCTTCATACCTCTCCCATTAAAAACAAAAACAAAAAAATCCCAGCTTCGTTTGTTGGGGTGTCCTTTCCCCAATGTGTGTTCTTGGAATTTTTTTCAAAAATCACTTGGCTGTAAGTACTTATGTTTATTTGTGGATTCTCTATCTGTTCCATTGGTGCTTGTGTCTACTTTTATGCCAGTAACATGCTGCTTTGGTTGCTATAACTTTGTAGTATATTTTGATGTGGTGACACTTCCAGGTTTTTTTTTTTTTTTTTTTTTTGCCTAAGATTGCTTTGTCTATTCAGAATCCCTCATAGTTCCATATGAATTTTAGAATTTTTTTTTCTATTTTAGTAAAGTATGTCATTGGTATTTTGATAGGGATTGCATTGAATGTGTACATAACTTTGGGTAGTATGGACATTGTAACAACATTAATTTTTCCAATCTATGACAATGGGATGACTTTCCATTTATTTGTGTCTTCTTCAGTTTCTTTCATCAGTGTTTTATAGTTTCATTGTAGAGCTCTTTCATCTCCTTGGTTAAATTTATTCTTAGGTATTTTATTTTTTGTAGTTTTTATAAGTGAGATTGTTTTCTTGATTTCTTTTTTAGATGTTTCACTATTGGCATATAAAAACAGTACTAATTTTTGTATGTTGATTTTTTATCTTGCCACTTTACTGAATTCATTTATTAATTTTAACTTATTTTGGTGGAGTCATATGTATGAGCATGTCATCTGAGGACAGAGACAATTTTACTTTCTCCTTGCAAATTTGGATGATGTTGGACAAGCTGGATATTCACATGCAGAGGAAAGATTCTAGACTCTTATCAATAACATTATAAAAAATCGACTCAAAATGAATTAAAGACTTCAATGTAAAACCTGAAACTATAAAACTACTGGAAGAAAACATAAAGGGAATGTGCTATGGCATTGGTCTGGGAAAAATTTTTCAAACAAGTACTCAAAAGTCCAGCAACAAAATCAAAAACAGACAAATGGGATTTCTTCAATCTAAAAAGCTTCTGCCCAACAAGAGAAACAATCAACAACGTGAAGAGAAAATCTATAGAATGGGAGAAAATATGTGCAAACTATAGATCTGACAAGAGGTTAATGTCTGGACTATATAAGAAACCTTAACAACTCAATAGAAAATAATCCAATTAAAAATGATCGAAAATGTTTTAAATGGTCAAAAGGTGTGACTAGACATCTCTCAAAAGAAGACATACAATGATATACAGGTAAATAAAGAAATGCTAAACATCACTAATCATTACGGAGATGAAAATCAAAACTACAAGAAAGCATCACCTCACCCCACTAGAATGGCTACTCTCAAAAAGGCAAAAGGTAACAAATGCTGGCAAGGATGTGGAGAAAGGGGAACTTACATACACAGTTGGTGAGAATGCAAATTAGCACGGAAAAAAAATTACAGAGGTTTCTCAAAAAATTAAAAATAGAACTACCATATGATCCAGCAGTCACACAACTGGGTATATACCCAAAAGAAATGAAATCAGTATTTAGAAGAGATATCGATCTACAGCCCCATGTTTATGGCAGCACTGTTCACAGGAACTAAGATATGAAATCAACCCAAGTGTCCATCAACAGATGAAAGAATAAAGAAAATGTGGTAAATTTTTACAATAGAATACTAGTCACCAAAAATCGAATTAAAGCATGTCATTAGCAGACACGTAGATGAACCTGGAGGATATTACGTTAAGTGAAATGAGCCAGGCACAGAAAGACAAATAGCACATGCCACTGCTTATATGTGGAATCTAAAAAAGCTGATCTCATATATGTGGAGAGCAGAAAAATGGTAATTAGAGACTGGGGAAAGGAAGGAAGGGAGGTATAAGGAGAGACTGGTTAATGCGTACACAGTCACAGTAATTTAAGAGGAATAATTTCTAGGATGCTATTACACACAAGCGTGTTATAGCTAACGATATTCTATGGCATACTTCAAAACGGCTAGAAGAGAGGATTTTGAATGCTCTCACCACAAAGCAACAATGAATTTTTGAGATGATAGAATACTAAATGCCCTGATTTGATCATTATGTAATGTCCATATGTATTGAAATATCTCACTGTACCCCATAAATATGTACATCATGTGTCAATCAAAAATAAATTAAGTAATTAAACCATTTTTTAAATACAGCTAAAAAAAGTCAACAAAGAAAAAGAAAGCCTTCCTTAGTTCTGTTGTTTCTTCTAGCTACTGTCAAATTTCATGCCTTTCCTTATCTAATCTCTTTCTGCTCTATCACTCTTCAATCCAGCACCATCTGGCTTCAGCTCCACCACACTACAAATCCTGCCCTTGCTAAATAGAGTAAACCTGTGACTTTATTAGGGATCCATTTCAAGCATGAGTTCAGTTGTGATCTTAACTAATCTATCTGTGCAGTGGGCTCATCATCATCATCAGTTCTTTCTTGTTAATACTCTGAAATTTTACCTCACTGGCTCTTGTTCTGCTCCAGTCTTTTCTTGGACAACACGCTTTGGGGCACCCTTCTCATTAATCTATGCTCCCTATGCTTTCATTTCTCTTGCAATTATTGATGCACATATATAACTGTTTGCAAACTACCTTTACTTGGTAGTTCAATAGACTCCAGTCCCCCAAAGCAAAACATATCTTTTTCATGAACCTGCTCCTCTTCCTATATTTATTTAGCTCCATTTGGGGCATCATTCATTAAATCAAAATAGAAAATGATATAGGAAATTTTCTTGTTTATCTCTCCCTAGTTCTATTTCACTAACACCCTATGTAAGACAATGTGTGAAGTTCTTCTGATTGTTGCCTCAATATATTCATCTTTTTGTCTCTATCTAATCCTTCCCTCTATCCTCAGCCTCTTTTTTATTGCTCACTTGATATTTATTTTCTGAAACACCAACCTGATTTAGTCCACAGCACTCATGCCCCTACTCATGCCTCTTGTGCCTTTCAATTCCAGCCCTTCACCTGCACAACACACCTCAGGTCTACTCCATGTAGGTACCACTCCCTCTGCAATTTACTGCATGAATCCAGGGCTTCTTTTCAGTTCTCTCCTGACATTCTATGCATATCTATAGCCTTCAGGTTTTTTAAAATAGAAGTAAAACACAGTGGTTAAATGCATTGCCTCTGTAAGCAGCTTTACCATTTACCAGCAGACAGGTTACTTAACTCCTCTTAGCCTTACTTAATCTCTGTTCTCACATCCACAAAATGGAAGACCACCACAGTGCATAAGGAATAGAGTAGTTATGAGTAGAAAGTAAACTGTTTTGAGCAAGCCCGCATTATATAAACCACTTTACAATATTAATGTTATTGTTTTGAGTATTTTCCCCCTGGACTTCCAGTAGACACTAAGTTGCTTGGGGGTGGGGTGCATTTTAGTATCAATAACACTGCAAACAAGGCACAGGGCAAGGGTCTGTCTAAATTTAAATTGCCTGAGAAGGCTATGTGACCCCATGTTTTAAATAAATGACCAATTTTATTGGATTTTACTCCCTAATTTAAGCTCAAGAAGAAGTAGGCATGTAAGATGATAATCAAAGGGGAATCTGGCTTGAGACCAAAACCCTATGTATGATTTTTCAGACATCACCACAGGCAATTACAGACCACCTGGTAAGCTTCAGAGGAAAGAGCTGCCCTCCCCACAATAGACTGGGTGCACAGCCAGTGCACTGCAGTCTCTGCAGGGAGTTGCAATCAAAGACTCGAGTCCCCTGGCCAGCCATACTCTTATGGATATCTATACTCCTAGATCATATACCTTCATTCAGATCTTCTTTATCTGGAATTTTCAGCAGAGGCCTTCCTCTGCTAAGACCACCTTATTAGGGGAGCAGGGAAACATGATGACAATTTTCTCCATGCTGAGTCAGTGCTCAGTACTTTTCCACTCCTAGTCCTATCTTACCCCCTACCACTAGCTGCTGGTCCATAAAAAAGCAGGATTTTTTTTTCAGGACTCCCAAGGCATAAGTTGACCATCACGTCTGTGTTGATTCAACCGACGCTCAACTGGCGCCTCAGTCCAAACTCCTCCATGAGGTCTCTTTCTCCAGTTTAGTTTCCTGCTTACATCATTGCAGTGAGTGATTAATTGACTATTACTTTATTTGGGGTTATTGTGTTAGCTGAATACTCAGACAGTTGGCAGCTCAGCTCTCTACAGCTCTACTAAGCTCCTAACAACCAAGGAAGACATGAAAGATGGAAGGAGATTGCAAAGGAAAAATATTCGGGAAAACAATATTTTGTTGCCCTCACATTACAGGATGGTATAACCTTTGGAGTGGCTCAATGATCTATAACCAACATATTTCTAGAAGATATCTTAAAAATCCTCTAATCCAATTTATTCATTTAGAAGTGAATATATTGTAAACCTGGAAGACTAAGTAACCTGAGGGCACAGCTGGGTGCTGAGACAAGGCCATTTGACTTGTAGACCAAAAACGTAAATTTCATAGTGTTATATGTTTTGTCGGGTTGAGTCTAAAAACATACCAAGTTCCAGAGTATTCTGTTTCTTCATTCCCTTTTTGGAATTAGTGTCTATGATGTCACATAATCATGTATCATGGTGAATTAAATTAGGAGAATCTGAGAGCAGATGTGAAAAATCTATGTATTTGGGTCACACACAAGTCAAGTATCAATGTCTTCAAGTTGCTACATGAACTTGTTTCAGAGTGAAGGCTAAAGATTTTTAAGTGTATATCTTATATTTGAAATTAGGTAGATTCAGATGGTGAAAAGTATACATATTGGCCAATAGGATTTAGTATATATATAACTGATTTAAAACAAAATACTAAATCCTATTGGCCAACATGATGTGTACTTGTGTGTGTGTGTGTGTGTGTGTGTGTGTATATATATACACAAAATATATATATATAAACAAAATATATATATTTTATATATATATATATATACACTGCAGTTTTATTTCAATCATACAAACAAAGTTAGCATGCAGAAAATTTAAGTGAAACAAATTTAAAGAAAATAGTTACGGTAAAAATAGCAGATAAATGAAAATTCTAAAAAGGAAGTGCACCTAAAAGCATGAGAATTCAACATTCATTAGTGTTTCATCTTCAGTTTTGATTGACACTTGATGCTTGCAACTTTTTAAACAAACGTTTAAATCGTGATGACTATTCTGAAAAGGTTTCAGTACCAATACTAAGATTTGCACATTCAGTTTGTTTGCAATTGACTTGTTAGCCATTTACATAGTGTATAGTACAGATTTGGCACAGGTTAGATCACAGTGTTGAGGAAAGCAGTACCTTCTTGAAATTAGAAAGGATCTCCTAAACTGTACTCAGCTTAAGACATCCAATGTACAAGAGCACAAAAACCATTATAATAATGTGGTTCCAAGGAACATAGTTTTGATAAGGAAAATAACTTAAGCTTCTGTTACCCATTTTAATTACTGAAATCTCTAACAACGACACAACTGTTATGTATACATGACAGCAAATGTATATAATAATTCATTTAGATTTCTTGGAAAGAACACATTTAGCAATCTGGGATGATGGAAAATATAGCATAATTCAACATTGGTTCTTTTTGTCATTTTACACAGATATCACGTTAATGTTAGACCAAGGCACAAAACGTTTCATGCATAAACCCAGTCTCTTTTAAGATTTAGCATTTTATTTTAGGCTCTTATCTTAGTATGGACCACTTGTACCCAGTACTCTACCTAATATAGACTATTTAACTTACTACTTTTGTTTTTGTTGTTTTCTTTTTGACATGAAGTCTTGTTCTGTTGCCCAGGCTGGAGTGCAGTGGCATGATCTCAGCTCACTGAAACCTCTGCCTCCTGGGTTCGAGCAATTCTCTTGCCTCAGCCTTCTGAGTAGTTGGGATTACAGTCGTGCACCATCACCCCCAACTAATTTTTGTATTTTTTAGTAGAGTGAGGGTTTTGCCATGTTGGCCAGGCTGGTCTCAAACTCCTGACCTCAAATGATCCACCCACCTCTGCCTCCCAAGGATTACAGGCGTGAGCCACTGCACCTGACTTAAATCAGTTTTAATTGAAGACTTCTAAGAATGACGGTGCACATATTAGGGAGAAGACCACATGTTCTCCAACTGCTTGTATTCCTCAATGAGAAGCAGTGATAATGTACACTTTTCCAAAACAATGGTGATCAGTGTCAGAAGTGCTTGTGGGCACGTGAGGTAAGGTAGTGCATGATTGTTCTGATTTTACAACAAAGAAAACTGTATGAAGCTGAGAAGTGATTTGAGTCTTCCAAAACCTAGTATAGCACTTTCTACCACAGTGTATTCAGTGGTTACTCTATGAGCCTAATTTCAGAGTCTAAAATAATGTTGAAATAAAGGACAGGAAATCAATAAATTCATCTTTGAGAGCAGATAGCCTCTCAGACACGTCTTTGTGTCTTAAACTTTTCATTGTTACTTTTCCATTTCTACTGCATTATATTTGTCAGTTTCCCCTAGCTATATACATCAAATGCTCATACTTTAATTTTTTTAAAAAAAAGAAAGACAAATACTGCTGGCATGAAGCTAAAACTCATGCCTTAATAACCGAAACACATTTTGCAGATCTGCCAACTAAGTCTCCTCTCTAATTGCGTGCCTTCTATAAAAAGAGCCAAATTAAAAAAAAAAAAACTCAGTGTAAATATCCTTAGTTATGAATAAGACCATTAACCTCCTTTAGACTTTAGACAGCATGGAAGATCTCAGTAAGAATTACAAAGGAAGTCTTAGCTATTTTTTATCCTTCGTTGTGTTGTTTATTTAAATGATTTTTTTCCTAAGTTTGTAAATTATGTAAGTTTTCTTCTTAAAAAGTATTATTATCATCATGCATATGGAACACTACAATGTCTTTTAACATTAGACCCAAAAATAACAGTTACTGATCTAAAAATTATGATTTATCTCCTAACAGGCCATTCATTTATTCACTAAGTTTAGTTATTTAAAATGGTTAATCCTAAGGTTAAGATTTTTTTCTTTAGAAAAACCACCTAAAGTATTCTACAAATTATCTGCCAAGCAGAGCAAATTGGAATTTACAAAAAGCTAATGTCAAAAATATGTTAAATACTTGTACGCAAATGGAGAAAGAAAAAAAAAAAAGCCTGCTTTGATTGAGCAAACACCACAATGAAGTATCTTATACATTAACACCACTAGAGGGCTTGATACATTTTGCTTCATAAAAGCATTTCTTGTGTAAGGTTATTTTTTGGTATAAATAAAGTTCTATATGCTCATCATTCTAATCATGGTTATTTTTTAAAAAGACACACACTTACATGTGTACATAGATATAAAAATGTTCGCTTAAGTGATTATATCAAAGGGAACTTGTATAAAGTGAACACTGTTTTAAGCAAGTTAAATAAACTGGATGGTTTCAAATATCACATAGTCTTACATTTCATTGAAAAGTATTTCTGCAAATCTGCATTTAACAACATGGTTCTGATAAATGGCCTAAGCCATGTTAGAAGAAAATTATGTTTTAAGTAACATGAAAATTCCCTTCTGTTGCAAATTACCAATGATATTAATTAAAAATAATTTCACTTCATTTAAAATCATCTTTGTGGTATAGGAATATTTACCTTTATGGAAATTTCTCTATGAATCTAACCTAGATAAATTATATTTAAAAAGACATTAAATATTATCATCTCTCAATTTCTTTTTAAGTAGGGCAAGTAACACACTTAGTAGGTTTGGTTTTTGTCTTGATTGCTAACTTGGCTTTAAGTGAATTTCCTTATTCAGCTATATCGCAAATACATGTTTTTGTGGGACTATGAAAGAGTAAAAATTATGACTTGGTTAAAGCAAGCACATCTTACAACTTTTTCAGAAAACGTTATTTGTCCATTCAAAATATAAATTAGATCCACCACCTGTTTTGGATGTAGGTAAAATGTTACTGCAAATACAATTTTCAAAATCTAAAGTGGAAAGGGTAAGTTATTGTTACATTCTAGGAAATAAAATAACTCTAGTTTTACAAATGCAAAACAAAATTTTGTTTCCTTCACAGAGACTTTTCCAAATTATATGTTCAGTTTTGGGGGGAAAAGGTAAAAGGATATTTTAAAAAGAGCTTTCATTATGTAAGTAATTTCTTTGGTTAACAAGTCCAAGTTAATAAGATAGTAAATAAGTTCATAAGTCAAAATATAAGACATATTTGACATTTGAATCTTTGTACATATATTCATATTTGAACGTGTATTGTGGTGACAGACAACATATGTAGCCATCTGTACAGCACAGGTATAACCAAGCTGAATGCCTTACTGGTGGATTCTGGTTGACTATCAGCTAAGATGTCTACATATGATTTCAAAATCTAAAGAAACTCTGGTTGTCTGGAGGCTTTTCTAGTAAATACCTTCTCTGTCTGAATTTCCCCCTGAGGTTGTATGTTTCCTTGTCATTCACAGGATCAAAGACATTGTAACCTAAGAGGTATAATAGGCCATCATTAGTTTAACAGTGAAATGGCTATCAAATTCAACCTCTTCACCAAGGGTAATAGCACTTACCCCTGAATTGCATTACAGTGCTGCGGAATGTTAAATTGGAAGCCTATTTCTTCATTTATATGATCAGATGAAGCCCTCAGGCCAGTTTATATGTTTTTTTTTCTCTTTGTGAATGCAATCGTTTTGTATGATACAATTATAGATGCATGATTAAAGAGTACTTGATAACTTCAGTAGATACAGATTGAACATTCTATTAATTGAAGTTGGTGCTATAATTTTGGTATTTCTATAGATTCTAAACCATCATCAAAATTAAAATAGCCTGGCTTGTAAAAGCTTCTCATTCTGTTATTTTTCGAATCCTGTAACTCGTAATGCATTTCTTATTCATAGTAAGATTATGATTCTTCTCAACATAGCTTTACAATTATTTTACTTCCTCATCAGAAAGCTGTCACACTCTCAAGTATATTCTAGCAAAGATCACTTTGATATCATAAAAAATTATCATTTTGTCCTTCACTTTTGTTTATATCAAATATTTACTCAATATAAAGGATTCTATAACCAGAGTAATTTTCCCCTTCTGTGTTGCTATGCCTGCCACTTAGTATTTTAGTTTGTAGTGTTCTGCCCATTACTGCTACTACACTACATCTACTATTCTTAAATTCTGTGAAAGTGTACAACATATGATGTTATGCAGCAACAAAAAAATAAACATTCTAAGTTCATTACAAAACACTTACAGTGACACATGTCTATTAGCTGTCCTAATGCTACATCCAGAATAAAGATCACATAAGAGGAATATCCAGAGGTTATTTTTAATCTCCTTTCTCTAGCTTACATGATCACTTCATTCAAGTCTGAAAAATAAAAATTGTATGCAACTTACTATCAAATAAATATGTCCTGTTCTATGTAATTTGTAAAACAACAAGAAAATGCTTGGCATTTCACAGAATACGATAAGTTTCTGAATACTGAGAGAATAAATGATTAAGAATTTTAAAAATTAAATGTACATATGTAGCAAAGAACCATCAGGCCAACAAAAATTATATTAAAATATGCACTAAGCAGGTGAAATATCACCCCTTTTACTCCCCAAATAAGGTGAGAAATGAATCTCCACACACTCAGAGTCATCTTAATCACATTTATTCTTGTAAGTATATTTAGGATAATAAGAATGATAGGAAATGTATATATTTTTTATTTCCACCAGTTAAGTGACTTTTATGAACCAACCCTGAATATTTGGATGAGTGAATAAATTAATTTTTAGTATACATGCAGCCATAGAAAAGTCCATTTATCCTTCTATATCCAGTAAGCTATATATATCCATATTATGTTTTAAAAAGACAGCATTTATCTAAATATAGTGAGAGATTCATTAAATAAAGTTATTAAAAGAAATCACTAATTTTTCAATAAGCTGATCCTGAAGAAGACAAACATCTGAAGGTATCTTTAAATTCGGTGACCTCCCATCTGCAATGGGAAAGGAATGCTCCTTCTTTTTGTCTCTAGTTTAGCTATCGTTTGAACTCAAACCAATGACATCAATGGAAAATACTTCCAGTGGAGTTGGCCTTTATGGTTCCTGATCCGTATTACACTGTTTTAATAAGAATCTGTTTAATATCTTCTAACAAAATCTACAAAGTTTTAAGATATGGTTGCTTTATTAAAAAACAAAAACAAAACTTTTGAGTAAAAATGCTATAACCCCCTTACTCCCACCTCCCAAAGCCAGAATTTAGTGGATTCATTTCATGTGAGCCCTGAAGATTGTCACAGAGAATAATAGTAGCTGAAGTTACCCAATGTAACCTTTGTAATCTCACTCACTGTGAGAGGAGGATGAAGAAAGAATAAATAACTTGATAAAAAACCCACCTCAACGAAACAACATCTCTACCTCTCAGTGCCATTACTAGATGTCAGTCAGCAGTAGCATTGAAGGCGTATAACCCACTTCCTTTCTGATTGGTTAGTATGTCCATTCTGATTTTTAATATTACCCTTGCCTCTGGCCCATGACTTTTTATTTCCTTCTTGATCATATAATTGTCAGTTCTTGCTGTTCAAGAATTTCAAAAGATAATTATATATTGATAATAACTGTACATAAAACTTTCAAAGAGTTGATCATAGTTTCAATTTCATATTTTCTTCAATTATAACTTCAATTTTCCTTTTTGTTTGTTCACTATTTTTTCTCTTCAACGCCCAATAACATATGTAAGTTCTTTTTTGCCTCCCTTTTAAATCTCTCATATCTTTCTAATGACTTCTATATTTGATCCTTTGATATTTTCCACAGCTGTTACTCTACATAGGTTTTTGAACAAGTAATTGTTAAGAGGATTAATGGAAGGGAATGATTGTTGTTTGCCAGTAGGCATACATTACCAATCTTTGCTCCCTATTTGACTCATTCAAGAAATTATTTTTAAATGACTTGACTTGATTGGCCAATATTTAGCCTGGTTTGCTATTTAATTTTAGTATTTTTTATTTATGAAGTAATATAGATGGCTATAGCTTACTGGAACCCAGTGATATTTTTCTGTGTTAAATTTTCTAAAGTTAATATGCATACTATATTAAGAAATCTGTAATTTTGGGGGAAATAGATTTTTTTCATAGATTTTCAAAACTCAAAATCTGTATACCATAATCCAGGAAATCCACAACTAAGAAGGAGGTCAGCACATATATGCAAGCTGTTGATATTTAGGCATAGTATATTAGCTCTTGTAACGTTTTCAATGGTATTTAAAATCTCAGAATAGTCAACTAAAACAGCTATGTGTTGGCTTCATTACATTTTGGTAAGCATGTCTGGGAACCAAGCCAACACTAAAAATACAAATAATGGTCAGAACGGAGCACAGCATTCTGACTTCCAGTTTGAGATTCAACACGCAGATTCAACATGCAGAGACTCTTGTCCATTTCCCCTTAGCATCCTACTCACTCCTCATCAGAAGTCACTGCTCCCTTAAAAGGTGTTTACCATTGGGGGGGGAGGGATAGTATTAGGAGATATACCTAATATTAAATGATGAGTTAATGGGTGCAGCACACCAACATGGCACATATATACATATGTAACAAACCTGCACGTTGTGCACATGTGCCCTAAAACTTAAAGTATAATAAAAAAAAAAAAGAAAAGTGTTTACCTGCCTCTCACATACTTAAATCCACAACAGAAGTGCCTAAATATTTGGCTAAAACAGAAAATAATTTGCATGATCATGATAACAATAACAACAAAATAGCAATAAATAAGATCTGTGAATGGTGACTCTATGTCAGGTTGACATTTTATGTGGATTTTTTTTCATTTGTATATGAAATAAGTACTGTGATTATCATCTTCACATTGCATATCAGTAAAGTGATGCCAGCAAAAGCTAAGTAATTTTCTCAGGGTCGTGCACCTAGCTAGCAACGAGTCAAACCTGTTTCACTACAAGGTTGATCCCATGTTTTTTGTATTAAATCATGTCATTTTGTGACTAAAATATTTGTGATAGAAAATAAAGTTTTTAAATTAACCAAGTAATTAATGTCACAATATATAATACATTACTGGCAATACTTCAATTTGAAAACAATATAATGTAAACATGTGATTTTTTTAAATGATAAGAAAAAATGCTGAACATGATAAGAACTGAATCTTCCGAAATATCATAGTCACATTAAATTAAACAATAAGGATATGAATGTCAACATGGTAAAATGCTGAATTTCAGAGTTAAGTCACTGTAGAATATATATGGGAAATAAAAAGAAAATATTTAGGTGTCTTTCAGAAACATAAATATAGTTCAAATATATCCTGTGTTTTTTAAGTTTCCACAAATATAAATAATCACATATACCTGATTTTCCAACATTAAGGAAGATTTTAAAAAAACATAAAAGATGTAAACGTGTCTATACATTGAGCCATTTAAGTTAATACAATATTTAAGTAATAAGATTCAATCCAATCCTGTGTCATTTACATTAAAATAAATGAAATACTGAGTCTCCAATCACAACCCTGCTAACCCATATCAAATAAGTTCATATTTTTGACAGAAAATGTTTGAAGGCTAACAGATTTATTCTTTCAAAATAAAGCAGACATGAAAAGAAAGTAGGGAGGCTGGTGTAGACAGAATTTTAAATAAATTAAATTACAACTTCATCCTATATGCATCGCTTTCACATTAGTGGTTCACATTAAAAAATCTATATAGAATATACTTTAAATGACAATGAGAATTTTAATGAGGAAGGGTTCTTTTTTTAGCTTTTTGCTATAGTTTCTTGTTTGTTTGTACATTTGCTTTATAATTCCATGCTAGTTCCTTCATGACTAAAGAAACTCTTGGCCTTCACAAAACCCAGTATGTGATTTGATGTAGAGATTTGCTGAAGTACTTCGGGAGAAACATACAAAATATATATCTCCCTGATTTGCAGGGTCAAATCAAGCTAATAGGCTAAGAAATTGAAAGAATGCACAAATTATAACCTCAAGAAGTATGTCATTTCCTCATTAAAAAGTCTTTAAAGTTAATTGTAATTCATGTGAATTTTTCTTTTTTAAAGATCTTCCATGCTGAATGGTAGTTTTAATATCTAAGATTACATCTAATCTTTTTTAGGTCAGCAATTGATAAAACCTTTGTAAATAGGGGGAAAAAAATCTTGACATTTACTGTTTAATAATCCAAACAAGGACAAAGAATTTGTCTTCAAAGTATCAGCCTGGAAGGGCACAGCACTTACAAGATGAAGAACGGCAGGGGGAAAGGTCAAATGCACATTGGTCCAAAATGATAAAGTTGTCAAAATGTGGAACTGGTGGGAGGTGAATTATCCTTAAAGAAAACAATTCCTTTAGTTAGAATAGTAATTGTTTTTAAAAGTTACCTAAACATTACTGGCTCATCATTATTTTAAATTGCACAGATAACACCAATATTATATTCTGAATTTTACTAGCTCTTTTTTAAAGGTATGGATCACTGTTGCAAATCTTCCTAACCAATTACTAGAAATATTAATTTTCTTCCATTTTATAATGTAACCATTTTATGTTGTAAACAATTTGCTTTGACTAATTCATGTTTCTGAAATGATGGGAAAGTAATAATAATTAAAATGACATTTATGATTAGAACATTTATATTTCTAACCCTTTAAAATACAAAAAAAAGAACTTTGTCAGGCAATTTTTTATACAAAGATATAAAAGGCAGAAGATATACATTTAAAGATTTTGCAGTCCCGTTGAGGAAGAGACGGGGAGACCCACACACAAAAGAAAAGGCTGTTTTTTCTTAAACCAAGTCAAACTGGGCCTTGCACCCTACAAAACAGTCATAAAACACTTGGCAAGGTTGAAGTCTTTTCTGCACTGTTCAAGCAGTTGTCCATTCCGCGTCTTCACTGGATGCAAATATTGGTAGCATCTGACCCATTGAATCAGTGGCTTCTGAATCTATCCCAAAATGGTTTATTTACTTGCCACCTCTTTCCCACCTCGCTTGTCAGTCTCTTTGGCTGGTTCTTCCTCATTTCCAGATCTAAGGCCTTAAATTAGAGTGCCAAAGAGCTCAGTCTTCAACTTACTCTGTCCCCTTTTTACCCTCATGCTTGTATCTACATTGTCCAATATGCTAAAGCTCACCACATGTGGTTATCTAAATGTAAATTTAAAGAATTAGAATTGAGTTACATTAAAATATATGGCCATTCAGGCCAAAATCTTGTTTACTCTTGTCTTTTATCTTCTATATCAAAATAATCAGCAATCCATATGGATTTCACATTCAAAATATTTCTATCAAGAAGGTACAGTGTTTTTTTTAGTCTGGGTGCAGTGGCTCATGCCTGTAATCCCAGCACTTTGGGAGACTCATGAGGGTGGATTACCTGAGCTCAGGAGTTCAAGACTAGCCTGGGCAACATGGCGAAACCCCGTCTCTACAAAAATACAAAAATTAGCTGGGCATGGCAGTGAGCACCTGTGGTCCTGGCTACTCGGGAGGCTGAGGTGGGAGACTTGCTTGGGCCCAGGAGGCAGAGGTTGCAGTGAGCCAAGATCACACCACTGTACTCCAGCCTGATGACAGAGGGAAACCTTGTCTCAAACAAACAAACAACAACAAAAGAACGTCCAGTGTTTTTCAAAAGAAGACAATGTAAAAGCAAGTCGGGAAGGGAAAGAAAATCTGAGACTATAGACAGAAATCAAAATCTGGAAGGAAATTTGTCAATATCTATCAAAGTTACATTTGCATGTACCTTTTGACTCAGCAATCCCACTTCTAGGAAATCTATTCCAAAGACGCAATAGCAAAAATAGGAAAAAATACAAGCACAAGGCTATTCATTGCAGCACTATTTGTAATGGCAGAGTGGAAAGAACCTAAATGTCCATCAACAGGGGACTTGTTAGTAATCTAGTACCTCCACAGAATGAAGAATTGTGAGGTTACAAAATGGAATGATGTGTATCTCTATGTATTACTATGGAGCAATCTCTGGGATATATTGTAAATGAAAAAAAGCACAGTAAAGAAAAATGTGTATGAAATGAAAACAGTTATCTATATGTCTTTGTATCATATTATTCATAGTATATAAAATATATATGTAATTTAGACATAGATATAGATACATTTCCAGAACCATTTCACTTCTAATCACTTCCAAAACTATCACCCAGGCATAAGCCACCATTTTCTTGGGCCTGGATCACTATAATAGTTTTTTAAAGATAGTAGAGGCTGCTTCCATTCTTGTCTCTAAGTCCATTCTTAAGACACAGTGACCCTTAAGAGTAGGTTGGATCAAGACAAGCTTCTGCAAAATCCATCTAATGGCTTCCAATCTTCTTCCTATAGCTTTGTAGACCTCACTTTATCTGCTCTATCCTCCTCCCCCTCTCATGAACTCTGTTTTCTTAGTGTACTTGAACCACAGCAACCATGTTTCTGCCTCAGGGCCTTCACACTCGCTTCTTGCTTTCTACAGTCTTTCCTATGCCCATCATCATGTCTTTGTCACTCACTTTCCTTTAGTCTTTGTTCAAATATTCTTCTATCTCCGAGACTTCATCACACTATAGAAATACGATCTTTCTCCCTCACATGTATCACCTTGATTTATAGTTGGGATAAAGGAATTCCCTCCTGTCTTATCCTAATGTATACTTTGATTACTTTCCAGACATATTCTCTTATATATCATAAATAATCATACTAATATTCTTCCTTTAAAAATGCAACCACTCTATTTCATAATGTGCCTTTTTATATTACTAAATATAGCAAGGCCATAATTCCAAGTTAATAAATTTTGAATAATATAATTCATTTGAGTAATATTATGATTGTGTTTTGCATGTATATTCCATCAAATAATAACAGTAAGTAAGTTTTTATCTGATTTAGGAGTATTAAAAACAGCACTGCAATGAACATCCTGGTGTGTGTGTCTTTGAACAATGGTCCAATATTGTACTAATTTCAAATCCAAATACTAGAATTGATTTGATAAATGATATGCATATTTTTGATTTGGATCAAATATTATAAAATTAAACCTTTTTAGACAGGAAGCACAACTTTATCTTTTAAATCATTACTAATGATGATTTTTTAAATTTAATGTTCTTGAGATTGAATATTTTAGCTGATACAGTCCTTTTTTTTTGAGTTTATTACTCAATACCCTATTCCTCTACTCATTTTTCTAATGAGCTGTTGAATATTTTTCATTGCATTGCATAAGCTGTTTGTGTATTTATGTCTATTAACACGTTTTTCTGCTGTCACACATATGCAAAGATATATACATATATCTATGTATACACATTTACATAAATATCATGTCTACGCACATGTAATTTCATTGTCTTTCAAATGTATTTATGAAATGTACTACTTTGCCATTCAGAAGTTTCAATCTTAATTAGTCAAATCCATTGTTTTAATTTTAAGCTCATAATTTCTGAATTTTGCTATAAGCACTGTTTTTTACTGGATATTTACCTAAATTTTTTTCTTTGCATATGTTTGCACTCTGGTTTATGAATAATATAAACATAGCACGCACTTAACACTGAAGTTCTCTGGAATTAAGTTGCTATTTGGAGATTCCACATTGTGCACTTCATTTCCCATACCCTTCCCCCCAGTGAATAGACAACTGATTTTAAAGATATATTGAATATTAACTACAGCCAGTTTCTTTGCTTTCTGAGTTTTTTTTTCCTTTTTCTTTTTTTTTTGTTACTAATTTGCCTCTCTATTCCCATAAGACTTTTCCTTACTATTCCTAAATGTTTACTTTTCCAGACCAGCAGTTCTTAGTAGTATGTGGATACTGAGACTAATATAATCACTTGCTGAGTTGAGAGAAGCTTCTGGAAATTACACATGCTCCTTAGAGTTTCTGATATCATTTTTAGGAATAACTTTTTGAAGTAAGTTTGAAGTTACTGATCTCCAGAGGCCTATTACTTCTTTTTTGAGTAAATTACAAAGTTTAACAACATGATGCAGATTTAAGATCCATTAATAAAGAAGGGTTTAATGTTTTTCTGTAATTTTGAAAATATAATCTCCATTCATAAGGGTATTCCATATTTATTGCTCATAGATGAAGTTTTCTCCCTTGCTTAAAAAAGTCATGTTACCTGGTGATTAATCAAGTTTTTATCTCTCTCTCTTTTTTTTTTCTTTTGAGACAGGGTCTTGCTCTGTCACCCAGGCTGGAGTGTGGTGGTACAATCATGGCTCACTGCAGCCTTGACCTCTGGGCTCAAGTGGTTCTCCCACTCAGTCTGCAAAAGCACTGGTACCACAGGTGTGAGCCAGGGTGCCTAGACTTTGTCACCTCATTAATTTTTAATCTTACCTTTATTGATTTTGTCTTTGAATTCCATTGAACTAATTTATTGCCTTACTTTTATCAGATTCATGTATTCTTGTTGTTGATGATGATACCAGGGTTAAATATGTAATGTACCAACTTTCTAAATATAGTCACCTAAATACTGGGGGTACTAGAATACTCAGGTAGTTAAAAATAACAAATATGCATCTATATTTGGAATGTGTAAAAATTATTTCATTATATAAATATAGAAAATGAAGCTCAACAAAATCTTTAGTTGTTGGGAGGGACAAGCAAAGACACCATGATTTTCAACCAGGCTTTTTCACTGTAAAGCAACATTCCATAAAGTGGTGCATGCATAATTGCTTGTGTTTATCAAAGTATGACATAGACCTTATGTCTGGAGAAGCACTCATTTAAAACAAAGCATTTCTTCTCTGTATATTTAGATCTTTTCCATAACCATGTATCTGTGTGTAAACATATATTTATACATACATATGAAGCATTCCAGAAATTGCAAGAATAAAAGTTTATGTCTCCGCAAAAATTCTTATGTTGAAGCCTAATCACTAGTGTGGTAGGATTAGAAGGTGGGGCCTTTGGGAGGTGATTACACTGTGAAGGTGCAGGCCTCATGACTTGGATTAGTGCCCTTATAAAAGAGGCCCTAGAGGCCTTGCTCCTTCCATCATGTGAGCACACAGTCAGAAGATGCCATTTAAGAATCAGGAAACATGCCCTCACCAGGAACTGAATCAACTGGTACTTTGATCTTGGACTTCTCAGCCTCCAGAACTATGAGAAATAAATTTCTATTGTTTAGAACCTACCCAGGCTATGGTATTTTGTTAGAGCATCTGCATGGACAAAGGCAAATTATAAATCATTAAAGAGTTTCAAATAAATACGTTCGATTATATCAATATTAGATTTTTATAGTAAGTGTTGCTAACTATAAGACAGAGACGTTTCATTTAATATAATTAACACAAATCCTATAACATAAAAAATAGCCTTGCTTTGTCCATATAAACTCAAGTAACACATATATTACACCGTTACTATCATGAACAAGTTCAAAACAGGCAATGAGAATTAAAAGTGAGAATAAATGCTATATATACAGAACACAGTACACACAGTGTAACCATTTAGTATGTTTCTCAACTTACATTTTCCGTTTCTATGAAGCTATGAAGCATTAACACGTATACAGAATATGTGTGAATATATTGAGTATAGTACAATTAAACTAATGTAAAATTCTATCAAGAGAATTCTTATTTTACCCTTCTTTATTCTGCTGTGTCTTATAATGGCACATCTTTATGTCTGAATGTTATATAATATAATGCTCTATTTTTTAAAATGTGGATATCTGATGTATTTTTGTTTCTTTTGATAACTGCTATCTATTTCATCATTTTTTCATTCATGAATGCAAAATGTCCTAGTTACACATAAATGTAAACAGTTAAACTATGAGGTATGTAATTTTACAATAGTCTTTAAGGAGGAAAATTAATTTTTAAAAAAGTTCCATTTCCATGTTATGGCATACCATTAAAATAAATCTAAATACCTTTAATTACTGTAGTGGTAGAAAATTATTTTAAAATCATCTCAACAATATGTAACTGCTATAAAAATAATCGTGTACAAACTCTAATTTATTAAATATTAAGTTGAATAAAATTGTATTGACGTAAATTAAAAACACATTAAAATACATATAAATAAAACAAGGAATAAACACGAAATGGAAACAAGAAAGTTAAGTCACTAAGATGGTGGAGATGTGGGAATTTTTTTCTGTCATTTTTATTATTTCCTATAATATTTGATTGTTATCTGTATAATGACAAAAATTTTGAAAATTATATTTAGAACTGGATTCTCAAAACAGGTTGGCATTGAGTTTTTATTTCTGTGAACTTGTTGACAAAACTTCCAAAGTTACTGTTTGTAGCAACCCACCCCCCTATACACACAGTCACAGAGAGGCCCAAAGTATCACCATGAAGTATAACCAGAAGAAACAATTGAAAGTAATAGCTATTATCTCTGTAATAGCTATTATCTGTGAGTTTGTACACAAACTCACAGATGTGTACAGACGCACACAAAAGAATTTGAAAACCACAAGATCAAATTGTTACATCAAATACTCATTATCTCTTTTTTATAGGCCAGATGTATTTTAAGCTGGTACATACCTAATTAAATCTACAAGAAAGGCTTAATTAAAACTATTTGAATTCATTCCATTCTGCTAGTGTTTCATCTGTTGGTAAGATCAAAGCAAGAGTGGCAATTTTGTTTCTACTGACAGAAGATATGTGTGTGTGTGTGTGTGTGTGTGTGTATACATACATATTTCACAATACAAGTACTGAATTGATGTATATATTTCAATTTAAGTGTTCACCTAAAGTAAACACGGTTCTGTGTTTCTGGAAATTATTATGTGTGTATCATGTGTGAGCCTTGGAATTTCTAACAAATATTTAAATATTTTATATATCATAAATAATACAAACAAGACAAAAGTAGTATGGACAATCTAGGCCTTTTCCTTAAAACATGGCTCTTTCCTTTCTATTATTCCTAAAAATTTTCATATCCTAATAAATCTGTGTTTGATTTATTTTATTAATAATGCCATTTTTCTCTTACTGGTTCATTCTATGCTAATTCAAATTTCAATAATATAATTCTAAATGGAATCTGTTTCACAAAATCAGATTCCATTCTCTACTTAAAACTCTGCTCATGACAACCTTTCTCTGGGGAGAAAAACTCTGGTAGTAATAATTCATTTTATAATGATTTCTTTATTTTCATGATTTTTATTTCTTCAAAGTAATATGCAAACTTCCTACATCCCACATTCTTCATACTTAGAAACAGGATGTTACTATATAGTGAAATGTTTTAGAATATATTTCATGTTGTTTCCAATCTTGACTACAAAGGGAAAAGTGATCATACAATTACTTGCTATCAAACAGTACCTTCATTATTACTTATCTATTTATAACAACCTCAGTAAAACTATAATAGCTTTAGGTAAGCAGCATTCGTTCTGGATGAAAAGTTGTCAGCTGCAATATGGTGGGTTTCATTTGGAACATGATGGGTTGTAAATACACACATAACCACAATTTTTCAAATCTAAGACCAATATTTCTTTTCATTTTAACATGTCTTAAATTAGTATACATACTACAATGGATTTCCAAAGAAACTTGCTGGCCATTTCTGTCTTTCTCCTAGGAAAGCTGATGTTAGATCAATGGTATCTTTTACACATATTGACATCTTAGAACTGAGAAAATAGAGTATAAGCTATGGATCTCAAAATGGCTGATGCTAGCAATAGCATACCAGTTTATTAACTCTACTACCACTAATTATTTTATTTTCTTGAATGTGTCCATATTAAGGATAGTTCAAACATTTATAATATGGGTTATTTCACTAGGAATTGTTATTTTTTTTAAGGCATACCTCTTATCAACTGTAGTTAGTGGAAGGTTTCAAAACAATTACCTCCAAAGCAAATGTTATCTTAATGCAAAGTATCCACACAATGAATCAACAAACTCTGCATAACAAAACTGCTTTAGGTATGGGAAACTTAAACAGATTCCAGGATTATATATATTACTTATTTTTAATTGCTTACACTAAAAGCTATTAACATTTCTAGTTTTACTTTCAAATTGGAACTGGTGTTAAAGCACAAATATTAGCTTATTTACATGTGAAATATGAATTATACTAGCAAATGCAGCACACTCATCAAATCTGTTACACAAAGAAAAATACGATATTAGTGCTCTGTCCCTCAGGTGGTAGAATTAATTTAAAAGAATAACCAAAGGAATGAAAATCTTAAGAGTGATTGAAAAATATGCAAGAAAATGTACATAGCTGAGTTAATACATGATACTACCTACCACTTTTTAAATAGTAAACTATCCGAAACTTCACTGAAAGAGCTATAATTTTATTAATAAAATATTCATCACTAAAACTGTTGCTCATTTAGAGAATGTTTTTGCTATTTATCCTCATGGCTTATTTAAAATACATTAACATGGCTTACCGATAACTTTAATGGACCAGCTGTGTTGGCTCACAATTTATTTTTAAACTTAATATATCCAAAGTAGTTTTTGTTTTTATCCTATGCTGCTTGTTTCTTTACCTCTGAATGAGCATTAGAAGCATGTGGACAGGAAGTCTGCTCAATGAGCCAGTTTTTCTATATGATATCAGGCATTTACAAACTTGAAAAATCAACACTAAAAGTAAAAAATAAAAAATATCTGCCTAAAATTAATCACAGAGTTTTAGTACACTATCTGGAAGATGTTGAGACCACATATCCAACAAACATATCTATTACTTTTTAATTTTCATTACAAAGCAATTGTTACCATCAGGTCCACAGTGACATGATGGTACTGTGTAAGGAAGCAGCCTGGTCGGCTCTGCCTTCCTGTAATTCCTGTGGACATGCATACTGCAAAACTCTGCTCTTCACTAGCACCTCTTTGGTCCTCTTATCACTGTTGCATTACAAATAAGTGTTGCTTAAGGTCACAATCACAACCTCTTATGAATTCAGGAAACATTTCTACTTCTCTTTCTTCCATGGATGGGATTCAATGGTGGCTTTAGTTGTGAATATATTTTATCATACATTTTTACAGTAGCAATCAAAACACATTATGTTGGAAATGGAAATAAAAACAAGATTTCCAGTCTCTACATATGATGGGCTAAATTATGTTTTCCTTTTTCCATAATTCTAGCATTTTCTGGAAGATTTAAGGGGAAATATTTTTTAAACAAGGAACTATTTAAAACTATGTTTTAAACATTTTTAAGTGTCTGCATGTCATAATTTTCAGTGGAGCTCACACAATCTATCCAACGACTATACAGTGGAATTAAATGATATAATTTGAATCTCTCTACTTGAGCAGGGTAAAATGGAAGTCATAGTAAAGATAGAAAGAAATTATCCCTTCAGTAAAGAATATTGGCATTGCTACTAGAAAAAGTACTATAACACAAAAGATAAATAAAACACAGGCAAGGCAGTGGTGGCAGGGAGAAACCAGGTATATTAATACAAAGACCAAAATAAATTATATGTGCATAAAGTTTAAAACAAATAATGGGGTAAATCCTATGGATTGCTAGGATTATTTTTACAATCAATGTTTACTGAAGAGATACCCAATTCAAGCAATGTTGTAAGTGATTAGTTACTTACAATGGGATACAATGCACATTTCTGTTCTCTAGGCATATAATCTCTTGAGAAGGTTAAGGAAAATCTATCTATCTATCGATCTATCACCTATCTATCTATCATCTGTCTATCTGTCTAATCTATCTGCACACATAACTGCAATATGAAGCACTTGTTTACAAAGTAAGTTTTAAAATATATTGTTAACTCTGGGTGCAAACAAAAAAATCAGCTATAAAATTATTCACAATTACACCAGGTCTACATAATTCTCTTACATAAAACAAGTCTTCTTCAACATTGTCAGCCATCATTATCTTTTTTAGTACTTCTGAAATCCTACAACCCTTCTTGCTCTGTTTAAAGCCCTGATCAAATAATGTCCTTCTGTAACTGGGCTACTCACTTCAATATATTGTCTATTAAGCAGCAACAACAAAACTCTCCAAAATGTATACATATATACCTTTGAATTCTGTAATTTGAAGTCTAAAGTTAATGCCTTTCTGTGGTGTTTTTTATACATCTTCTTGCAAAACAAAGCCCTGATGTGTATCTTAAATTTACTTGCAAGTATAATGTTATAAAACTCAGTATTCCCTGCTTTTCATTTTCTTCAAATCCTTATCATTCAGTAAATCACACATGATAGACAAAATTTCAACACCAACCAAACAATAATATCCACAATTTTACCCATTAATACTAGCACAAATACAATATAATCTGGACTTCACTGGATTGAAAGCATAATAAAATGAAGATAAAATATGATCACTCCTGAGATATGAGGAAATGAACCATGGAAATGATCATGTGGGGAAATTCAGTTGCATGCTTAGGCATGTGTGAAATTTGTCAGCAAGTATGTGCCATGGTCAGCATTCAGTAAATTTTCAGATAATAAGGTACATGGCATGTGTGAAAGGACAATCCATTAACAGGACCTTTAAAACACAAATATAACTACTTGTTGTTCTCTACTAGCACAAGAAGTGAGTGGTGGTTCTGGCAATGGTCCGTGAAAGGGTCACCGAGGAAAGGAAAGGGCTGCTGAGAACGGTCTGCAGTGCTTTTGTTTTCTTGCTTCCATGGATGACAGGTTGAGTGGGGTGGCAACAGTATGAAAGCATTTCGAGTGTGATAGACTCTTGATCAGTCTCCTCCTTTTAGCCTATCAGGAGTAACTTTACAGATATACATAAATCAGAGTACAACAGGGAGCCCTTGTTCGCCAAGCATGTTGAGTGCTCCCAGGGTGACGTGCTGTGGAGGACTTGCTCCAACTCAGACTGCTTCCATCTGATAGAGAGATTTATTTCCTGACAGCTGACAGAGTGCCCTGCAATAGCTGACAATCCCTGGTGTGGCTGGATCAGTAGCTCCAGGAAGAAGTTCTCTGAACTCTCTAAGCTGCGAGTCTTGCTTTTACGTAAAAAATGACTATTTTAGTACTTTGAAAGATCTAAGTGGCTTATTCTTTTATCTTTTAGAAATTCAAACCACTCCTCTTTAACTTCAAGCAGAAAATTTCCCTCATAGCTGTGTTCCTTATGTCTTTTTAACTTGCTGTTTTCTTTTCTGCCAGAATCTGTTTCACTGAAATAAAGCTAATGTCAAGCTAGGCATTCCCATTCAGGATTGTAATTCTAAGGTGATCTTCCAGTATAGTGTGAAAGAGCTGATCAAAATCTGGACTAGACAATTTTGCCAATGAATTCTTACTCCATAGCTTATTTTGAGAGATGCAAACTTGTTCAAAAGAAATATCCAGCTTAATCCCTTAATTACCAACTATTAACAAATAAGCTAAAAGACTGATGTAATACCTAAAAACATTTCATAAAATTTAATAATTTTTTAAAAAATCTCTAAATTTTTCTTTTTAACTGAATGAACCTAATTGTACTGCATAACACACAGAAATTTTGGATGTTGTATCTTTAGTGAATTAGAAACAGTTGTGGTCATATTTCTTTATTGAGGAAGATTTATGTAAATGAATTGCAGATTTTATTGTTATTTTTAAATTTTTACTTCCCTAGAAATACAGTGACAGTAAAAGCAAAAGCTAATGTCGTCTCCTCTAGTCATTTTAAACTGTGATATATTTATTGTTACAATGATTACATTAAAATACATCCTCATTGCATGAAAATTACATTTTTAAAGATGTTTGTATTCCACACTAGAAAAAAAAAAAGTAACACAGGTATATGTTAGTGCCTTAAAAGGGTCATAACATTTTAGATTTCAAACATTATTTTGAGACTTTTCTGTTTCATCTTCCATAAACAGTGAGAATGCTGGGTGCAGGTATCAGTGATTGCCCAGTGCTACACCAGATTTTAGTGTTCAAACTGAGATGTAAATTCTAGTCTACTGACCTGTGCTTTTTTTTCTGTTTTAAATATTTCATTTACAAAAGAGACATATTTGCTAAGCTTAAACCTGGACTATTGTCTCTTTCAAACATCTGATTACTACTGTTAAGTAAATGGAGTCGCTGTATTGCAGCTCACTTTGAGGAAAATCATAAGCAAAGGATACTTCCTACTCCAGACATCTGCCGCTAACTCTGGTCAAATTAGTGGAGCCAGTTTTGTTTGATCTCTCCCATATTGATTACATGCTGTTTGGTCTTCTTTAGTGTTCTTTTTTTTTTTTTTTTACCATAATTGGCTTTTGTTCAACTTTTTTATTACTGATGACAGAGTATAATAGTCAAGAAAATGATATGTTGTATTGCTAGAATTTTTATAGCCATGCAAATACAACCACTGTTAGATAAGACATGCACATATTTAATACAAAATACTGATGAAAATAATAAACTACTGCTATTGCTACTCCCACTCCATATCTTCTTTGGGGTGTCATGTGAGCCAATTCATAGGAAACACTTTGGAGATAGCTCTTCGGACAATAATACATTCACTCTAATTTGCCACTGACATTTATTTTGTCTTATGACACAACAGTCACATCATCATGACAAAAATCTCAACTAGTGTCTATTTTGCATCCTGATAGCTAGGATGCTTTTGTATTGGAATAACAAAAGAAAAGACAATGGTGACACTGAATAGAACATGAAAAAGGATCTATCAGATATCCTGATTAGAACTAGTAGAGTTAAAAATCTGAAAATGAGTGCATATATATATATATATCCCATTTGATATTCTGTATTTCCTCAGTATTTCTTAATCAAATACGGTCTTGATTCTCTTTGAGAATGTTGTATAAAGGCTTGTGTCTGCATACACGTGTGTGTGTGTGTTCACACATTTTCTTTCCAAGATATGTATTCCCACACTGGGACTTTTACATGTTTGCAGTTATAATTTACATAAAATTTCCCTTTTCATTTGCTATTCAACTTCACACAGAATGAAAATGAAATAAATCTAGACCTAAATAATTAGAAAGTTATTTATTCACATGATCAAAATTCATAATATTAGTATTGTTGTTTTTTCTTTTTTCATTTTCATATAGTTATTTCTTTCTTCCAAAAAAGAAGGAAATTCTAAATTTTGCAAATAAAAGCACTAAATAAATCCTACACATTTTATTTCTGCACAAAAGTAGATTGCTTTGATATCTTGAAAGGAAGCTGAAGACTTTGTCTTGATAACATATATTCCCTCTCTGGTAGTCATATGTATTACATGTTTTATTACAAATGTAAGATAGCTATATAATTGATTTTACACAATCTTGGTCTCCAAAGATAACCATTATTAATATTTTGATACATCATGATAAATTTGACCCTAAACCCTGAAAAGCATGGATGATGTATATTTACACAGTTATAGTTGGTGTTTTTAAATAAAACTGGAATCATACTCTTTAATAGTGCTGTACCATCATTTGTG
Source organism: Pongo pygmaeus (assembly GCF_028885625.2). Classification (NCBI taxonomy): domain Eukaryota; kingdom Metazoa; phylum Chordata; class Mammalia; order Primates; family Hominidae; genus Pongo; species Pongo pygmaeus. Next base: position 79,324,688 of record NC_072376.2, read on the forward strand.
TCTTTTAACAATATCATTTGATCGGTTTTGGCTTTTCATTTTAATATGTACAATTTAGAAAACACTGACTATAAATCCCATGTTACTAAAAAAAAAAATCAAAAAACAAAACTGGGGTTCACATCGGTCACGTTGCTAAAGGACCTTAGTCTCATATAAGAAGCCACTAGGTATCCAAGTTGGAAACCAAACACCATTATTTCTTTTGTCACTAGTTCAAGGAATCATACTCAGCAAGTTCTTCCTTATTGTTGTTATCTGTGTCCGTAAGAATTGTGAATTTATATTTTGCATTTAAAGTAATTTAAGAATTTATATGCAGAATTATTTACAGAATTTCAAGGTGTCTTCAGAGTCTGTCCGTAGATAAACAGACAAGTATTTACTGATTTTAATCCTGGCTTACATGACGGTTAATGTTGCTAACAATGGGAAGTTTGAACTGACATCTTTATCTCATCTCTTCTTGCACAATGACAGTTTGGTCAGAGGAGTGTATATTTGTCTTCCATAAAATGATGACCCAAATGGCTTTAAATAAAAATGATTTACCTTCTTATTTAAACAAATATATCTTGCATCATGTAGGTAAAATTTATTCTCTTTTTAATAGCCTGAGAACTATACTGCAGTTTTTTTTTTGTTCTTGTTTTTGTTTTTTTCTGAAAAAGCAATTTTATTTTCAAATTTTAAGCAGGTGATCCAAGACTGTTTTCTTGAAAGGCTTATGTAGTTGATTATATCTTTAATTCTTAGCAAAACCCTTAAAATAATCCTAATATTAAGTACATTGACAAATTTTAGGTAAGCAAAACAAGTCTTTAAGAATTTTTTATCAGAATCTCGAATGGAAATGCAGCTCCTGTAAAAATCATTATTCAGAGTTGAAGCTTCCTACTTTATCAAATAACCAAAACCAGATATTATGTCAAGCCTGTAACGGTTTCCAATGCACACAACAATTTGAGATTTTTCTTTCAAATGATGTTTCCATCAGTAAAGTAACATTTCTATTTAAAAATAAAATCAATGATCCCTGAAGTTTTCAAAATGGGCTCCCAAAATATTATTCTTCATTGATTGTGTCAGTATGAATAACTGATAGATGTTAGTAGTTCTTTCATTTACTTGTTGAATGGAAATTGTGTAGCTTTTATTTCTCTTTGATATTCAAAATAGTAGATGAAATGTCATTGATCTGGGATGAATGTAATAGTTTGAAGGAGGCATTTATTTTTCAAATTTTCTTTGTCTCACCCCCAGGGATTGAGGAACTGAATTTTTTCCAGGACACAAAGAAACCAAGGTATCTCAAACTGTTTGTGATTTTTTTCAAAAGCCTACTACAATAAGCAACCCTGCATAATACTTAATGATACACATTTTGTTTTGGAAAATCCACACATCAAAACAATAAGGTTCTAGATATTTTAGACCAGGTCTTTTCTATAAGAAATTCATACCTTCCAGACTGGGCACAGTGGCTCACACCTGCAATCCCAGCACTCTGGGAGGCTGAGGCAGGTGGATCATTTGAGGTCAGGAGTTCGGGACCAGCTTGGCCAACATGGCAAAACCCAGTCTCTACTAAAAATACAAAACTTAGTCAGGCATGGTGTTGCGTGCCTAGTAATCCCAGCTAACTGGGAGGCTGAGGTAGGAGAATCACTTGAACATGGGAGGTAGAAATTGCAGTGGGCCGAGATTATACCACTGCTCTCCAGCCTGCGCAACAGAGCAAGATTCCAGAAAAAAAAAAAGTCATACATTTTAATGCACTTTTTCATTAAACTGTTTTGATTTGAGAGAATTAAAGATTTCCGTGAAGTCATCAGAAATAATACCGGAGATTTTATGTAACTTTACCTAGATTTTCCCAACAGTAACATTTCACAAAACTATGATGCATATCACAACCAGGGTATTGACTTTGAAACAGTAAAGATAAAGAATATTTTCATTATCACATAGATCCCTCATGTTGTCTTTTATTGTTAAACTCCTTCCCTGCCTCACCTCCCGTTCCTGATTCCTGAAGACCATTAATGTGTTCTCTATTTCCATAATTTTGTCATTTCAAGAATATTATACAATGGAATCACAGGGTATGTACATTTTGGGGACTTTTTTTTCATCCAGGTGCAATGCCCTGGAGATTAAATAAAGCTGTTGTGTGTTTCAGTAGTTTATTATTCTGTAATATAAAAGATTCCAGAACATAAAGGTACCAGTTTATTTAACCCTTCATCTGCTGAAGGCTTTCTTGGACATTTTCAATTTGGGGTTATTACAAATAAAGCTGCTCTGAATATTCATGTATGGGTTTTTGTGTGAACAGTTTACATTTCTATGGGGTAATGCATTTTTATAATGCATGGATATCCTTCAGTTTTGTTGGATTCATATTTCCTCTGATATTACTATTTCCATGAAGAGAACATTCAGCTTCTCATCGATGATGAAGTAATACCACAGGTTTATCACCATGGTTTCTTAGGCACAACAAGGAACACTGATTTTCTATGATTAAAACTGAAAGGGAATACATTGAAAAGTTTTAAGGTGGCTCCCGTAATCAGCAGGCAGGAGAACTGGGTTTTCAACTAGGGTGGAAATGAGAAATGCTAGGTAACAACCAGGATCATAGCAAAAATCTAACAAGAAATATGACAAAGACACTACAACCACAATCACAATGACAGTGGATTTTACATCTTACATAGCTGCCCAAAACTCTGCAAACCACTGAACAGCAATTCTTATAAATTAGATAATTCTCTCAACAGTTCTGCTATTGCCAGAATGAATCCCTCATTATCAGTAGTATGCAGGTATATATATCTTAGATATCCTACAGAATGTCCATAAAAATCTGGAAGCCCAGCATAAATAATGTATTGTATTTATTATGTATTTATGATGCTTTTGCTGATTCACAATTGAATTGATGACTTTACACTTAAAGTTCCTTTATTGAAGAAGTATATTCAGATTAAAGAGAAATATATTGGGCATATGATATTAAAATGTAACTTACATATTGTGTAAAAGTAAGTTCATTCTGTTTTGAATGCACTTTTGAATGCACTGTATTCCTCTCTATCAATCAATACACATTATGAATAAACTGGCACAGCTATTGATATTTGTGTGTTTAGTCACATTTTTTATTGACTGCTTTATTGCAAAGAGTGTAGCAAGACATCAACCAGGCCATCGTAACATTTTGAAAGTTCCAAAAACTGTTTCATCTACCTGTCCTTTAGATTCCCTTTCCTCTTATCTCCTCCATGACCTTTTCCAACAATTATGTGTGCTGCCTTTATATTTTTAAAATGATGATCCATCTGTTCTCATTGTCTCCACTTCCAGACCTCCCAGTAATTTCTAAACTGCTAAAGTCTGGTTTTTGACCCTTCTATGACCCTTGCATTCACTGCAACCCTTCTACTACCTCCAAATTGACAAATTACTCTCATTTTTCTTTATACCTCTGCATTGTCTAACTGGTTAATCACTCACTTCTTAAACAACTCATTTGGCCTGTTAAACACCACTCTCTCTCTCTGGTCTTCTTAACAGTCCTCAAACTAATTATTCTCAAGCATATTTTCAGTTTTCTATTATTCTTTTATTTCTTAAATGTAGGTGTTCCCATTGGTTTCATTTTAATTTTCCTCTCTTTTCTTCTATACAATGTTCTTAGATAATCTCATTCATCGCTGGTGATCTACTCTGACCTACTAATAATCTATAGATTAGTAGTAGGTCATAAATCTATATATCTGTTCAAATTTCTTCTACAGTGCCAACAAAAGTAACAAAAAGTAACAAAACCTATAGCCTCTGCCAAAAAAAAATACCTCTAGGCAATGTCTCATATGCTTTTCATAGATTACCACATCCCATTCTCACGGGGACAGTGTATGCTATTGTAACTCTGTCAATGTGATAGATGAAGACACTAAGGCTTAAAGACATTATTAACTAATTACCCAAAGTTACACAAATTTGAAGTGGTCAGGTTGGGAGTTGAAGCAGGCGGTTGTCTCCAGGAGCACAACTAAACTGTATGTTAGGTTCCAAACATGGATTTCAAATGGTTTAGTGAGTATATAAATGTTCCTCAGATACTTACAATTAAAAATCACACAGGAAATGTATTTCCCTTGAAAATTTGTTTTTTCTATTCAATTCCTCAATGGTGCATATCCCTCTCAATCCTCATAAGCAGAACCCCAGGTTTTATTTTAAATTCCTTCCTCTGGCTCACTCCCACATCTAAACAATCAGTAACTCCAACTGAATTCCGACTGCTGAATGTGTATTCAGCCTCTCTATGGCTCTCCTTCTGTAATACATTTTCTTGTTTCAGGATCCTTATCACCCCTCTCTGGGATATTACAAGGCTTCCGAAAGAGATCTGCCTTGCTCCAATCTTTCTTATCCTGTGGTCAGTGTAGAACTTTGCTGAAATACTTATCTAATTATGTGGTTATTCGCAGCATTAAATCAAATTTCTTCACATTACACGTATCTCTGCCTTACCCCTCCCCTTTCCTCCACTCTCTTTCAAACTCTATATTCTATATAATTTGATGTCATTTAACTTTTTAGCAAGAATCATTTTTCTCAGCCTCATTTGTATTTTTACACTCAGTAGTCCTTCTGGATTCAGTTCATCATCATCTCCTCTGGAAAGCCTTTTCTGACCACAGAAGCTGTGAATGACCTTAGCCCCCTACTGTGTTCCTTTTTCCATTTGAGATTTCTTTTATCTTACAAAGGCAGCATGAGCTTTGAAGCCCAATACAGTTGCTTCAGATACCCATTTTCTATTTGTGAGATCTTGAAGAATTTACTTAAACTATTTGTATTACAGCTTTCATATCTATAAAATGATTGCACTTTACATCTACATCAAAGTGCTGATGTGAAAATACTGGTAATATAAATAGTACTTTTACATAGTATAAGTATGCCAAAAATGCTCGCTAGTATAAAATTCTCTCTCTAGTTTGTTAGAAACTAGACAGTTAATTTTTTATCTCCCCCACTACAATGACTGTAGCTTTTTATTACTCTGTTGAATTCTCCCCCCATCATCTAGTGAGTATTTGATCATTTTTGATGCACAAATGATGTTTTAATATAAATGATTTCAAGTTATGATTATTCATAAACTTGCATAAGTCTTTCTATTATTATCCAAAACATTAACATGTTCTATTATATGTCTTTATTCTTAAAATGCTAAAATCCGAAATAAAATGGTTTTTAGAAATAATTGGTACACAGAAGCCAGCCATACCAAGGTTTGCTGGCAACAGAAAGAAGAGCAAGTACCAATACCATGAGGTAGGACAACTCAGCAGGATCAAGGAACGTGAAGAAGATCAAAAATGCAGGAGAAGACAGAATCATAGGGACAGAGTGTGCACAGGTCAGCAAAGGCCTAAAGGTAATAGGCTGGGAGAGGGCTCCAGGTTTAATTAAGGAGCAATGGGATGTCTTGGAGGACCAGGGGTAGACATCCACTGTGTAATTCCTCCATGGAGAATGTGCTGTAATGGAGGGGGTCAGAAGCAGAAAGACAAGCCAAGATGCTGTTGCAGTGACTGGGGGAAGATGTATTGTATGGATAAAACAGGACTCACAAGAGTGCACAGCTTCTCATCACTGTACCACTCAGCTGGGACAAATTTTTGCAGAGCATCAAAATTTCTTTTCATTACATTATTTGTTAACCAATATTTAATCAATGTCTGCACTCTGTGTGTTGGGCATTATTTGGCATGCTAGAGACACAAGCAGCAAAAATAGGCCAAAAAAAAATGGACCTTACGGAACTTTCATTCTAGTAGGGGCTGGGAAAATAGGTAAACAAAAAAAAAACTAAATAAATGAATGAAATAATATATTTGACAGTGATACATTCTTTAAAAAAAGGCCAGAAAATGCCATGATAAGTGAAATACTGGAATTTCAATAGGCTGAACAAAGGAGACCTCAGTGTATCAGACTTGGTTAGACGTAGACACCAAGTCGGGAAGACATCTTGAGGAAGAACATGTCAGATCTGCAAATGGAAAGAAATACTACAAGATATTCTAATTTGGGTTTCTGTTGGTGGTTTTGGAGAGTAATGATTTGAGTTTCTCCGATGACTCCCAAACTTGTTGCCCAAATTTGCCATGCTCCCATGGCTGAAAACAGAGCAGTGAACCTGGAAAGCCCAGGCTCATACTTCCAGACACGCTGAATGAATGCTTCCTGTCATGCACCGACCCTCAGGTGCATTCCACTACTCCACCCTGTCTATCACACTGACTTCAAGAAGAAGCTGCAAGGACTACAGTATCAGTAGTACAACATAGTTTTGACTCCCCTTGACATGCCACGATGTGAACTTCTGTACTCAGCTTACAGAGAGACAGGACCCGGTATGTGAATCCTTAGAGATGGTAGGAAAGAAAACAGTTTGAGAGGTCAACATGGTCACATATTTGAAGGCAGACAAAACCAAGAGAAAATAACCCCCTGAAATAAACCCAGTAAACAAGTCCATTCTCTTTGGGCATTTGTCCCCTGTCCCTGTTTCCCCTGTGAGTTGTGGCTATTGCTCTACCAGATGCTTGTTGTGTTTGAGAGAATTATGGTTTCAGCAAAGCACCAGGGCTATTAAACCAGTTGCCATAACCTCCAGCCTTGTTCTTACATGGTTCCTGCACAAGTCAGATCCCTACAGATACTGCTATTTCCATGAGGTGCTTGATGCTGCCATTACCCTGCAGATATTCCACTCCACACTGCAGTCTGCATTACTAAGTTACAGAACACGGCAGCCACCTGCCAGTGGTCATCACTATGTCTCTGGCTATAGTTAGTCCCTGATCTCTTCTGCTCTTGGTGTCTTGATGCTACCATTCATGATTTGAGTCATGAATGCCTTTAGATAAGTTACTTACACAGCAGCTTTTAGATAAGTGCTTGAGGAAGACCTGCTCTGTCCTCTTTCTTTATTTAGAGGCATCCCAAACACCCTAATATTTTATCAAGTTTATAAGAGAATCATTTCAGTGGTTACTTACCGTTCTC